>NW_023494797.1:11890000-12490000 GCF_904425465.1 Colossoma macropomum
CATGTCCAGACATTGTGTAAACCTAGTGTGCCTGCATGAATCAGAGATGAAAAGAGAGAGAGATGGAGCGAATGTGAGAGAGCAAGAAATAAAGCAAAAGCAACAAAAACACATGTCTGACTGCGCACGAGTATGTCTGCTCACACTCCCATCGACTGATATTACTCTATATCTGTTGACGTGTTAGTCAACTCCAATCACGTAGTGCTGAATCCCCACTTTCTTCTAATCTTCACTCTGAGTTTATGCTGAGATTGTGTATATGCACATCAATAAGCTTACAGCTCATAGCCTGTGCTCACCCCAAAGTCAGATCCACAGATTAAAATTAAACAAAGATGAATAAATATGAAAGTGAAGAGCAGTAATCCCCATAGACTCGCACACTCAGACATTAGTAAACATCTTTGAGGGGAAATGTGTGGACATCATGCCAAATTATGCTCTAGGAAATATTTCCTACATTAACCTTTGGACGTCTGGAGTTATTATTGTGATTTTACTATAATATGTAAATGCACAAATAACAGAGACCATCCTTCATTTATTTAATTTCCGGTCAAAACAGCCATTAAGGGTAAGTTGTTCATTTTTCAGGAGATATTTCTGAGGAGATTAGATATAAGATAATCCACTCCCATAAGGATAAATAAATAAAAAAAACAAGAGTTTCCAAAACTGGAGCTAAAACAAATTATTAAAAAATGATTAAAAGATTCAGAGAAAATGGGACTCTTAATAGGTGCATAAGACTTGGTAGACCAATACAACTGTACCCACCAGATAAACAGCGCTTAACACTTTCATCACTGAAAGAGAGGAGAAAATCAAGCAATCTGAGAACACAATTTATCGCTATGGGTCTGAAAGGATGTGTAGCTGTCAAGAAGCCCTTACTGAGAAAAGGAAATAGTCAAAAAAGAAGAACATCTCTAAGTCAAACAAAGAAGCTGCTGGTGTTAGAATAATGGACTGACCACCCCAGAGTCCAGACCTCAACATCACTGATTATGTTTGGGATTACTTGGATTGTGAGAAGCAGAAAATGCAACCAACTTCTAAGACTGAACTTAAGAGGTGTGGAAAAATATCCCTGCAGATTTCTTTAAAAAACTGAAAGCAAGTCTTTTGAAAAGAATGAAAGCTATATTGAAGTGTGGAAAACACTAAATACTGAAAAATCAGATTATATATATTTAGTTGCTGAATACATGCTTTTTTTTCCTGATGCCAAAAAATGAATAACTTGTACGTAATGGCAGTTTGACTGGAAATTAAATAAATTAAAAGTGAGTTCTGACTTTTGCACAGCACAAGAAAACCTCATATCTCCAAAATGATAATTTTACAGGAGAAGGAAAAAAAAATACTTTACTTTTAATGTAAGTCAATGGAACCAGACTTTCTTCCAAGTAATTTTGGGTCATTTCTTTTGGTTCATTCATAATGAAATTTACAGAGAATGTAAAAAGCAACAGGTATTTTCAAAATATGCCAAAAACTGAAAAATGGAGATATGTAGTTTTCTTCCAACAACAGCGAATTACATAATTTATGTAATTAATTTATGTGCACTTCCGAAACTGAGCATGACATGACAAAAATATAGCAATAAATGAAAAGGATTTAAAAGGCTGCATGCAGTCAGAGTCAGTTTAAGGGAAGCCTGGCCACTTCTTATTTCTGCCATTATATGAAAAACATGATTGCAAAATGCCAGAGGGCATGTCCAAGTGAGTTGTCAATAAATAGGAGTGAAAGGAGCTACGCAGCTAAAACTGAAAAGCTGAAATAGTTTATAACCACTTGTCCAGGATCTTCCTTTAATTTTAGAAAGAGAAGGATGTCTTTCATTAAAAAAGCAAAGAAAATGTACCTGTACAGCTCCTTTTTACCAAAGCAAATGGGTTTTGGGAAGTAGGATGCTAGCATTGCTGCTACTGAGTGCCAATTGGTTAGAATTACTGCTATTTAGTGCTAATTGGTTAGCTATGGGTTGGTTATTGGAGCAGCTCATTCTTCTACATAAAAAAATAATTAAGCATTTACAGACTATTATTTTGCTTAAATGCTCCATATCAACCCATTCATTTTGGACTTGCTCAGGAGCGCCCTCTAGCATTTGTCAAACCTGGAAGACATTACTGAGTGGCAATTCTCCTCACTGCACATTCTCTGATGAACTTTTCCTCAAACTCAAATCATGATAACATCTCCTGTTGCACACGCAAGCACAAATGTGGTATTAACATTATTTGCCTGTCTCACTGGCAATAACTGACTTCTAAGGGTTAAGAAAATAAATAAATTAAATAAATTAAAAGTACAGTCACTTGAGTTCGTGTTGACAACACTATAATTATTGAAGGCGTAAAACAATCCTTATCAACAATCAATCAGCACATCCATACAGCTAACAGTTAATGTACAATTAGGAGCCACGACTGTTTTCAACAGCAAAATAATTAGAATCAATAACATAATCTAGCTGAATAATGCCTTGCTCCAACAGCTCTGTCTCAAACGGCCTGTTTAAAGGATCATTTGTGTTTATTTTTCAGCACAGCTTCTACACACAAGCACACTAGGGACACTTTAGCATCTCATTTAATCCATGCTCTATTTAACAGACTTAAGAAGATATATGAACATTGCATGAATATACAATATAAAGAACAATGTGTTCCATGTAAAAGCCCAGTGCATTTTTTTCCACATTACTCACAGATGAGCTAACACAAAATTGCTCTTTTTACCTCTGCATGTGTAATACCTTCCTCTGAATATGCCACCTTATACATTCTGGACTTATTGTGTTTTTTTTTTCCTATGAATATATGAGTTCATATATCCTGAGTTGGAAAAAGATCCATGAGATGAATAAATGCAATGATTGCCTTGTGTCCTTTAAATCACCCCCTGTCAATGCACACACAAAAGGCTGAATTGATCAAAACACAAATACTAGTGCTGACAAAAGGGACGTAAGTAAATGGCAGATAAATAAAAGGAATTATTCCCATGTGTGTCCTTTAGATTCCACTATTTCTTATCACGAAAGGGCAATTTTTTGCAAATATGAACTGTGACCACCCACCCACCACCGGAAGTCTGTCACAGAGTCTAAAGATTAGTTCTCTAATGCTCGACAAAGTAGAACAAACCACACATGATGAAGGATCCAGCAGTAGCAGGCCACACTGACACCAGCTGGATGCAGTAAGTGCCTCATGCTGATGTGGTAAAGGCTGATAATGGGCGTCCTAATGGAGGCTCTCATCTTGAGTGAACATACACGCTGGGAGAGAGGCTGTTAGACTATAAAGTGCCAATATCCCAATGTCCCCAACCAACGGTTGGAACAGTACGGTCACTGCTTCTCCTGCATCCAGATTCATTAGCAAGCAGTGGCGATTGAGTAACGAAGCAGCAGACGGTCAGGATACACGGGTCCATGCAGGGTCCAGGCTATTAAGTGAGATTATTTCCAATGTTGTCTCATCGAAGTGCTGGAGAGAGAGATACAAGGTTCCATTTGAAGGATTTTTAATGTATCTTTGGTGAAAGGGCATACAGACATCACATAACAGTAAATAACAATGAAGGAGGAAGGAGAAGAAGAAGGAGATGAAGAAGGAGGAGCAGGAAAAGAAGGCGATGAAGAAGAAGAATGAGGAGGAGGAGGAAGAAGAAGGAGGGGAAGAATGAGGAGAGTAAGAAGAAGAATGAGGAGGAGAAGCAGAAGAAGAAAAAAAGAAGAAAATGAGGGGAAGGAGGAGAAAGAACAAGGAGGAGGAGAAGGAGGAGGAGCAAAAGAAGAAGCAGAAGAAGAATAAAGAGGAGGAGCAGAAGAAGAAGAAGAAGAAGAAGAAGAAAAATTAAGAAGAAGGAGGAGGAGCATAAAAAGAAGGAGGAGAAAAAGAAGAATAATGAGGAGGAGGAAGTAGAAGAAGGAGGGGAAGGAGGAGGAGCTTAAGAAGAAGGAGCAGAAGAAGAATGAGGAGGAGGAAGAAAGAGGAGGAGCAGAAGAAGAAAGGGAAGAATGAGGAGGAGGAGAAGGTAAAGGAAGAAGGAGGAGGAGCAGAAGAGGAAGGAGAAGAAGAACAATGAGGGGGAGAAGCAGAAGAAGAAGGAGGAGGAGAAGAAGAATAATGAGGAGGAGGAAAAGGAGAAGGAGATAGAAGAAGTAGGGGAAGGAGGAGGAGCAAAAAAGAAAGAGAAGAAGAAGAGGAATGAGCAGGAGGTGGTAGAGGAATATAAAGGAGGAGCAGCAGAGGAAGAAGGAGATGGAGGAGGATGAGGACAAGAAGAAGTGGAAAGAAAAGAAGAAAAATGAGAAAGAGAAACAGAAGAAGAAGGAAGAGGAGTAGAATAATGAGGAGAAGGAGAAGGTGGAGGAAGAAGGAGGAGGTTAAGGAGGAGGACTAGCAGAAGAAGAAGAATGAGGAGGAGGAGGTAGAGGAAGAAGAAGGAGGAGGAGATGGAGGAGGAGCAGAAAAAGAAGAATGAGGAGGAGGAGGTAGAGGAAGAAGAAGGAGGAGAAGCAGAAGAAAAGAAGATGGAGGAAGATGAGGAGGAGCAAGAAGGAGGAGAAGAAGCGGAAGGAAAAGAAGAAGAATGAGGAGGAGAAGGAGGAGGAGCAAAAGAAGAAGAAGAAAAAGAAGCCCAATGAACTTCACCTACACTGAAGTATTTCCAGATATGGATGGTTCTGTGAGTTGTTATGGTTCAATATACAACCATTGCCTTTACTAAAGAACCCCTGAACAGCCCTTTTTATGAGTGCAGAGCCCTGCTAGCTTAGTTAACACAATTTTTGGAAGAGTTCCTGCAATACTGTCAAAGCTCATGCTAGAGGAGGCTATTAAGTGCTCTCTTGAGAGCTGTAGAGAAAGCACGCTGCACAAATCTTTTAGAAAGGGTAATCACGTAGCTACGAGGGCTGTAGCAGTGAGATTGAAAGGAGCAACTTGGCGCTACCTGATGAGCTGAACAGTTTTTACTCCCTGCCTTGATCTTCTTAATAAGGAGCTATCATAGCTACAGAAGCTCAGAGTCAGCTGGATGGATTTGTGCTTAAGCTTTCTGAATGTGATTTTTGGAGATAACTTCAATTGTAAATGTTGATAGAAACTGATGGATTATTTGACCTCACCAGGTTAGCACTGGTTAGCAGCCAGCCTTCACCCCAAGGATTAGCATTATCCAGAGTTCAGTATAAGCTGTAGAAAAAATAAAAAATAAATAAAATAAATAAATAAATAAATAAAATACCCACTGACCCCTAACCAAGGTTTGTCGACAGGCTTGAGTGACTGCGGCCAAGTGACTCTCACCCCAGTGGCTGAAAAATCCTTGAAAAAACTACTGTGGTGACGCATGAACAGCACTACTGCAGAGTGTGGCCACAGGTAGTCAACATCAGTGAGAGAACTTCAGAACCCTGCTACCCAGAGTACACTAAAAACTGAAAATACACAGGTTTTTCAAGATTTTTGCATAATTAAACCATTAAATTGTAAACAAAGTCATTCAGAATGGCTTGATGTGAAATACTCCATTCTAGAGAACCTTACCGAGTCAGTATTGTTCACAATGGTAGTGTTAGGAATTAGACATCTGAAAGCTACTTCACAGAAAGTTATTACACAAACTGATTATGAAAATACTGCTTGATGCCAGAAACATTGTTTTACAATAGTTTTGACATGAGATGTTGGTCAAAAACATATTATTTAAAGCCATTCATGTCGGAAGGATACATGCAGGGCGTTGTAAGGCAAAATACCTCCAAATTTGCTACTATTTTACCATTATCAACGTTACATATATTACTTATCTAGGTTCACTGTTCATTGTGAATAGTGACCCCTGGTTCCTATCACCACCACAGAAAAGAAATTAGAGTCAGTACTTTTTGCTACAATAACCATCAAACCACTCTGAATGGCTTTGTTGACATATGAGAGATTTTGGAATTTCCCTTCAAATGTCAAATGCTTCTGTGCAAGGAGTAGCTATGAAATACAACTTCTTTAAGTTTTGGAGGAGGTCCTTCAGTTGAACTTAATTTTTTTGCATTTTTGTGTATATCTTTGCTGTAATATAACACAACTTTGTAATATTCATGAATATAATAAAGCTATCTACAAAGTGGTAACTTTATAGGACGAAGAAAAACTTTCCTAGCCTTTGAACAGGGCTGTTTGATCCATTATGGGTGCTGGGCTACTGCCCTATCAGTTACAAAAAAGGGAGAAATACCCCCTGAAATCTTTACCCATTCATTTACTAAATACTTAAGCTTTTGTTTTGATAAATACCTGTAAAACGGGTTGGAGGGTAAAAAAAAATTAAATATAGTTTATAAATCATATTTACAACAGCCAGAAGCTACTGCGGTGGTCTCTATCTGTGCTGCGGTGCCTGTGGATTCCAAACTCTCCACCAGCATTAATGCATTGCCCCTTAACCAATCAGCAGTGCAGAAAAAATGGTTGAGGGTGGTGGAGAAAATGCCTTTGACCAATCAAGTGGCCAGTTGCTTGATAAAAACAATAGACCAGTTGAACTTAAATAAAACTGATGGTTTAAATAACATTGATGGAATTAATTTTGATGGAAATATGAATGATTAATGAAACTGGAAGTGAATTGGATTTTTTTTTTAAAAGGTTATCAAGGAAGTCAGCGTTTATATCGCTGCTGTCGGAACAAAACTTCATATCTCTATTTTGTCGTTTTTCAGTTTTTGACATAATTTGAAAATGCCTGTTCTCCTTTACATTGTGTGTAAATTTCATGAAGAATGGACCAAAAGAAATGACCCGAAATGACTTGGAAAAATGTCTGGTTCCACTGACTTACATTAAAGTAAAGTAGGTTTTTTTCTTCTCTTGTATAGTTATAATTTTGGACATATGAGGTTTTCTTCCAACAACAGTGATAAAAGTGACTTTATTGTGTTTAAGTACTTCATACAGGATTATAAAATATCAATAAAGCTGCAGTTGTGCTGTCTATTTTGTCTCGGCACAGCCATCTTTGATAGGAGAAGTGTGAATTCAACTCACAGCAGGAGGGGGCACTCATCATGCCCAATTCACCCCTCACTGCTCACTAGCAGCTCAACACAGAGTCACAAAATTTCTCACAGAGAGCCAACAGTCCCCTAGTTAATCTGATAACAGAGTCATGGGAGGAACTATTGGATTTGATTATTGTTGCTGTCCCAAAAAAGTATCTCCATATTTTGTGTTTTCATAGTTTTCTGAATAGCAGCTGTTCTTTACATTGTGTGAAAATTCCATGATGATTAGACCAATAGAAACACTCCAAAACTGCTTTGAATGAAATTTCTTTAAATTAACTTGCACTGACAGTAAAGAGCATGTTTGCCCTCTCCTGTAAAGTTACTATTTTGGAGATACTTCTTTTTCTTTGGACAGCGACAATACATTAATTAACTCCCTTAACAGGCCCAACGTTTTATTACACACTTTCATAATCTAAGAATAGCTCAACTGGTTTGCATTGAAGTCTCTACATTTACTAAATAATAAGACTTAGTATGTAACAAGCCTGGGGTTGAGAATATCTGAGGCAATTTCAATTCTGCTGGTGGAATGGCCACTAGGGGCTCCTCTACTAATTTGCATTGATGAGGCAGAAGAAGAAGGAGACTAGCATAACCCTGATTGAAGCCCACATTGTGGTAAGATATAAGGCATTGTTTTTAGGATAAATAAGAGTGATCTAACCCCGATGACTGAGAATATCTGCTTTAAATCTTGAAAAAAAAAAATCTTGTAGGCTTCAGAAAGAACAAGTGTGTTTATATACTTATTTAGACCAATGAAGCAAAAGTTGATCAAAAGCTTCAGATCTCTGGGACTGTGCATATCTCAGTATTTAAAACTGAGAACACCAAACCAATCCAAATTTTCTAAGACATGACGCAAGACATTGGAGTAAATATTAGTGATCTATTAATGATAATTGGGAATCTTTAACCCTGATAAAGAGCCACTACACAGGTATGTGGGCAAACTAATGCAAACTGAACAGCTGCTGCAGTAAAGTTCTGGTCACAACAAGAGTTTACTCCTCTGCATTCATGTGGGAGGTACAAAAGCATTTTTACACTATCCATCAAATTTCTTAATAGTTCGCCCTCAGTAGGCGTTATTAACAAGCTGGAGCCATGAGCCAGCTTGATATTGATAGACCTGTCTGGCTTACTCATTTAATCTAGTGAGCTCCAATTAATAACACATTGCTAACAATCACTGTGCACTGTACACTTTGTTACTGTCTGCTTTGTGCTATTTTGCATTTTTGTGTATATCTTTGCTGTAATATAACACAACTTTGTAATATTCATGAATATAATAAAGCTATCTACAAAGTGGTAACTTTATAGGACGAAGAAAAACTTTCCTAGCCTTTGAACAGGGCTGTTTGATCCATTATGGGTGCTGGGCTACTGCCCTATCAGTTACAAAAAAGGGAGAAATACCCCCTGAAATCTTTACCCATTCATTTTACTAAATACTTAAGCTTTTGTTTTGATAAATACCTGTAAAACAGGTTGGAGGGTAAAAAAAATTAAATATAGTTTATAAATCATATTTACAACAGCCAGAAGCTACTGCAGTGGTCTCTATCTGTGCTGTGGTGCCTGTGGATTCCAAACTCTCCACCAGCATTAATGCACTGCCCCTTAACCAATCAGCAATGCAGAAGAAATGGTGGAGAAAATGCCTTTGACCAATCAAGTGGCCAGTTGCTTGACAAAAACAATAGGCCAGATTTTCTCGTATCGAAAGCCTACAATGAGTAGTTTTGGTGAGTATCCTCAAAGAGTTGTAAACTGTTTGTTTTATCTATCTATAACGTTTGTTTCATTAGCTAGGTAATGGATGGCGACAGACAAAGAAAGCAGCAGGGTGCTAGAGAAGAGCGGGACTTTAGCATCAGTGACATAATGTGAATAGAGAAGGCAGCAGAGTAAGGCACTGGGCCATTGTGTGAGGGTGATGAATAACTTCCAGTAGGCAAACCGCACCACTCCATTTGTTTTCAGTCAGCATTTTACAGTCTTCAAATACTTGGTGTTTTTTCCAAAAGAATACCCAAATACACTCTTAAAAACAATAATATTTCCGTTTCATCATTATAGTTTTATGTTTGTTACTGCAGTTTAAATATTTCCAGTAGGCAGCAACAATGTTTTAATAGTGAACACTGGTAATGTTGGGAAGAATACTTTGAAAAAGTATGCACTGTTCCAAATATATTCAGTACCATATTCCATTACAACACATCAAAATGTGATGTATAGAAAACATTTAGAATACGCTTTCATACAGCACAAACTCTGTAATCTTTAATTAATTCATGCTGTTCCTCGCTGTTACTGTTTGGCAGTTTTTTATTAATGAATTCTTCTGTTAATGTTTTTTTTTTTAATTCCCTTATTTAAATGAAGTTAAAAAATTCTTTAAATGATTTGGCTCTCATTGCTGCCCCTGGTCCACCCCTGCTCCCTCAGCTGTCTCATGAACTATGCAAACAATTTGCCATTTTCAAGTAACAAAATTCTTGCAAATTCGACTATAAAATGGGCAGCTATGTGATTTCAGTTAACCCCTTAAATGGCCTGGGCCTGTTGGATGGGTGTTTTATCACATGCTTCTATAACCTAAAAATAGCTCAGCCAGTTTGCACTGAAGTCCTTGTTACTGAGTAATAACCCTTAGTATGTAATAACCTTGGGATTTCAGGGGGTTAGTGACACGTATAGACCTTGCCATGAAACAAAAGCAGTCCAGTTCAACACTGATACTAAGCTTATCACTCATAAATATGTCCACTACTGAGGAGACTATTCAGTTCAATCATCCTTCAAAAGTTTAGTAATTCTGAGATTAAAAACTGCTTATCTCATTGACTTATTGGTCTACTTGGGCTTTAACAGAGCTCAGTAACGCTGAGATTAACGCGTGATCATCACATTGATTTATCAGTCTACGCAGGCTTTAGTAGAGCTCAGTAACACTGAGATTAATAACTGATCATCACATTGATTTATCAGTCAACTCAGGCTTTAGTAGAGCTCAGTAACACTGAGATTATTAACTGATCATTACATTGATTTATCAGTCTACTCAGGCTTTAGCAGAGCTCAGTAACACTGAGATTAATAACTGATCATCACATTGATTTATCAGTCTACTCAGCCTTTAGCAGAGCTCAGTAACACTGAGATTAATAACTTATCACACTGATTTATCAGTCTACTCAGGCTTTAGCAGAGCTCAGTAACACTCAAATTAATAACTGATCATCACATTGATTTATCAGTCTACTCAGGCTTTAGCAGAGCTCAGTAACACTCAGATTAATAACTGATCATCACATTGATTTATCAGTCTACTCAGGCTTTAGCAGGAACTTTGTTTATAAAGAAGTTCTTTTTTAGAGTACATTTTTGCTGTGCTGAAACAGTTCAAACACATTTTAAACAAGCACTGACAATGTTTCTTTTAAAAATGAAGTATTCCAAAAGTATTATCCTAGAAATTTAAAACGTATTCTGAATACTGGCTTTACAAAATGTAACTCATGATGCTCACACTTCTGTATTCTTTCTGTATTCTGAATGCATATTCCCAATGCTTGTATTCCGTTACATCACAACCCTACATATCAGTGATACTGCGAATGGAAATCAGCCATGGTTTAAAGGCGACCACACGCCAAATTCACCATGCTTCATCACACAGCATCCAAAAATTAAAACCTACTGCTTTCAATGAAGGTGCAAACATCACTGCTGACATTCTGCTTCAAAAAAGAATGTCGTACATTCATATACCAACCTAATGAAAAAAACAACCCTGTCAAATTACATGCTGTATTGATTTTTTGACTGTAAATGACTGTAATGTTTTCAAATGGTGTTTCCAAAAAATGAAAAAAGGTTTATGTATGACAGCAGTGATGTTATATATCTGTTTCTCATATAGCCAATATATGCCATCTTTACAGTGTATATCATCTGAATCTTGGGTATATAGCATTTCATACTACATAACATGTGAATACGGCCTGCTTGCTGTTTGAAGGACATTTGGAAGTGTATTGTACCTGCACTATACTAACTCGAAACCTTGAAGACTGCAGACCAAAGCTGAGGATCCATTGTATTCAGTTATGTGCCTATTACTGCAGATCTTGGAACACACATTCAACGAAGCCCATCTGTCTGTTACACAACATCTTTGAAATGCTTCTTCAGGGGTCTTTCAAGGAAGGGAAGAAAACATAGTCCTGGTAGCCTATTGTGTTTGATAGGGTTGTTTTCAGCATAATTGTGCCGCAAACTCTGAAAATGCTGAAGAATTATTTGGATTGTATCAGTTACAGTCCATAAAATACTGTCCCAGAGTGCAGGCCAATGAACACTTGTTTTTTTTTGTGTGTATTTTATACATATATTTATTGCGCAACAATGACAATCTAATCTTATTACGTGGACCTTTCTGTATTTTCTTGTTTTCTTCTTCTATTTTAGTCTCTTTAACTCAACACATTGTTTTGTTTTCCCTTTTGAGAGCTAAATGCCGGTTCAGACAATGTCTGCCAAGGCCAGCCATTCAGTCAGGTACA
Source organism: Colossoma macropomum (assembly GCF_904425465.1). Classification (NCBI taxonomy): domain Eukaryota; kingdom Metazoa; phylum Chordata; class Actinopteri; order Characiformes; family Serrasalmidae; genus Colossoma; species Colossoma macropomum. The sequence continues at coordinate 11,901,674 of NW_023494797.1, forward strand.
GCGGACTTCCGTAGTGGAACAGGACATGGACATTGCTTGTTTAAGGTGAAGGAGGGACATTTAGAGTAAGGAACCAAGAACAGAAAGTGGTTTGTAAGTAGGAACTTAACTAAAGCTACAGATTTACTTTGGCACAATGTCATAGAAGGACTGCTTTTGGTCCCCTAGAGAGTTCCCAACCTTTTTAGCAGCATGGATTGATTTGCAGCCTCCATCACTTTTTATGGACCATGGGGCCGTGGAAGGGGGTGGTTTTTGTGGTCTACCATGCCATGATGCACATTAATTAGCGTATGCAGGCTCACCAACCAATCATCATGCCCCACTAAACCCACAATTTTGTTCATACTTGTGGAGAACAAAAAAACAGTGTAAAACTAAACTTGGAGCAGCTACATTGACTTATATAGGGTTTGTATGAATCACTTTGTATTGCCTGTATTTTAGGGATGTGCTGTATGCTGTGCAAAGACAAATAAGCAGCCATTTCCTAAATTGGTAAATATTTGGTAGAGCTGGACCCAATTATTTGACTATTCAGATATTCGTTTGCTGGGTAGGTGTTCGGTTTTTAATTTTGGGATTTGGATATTCTTTTTTTTTTGGCTAAATGTAGGCTATCAGTAAAGCCAAACTTCAAAATATTGTATTCAGGGTTCTTGGGAGAAACTTAGAGGACTGAAGGTTATGGTCCATAACACAGCTTTAATTTTATTTTGCTGGAGAACAAACACAGCCTCTTCAGCGCTAACAGCTAAAAACACAGCCGTCTGCTCTTCTCTGGAAAGCTCCGGAGGGGAAGGGCTGCAATGTGTGCCCTTCGTACCTTGAGTTAGACCACCTTCTTGAAGCACTGGTTAACCCATGCATGCACTGTGCCATAACCCCCTAGGCTAGCAGGCCTGGAAGATGGAGTGATGCCGCAGGGTGAGGAAAGCAGCTAGCCAGGAGATTTGGATTTTACAGTGGATGAAGCTGCGAATCCGCTTTCAACATGAGCGTCAGATGCAAATTTTCTCAAAGGCTTTCTCAGCACACCCCAAAAGTGAAGCTTCGAATATTCACTATTGATTACTACTGAAGCCCTGGAGCCCAAAAACTGGGCAGGACAGCCCTAATATTCGGTGATTTCTTTCCCGAACATATCTTCTTGTGACAGTTTACATATTTTATGTATTTTCTTGTTTACTTTAGCCTTCAGCTGAAAGCGGCCTATAGCAACTAACATGTACTTACAAGGTCAAACACAGACATGATATACACCAACATTTTTAAAATTCCATTTATTATATTATATATATTCCATATATCATGGGAAAGATCAAGCTTTAAATACATACATATATATATATATATATGTATGTATATGTAGTGGATTTCAGCTGTTAGGGTACTACCACCGCCTGCATTTTTAGGGCCCAGTATCAAACGATCCATGTCCCCATACTAGTCCACAGCCCAGTGTTTGGGAACCTTTGCCCTCCAGAACATTTCAACAGGTGGTTCTTTACAGAATCATATTTCTAAAGTACATACACCAGCATCACAACAACAATGATCTATTCTAATCATAAAGCAGACCTTTCTTAACTGTCTTGTTTTCCTCTTCTGTCCTAACAGCGTATTTCAGTCTTTTAACTCAACACATTGTTCTGTTTTCCTTTCAACGCCAAATGCTGGTTCAGACAATGCCTGCCAAGGCCAGTCATTCAATCAGGCACTGCAGACAAGTGAAAACTGTAAAAACTCGACAGCCATCAGAAATATCAAAGCGGTACAGAGAAGCTCTTCTCCTTTCTTCCTCTCTGCCCCTCTTCCACTTCGAGTATCTCCAGGAGAGCAAGGACAGAGCCCGCGGCAAAATGTGTCATGTGCTCAAACAGCGACTCCTTAACTTCCAGTAATAACCAAAGGCAAAGAACATGCTCTGCTATTGTTCACTAGGCTGTGTGTGTGTGGTGTGCGCGTCTGTGTGCGTTAAGTCTCAGGGTTTCTGGGAACTGGAAGAAAAAAAAAGCTGTCCGACTTGTAGTGGCTGGATATAAAGACAAATCTTTCATGACAAGATAATAGGATATAGGCATCTTTCTGGCCTGATTTCATTTCAGAAGAAAAGAAATGTCAATCTGAAATAAACCTGGCCCACGCTTACTTTAGAGAAGTAAAACTTCCCCAATGAAAAATAAAAGAAGACATATTCTAAGTGTTGGCCAAGAACACTGGGCAGGTTTATTGCCAATTAAGTAACTACATGACCACAGGATTTTATCCACAGTCTACTTGAAATAAGTGACATCAACTTGAGTCAATTACCAACAAATCTAGATGTTTAAGGCCAAGCAAGAGGAGAAGGAACTACTTTCTGCATCTTCATCCACAGATGCTAATGCACTCCAGTATCATTCACCCTCCATGAGCAGTGACCGCAGCCCAGCTTAAGCTTTCACAGATGCGAAAGGCCTGTTTAGTGGGCAGGGGTCGACTTTATTGAGAGCCCTAGCAGTCATCCTGAACATAAATATCCCCAATTAGGCACAAGGACATGGGGAAAGAGTGCAGCATCATTGAGGGGGGTCCTTTCGGGTCACCTGCCTCCAGAGCACAACTCAGAGGGGAACGGGCACAACATAGAAGATGGTGGTGAACTGTGTGCCCCTGTCTGTCAAGAGACTCAAATTAACTTCACTAGCGTGCAGAATATAAGTAGGTGCTACAGCGCATGTCTGCACAACTGCATAAATGAACTTAATCTGGTACCAGACACATTCTTAACACTATCGTAAAACAAAGTAAGTCAAGAGCAGGGAGGAAGCATTGGTCAGAGTTTGGTCAGGTATGAACCAAGGGCTAAAGGGGAATTTCACCAATTTTGCAAAATTTCTACATGATTAAATTAGTAAGATGTAAACAAAGTCATTCAGAGTGGCTTAATGTGAAATGTTTTGTTGAGTCAGATGTGATCTGTGATCATAGTAACTAGGTGCCTTAGCTGTTTAATGCCTCTAAAGGTTACATCACAGAAAACTATTATCTGTAAAGGTCCCGAATACACTGCGTAATGCCTGAGACACTGATTAGAGATTTTTAAGATAAACATTTTCTCAAAAATGCATCTCTTAAAATCCATTTATGGCAGAGAGGTATATGCAAGGTGTACTAAAGCAAAACAGTCCCCAAAGAAAACATATTTTTCAGATTTTACCACTATTTTACCATCATCGTTACATATAAAACTCATTAAACACATGTAGGTTCATTCGTTTCGTTTAGGATAGTAAATAAAATGGCTAGACATTGTGATCCCTGTTAGAAATAAAGGTTCTATGCAGGTATATTTTTCTACAAATGATGTACCCTCAAAGGTACAACAGTGGTTTTAAGGTCCAATTGTATACCTTAACTAAGTTTTCCCACGTGAAAAGTACATATTTGTACTTTTTCATGACCTAATGTTTTAAAACAGAACATCCATCCATCCATCCATCCATCATCTAAACCGCTTATCCTTCTGGGTCGCGGTGGGGTGCTGGAGCCTATCCCAGCTGTCATTGGGCGGAAGGCAGGATACACCCTGGACAGGTCGCCAGTCCATCACAGGGCAGACAGACAGACAAACACATTCACACACACACTCACACCTAGGGGCAATTTTAGCATGTCCAATTGGCCTGACTACATGTTTTTGGACTGTGGGAGGAAACCCACGCAGACACAGGGAGAACAGGCAAACTCCACACAGAAATGACCCTGGTCACCCGGCCAGGAATCAAACCCAGGCCGTTCTTGCTGTGAGGCGACAGCACTACCCACTGCACCACCGTGCCGCCCCTTAAAACAGAACAATAAAATAAAAAGCCTGGAGATGAGATGGGGTGTGTGGAGTCAGTACAACTTAGAAAATATCATTTCAATGGATTATGGTACAGTTATATTCCCTGACTAAAGGTACTGATATGTATCCTTGAGAGTACCACCCCAGTGACAAGAGGGGTACTGCCCCAGTGACAGTTTAGTATCTTTATTTCGGAGAATGTTCCCATCACCACCACTGTAAAAAAAAACAGAGTCTGTAAGTTTCTTTACAATGAACTATTTCACATCTCAATGACTGAATTATACAGAAATCAATGGAATTCTCCTTTAAGCTACACTCTGAAAAAAGGCTTCTTTGATGTGATTTTGCAGAAGAGATTTTGGTCCCTTGAACACCTTATAACAGGTGGTTCTTTATAGAATCAATTTTAATGAATAAAATATGTGAGTGTGAAAAATCTAAAAGTTTAAAGAACCTCCACATAGCGCGAAGGATCTATACCAATCCTAGATCCATATGTCGATGCCAATAACCATTTAGAAAAGTTTAATTTGAGGAGTCTAGTTTGAGTGCAAGTGTAACCAGCCCAATTAGCTGAATGCTAAGGGCGTTGGCATTCTGATGTGTTCTCATGCCTGTCAGATCAGAGCAGCTCCCTCACCACAACACCGCCACAATCGCAGCCTGAGGGCATCATTATGAGCGCCACCCCAAAGCAGCCTGCCATTAGCCTAGTGCTTCCCTCATTCTGCTCACTGCTGTTAGCATCAAGCTATGAAGCTGTTGTTCCCTACATCTTCTTTTTGTGTTTAAACACAAAGACAATATGATGGCAGATCAAGTATAAAGTCCTCATAGGAAAGTCTGTTCACTTGTCAGCAATCTTAGCAATGCCTCAGGCACTCTTAGAAGACCATCTACTAGAATGAGGAAACACCTACAAACTTAGTCAGGCATGTTTCAAAAACTTTTTTTATTCTCAAATAATACTCCAAAATGAGTTTTTCAGGTCGTCCTGGCTACTGAGCATACCTCGACAACAAGGAGGGCTTTTTCCTGCTCATGCGTTTACTAACAAGGTGACTGGCTCTTTTTTTAGAGGGGCCAGACTTTCCACACTGTTAGAAATAAAGATTCTGTCTAGGTACATTTTTGGTTCATCAAGGTACAAACAATGTAAATGTTCCCTCAAAGGTACAACAGAGGTTTTAAAGTCCAATTGTGTATCTTAAATATTTTTTTTTAGGTGAAAAGTATGTATTTGTACCTTTTCATGACCTAATGTTTCAAACAGAACAACAAAATAAAAAGCCTGGAGATGAAACAAGGGGTTACTGCCCCTGTGACAGTTTCATACATTTTTTTCAGAGAGTACATAATCCTGCTTGTTGAGGGTTGCAAGCTATCTCAACCATATCTGAACCAGTGAACTGTCTCCTCTTCCTTTCATAATGTCTCTAGTGTGCATCAGACTAAAAGATCTAGCATGAACCTTTTAAAACAGCAATGCAGTTCACACATCACGTTGACCATCAGGACACAACCTGTGTCCAGAGTAACTTTGTGGAGATTTAGAAACAGGCTCTAAAACACATTTTGACAGATAAATAACAATAAACATTTAACATAATAATAAACATTATTATTATTAAATTATTAATATTTAGCTCTGTTTTTCAGTTTATATTGATTTTAAGTATAAAAAATATGATATTAATAAATAAATAAAGCCTGTCTTGCTGTGTATCAGAGTTTTAGCACTCAGCATGAATCCAAGAGAATAGAAAATCAATAGAAAACATGGCCGCCTTATGCTAATTATTTATTTTTGCTTATAATAACCAATAAAACGAATCATTTATCAAAATTATCGCACTTTCAGCTCACAGACACTCCAGGATCAAGATCTCTTAAAGCAGAAAATTAAAAAAAATTGCAGATGCTGGGTAAATTTTTGATCAAAAATTAGCCAAATTTCTAAAGATATTAAAATGTCAAATAATAGCATATCTGTGTAGCCAGGGTCCCCTGAAAATAACAACATATGGTATGTGTGACTGTCTCATGTAAATATTTATGAATTGCAATTGTAAATGTACATACATACATACATCATCTAAACCGCTTATCCTTCTGGGCCATGGCGGGGCACCGGAGCCCATCCCAGCTATCACTGGGCGGAAGACAGGACACACCCCGGACAGGCTGCCAGCCCATCGCAGGGCAGACAGACAGACATACACATTCTCACACACACACACTCACACCTAGGGGCAATTTAGCATGTCCAATCAGCCTGACTGCATGTTTTTGGACTGTGGGAGGAAACCGGAGTACCCGGAGGAAACCCACGCAGACACGGGCAGAACAGGCAAACTCCACACAGAAATGACCCTCGTCACCCGGCCGGGAATTGAACCCAAGCCATTCTTGCTGTGAGGCGACAGCGCTACCCACTGCCACCGTGCCGCCCAATTGTAAATGTAATTGACCCAAAATACCAAAAATAAATAAATTCCCAAAAATTCTAGGGTTCAAAGGTTAATGGGCAGATTGACGGGCTGGTAGAAGTTCACAATTTCTAAGTAAAAATGAAATAAAATAAACATTGTTAAGTAGGAAGAGATGGAATTAACCCCCAAATATTTGAGAAGTGCTATGAAGAATTTTAAGAAGGAAGCGCTCTTAAAGGAGCGACAGCTACAGAGAAATATTCAACCGTCGCTACCATCTTTTGTAAATTCACCTCTTATATTAGTGCAGCATTAGTCTCAAGAGTGAGATTTTATGTATTAAAGAACCTCTGATGATGCACCTTAAAGGTGGGAGGAACTTTCGAACAACTACAAGCACTTTGGGGCAGAGACATGAGGACAGGCTATTTTTTCCTGCTAAAAGAATGATGGGGGATGGGGGGAGGTAATATTTGTCTAATGAATGCTGGGTACTGTAGTAAGAGAACATTAATTTGAAAAAGGATACAGAAACATTGAACACAAAACATTTTGAATTCTGTCGAATCAGTGAGGCTGATGAACACAATGCTGCACTATAATGCTACGCAATATAACAAACTGCATATTAGCAATGTAGATGGAAAACTGAGTCTGGATTCTGATTGCAATATTAGGTATACCTTTTGCCTTTTAGGGTTCTTTCATAATCCTCCCTGTTTCCCTCTTCCCTCTTCATTCTATCCTGTTCTTCTTCTTGTTTCCACCTTTCTTTTTGCCTCCCTCTTTCTTTCTTCTTTTGTAATAATAGTTTTCTTTCATTGGCGAGGACACACAGAAGCGCCTCATCTGTGAAGTGCAGATTAAAGCCCATTTCTGATATGTAAATAGCGTTGAACTAAATGGCTCAGCCATTGTTGAATTATTGCTTTCATGCATACGTCTCTATAGATCAGTCTGTCCAGATCAAACACATTACAGAGAGGATGCACTCTGGGACAGAAATTCAGACGGAAATAATGCCCAGCTTATGCTTCAAAACTAAGTCCAATCAATGGAATTTGAATAGGAACAAAGAGTGTGAACTGCATGACGCTACGCTCTTGGAAATAAATGGGTCTTTGGAGTGTTTCCCTGAAGAACTTTTTAGCGGACGGTTCTTTAAGGAACTATTTTGTGAATGAGATGTGTGAGTGATACTTTCTTATACTGTAAAAGTTTTCTTGCATAATTCAATTGTTGAGATGTACACAAAGTCATGCACATTGTGAGTGTGGTGCTTGTAGTGAACCTTACTGATCCTGATTTTTGTACAGTGGTGGTGATAGGAACCAGGGGTTGCAGTGTCTACAATGCAAATATAGCCATTTTATTTACTATGCAAAACATCAGTGGACCTACATGACTCTTCTGAGGTTTTATATGTCATATTTATGATGGTAAAAGGTGATAAATCTGATTCAAAAACTTTTCTTTTGGCCTCATAGCACCCTTCATGTACCTCCCTGCCATGATTATATGCTAAAAATACAAGTTAGACTGAAACCTTATCTCTAAACTATCATTCTACAAAATATTCTATCAAAACTGTCTCAGGTATCAGGCAACATATTCACAACCTTTTCATGTAGTAGCTCTTTGTAAGGTAGTCTTGTGGCACTAGACATGATTTTGTAATGAGAATACATGTCTGGGAAGAACCTATTCAACTTTTGGTGCTGGATTGTGGCAAAAACACTAACAAGGAGACATCCCCTCTGAAACCCACTCCAAATTCCTCTATTTCATCCTCTTTTAACAGTTAATCGATAACACAAGCAAAACAAGCTAGCAGAACACTATCATGAGCCAACAGAAGCAGTGTCTTCTCTGTATCTACATGCTTAGTTGGAGGTTTTTGGAGGAATTTGTCAGCAATGTTAACTTACATTCCATCCATGGGTTCATGACACACTTATTGCCCAACAGACAATGCTGACGAGCACATCATAACCCCCTACTTCAAGCTCCGCCTTCATGAGGCATTGTAAGTATGGGGCCCAAAGGTTGATGTTGTTATGAGATCACCTCTGTGAGGTGGCTTTAAGAGGCATTAAACACTTCAGACATCTAGTTTCTATCACCACCAGTAGTTTCTCTAGAAGATTTCACATCCCAATATGCAAAGGAAATATATTACCATATATTTTTCAAAATATTTGTGAGGTTTAAAATATATTGTTTTGCATTTGTGTTTGCATTTATGTGTGTCATTTGACAAATATCAGAAATCGACATTATTATGTATATGTCATCTACATATTGGCACTGTCAGGACAAAATCCTGTTAACTTTACAGGAAAGGAAAAAACATCATTAACTTTTAATGGAAGATAATGGAATAAGATTTTATTCTAAGTCATTCTGGACAACTTTAAATGGGCCATTCATCATGTAATTGTGAGGCAATGTACAGGGTAATCATGTGAAAAATGTAAAAACAATAAAAATAGAGATACAAGGTTTTTTTCCAAGATAGCAATATTTTAAAATATTGCATATATTCAAATTGTAAAACATCATATATGTTGCACATATTTTTAATAAGGCCAAATATGTACATGTACATATATTTTTCTTCCAGACCACTCTGAGAATAACCATTTAATTATACAGGCATTTTGAAAAAAAAATTAATTCCACTTTAAAGGGTTTCCCTAAAACACTATGTCCAAGTCAAGAACCATTCTGGGACCTTTATATTTAAGATTGTATAGTAGGTGGTATACCAAAGAATTTAGGTTAGCTGTTAGCTATTTAGCTGATGACACAAAGTGCATGAGGGCATTAGCTCACCCACATTGACTCATGAAAGGTTGAAATGAGTTCTGCAGTGGCCCTATGTGTATGTATGCCTGCGGCCCATATCCAGCATGATCAAAGCGCAACCCCACTCTCAATCCCCATGGCCTCTTTAAAAGGATTGTGCACAAAGCCTCACATAGACAACCTCAAAACTCTCCCATGCACACTGATGTACACAAACCTCCATTTCCCCACCGCCTTACCCACACATACACGCACCAGAGAGCAGAAAATATAGTCATCTTCTAACAATGTTGCTATCTACGGATGGATAGAGATGCAATCCTAACACGAACGTTAGGCTAACTTCATTACCCGAGCTGAGAGAGCCCCAGATGACATCTAGAAAAATCAATGCGTTTTAATTTCTACATTCCAGCACACCAACACCATCACACTTTTCACTGCACCTCCCCACCCCTCCTCTGCTCGATTTATTCTCCTTCACACTCTGAGTCGCTTCCTAGAATTCGCACAATAGCAGGCTGAATGTATTAATTGCCTCCAGGTAGATTGCCTTAATGAGTCAATCAGTTTCTAATGATACTAATAGTGTCTGGGAAATTACAGCAGCTATTAGTCTCCTTACAAAACACCAGTTTAGAAAACAATTGCACACCTATCTCAATGTTCCACTTAATTAATGAATTGTTGAGTTCAACTGAGCTCTTTACATATTAATTCATGTTTAACAAGACCCCACTTCTTAGCAACATATACTATATTTCCAAAAGCATCCAGACATTCTTTCTAATTAGTGCATGAAGCTACTTTAAGGTGCACCCACTGCTGACACCTGTGTTCAATTGTGTACAAACAGGCTTGAATAATCTCAATAGAAAAGTGCTGCTAATAGAATGGGATGCTCTAAAGCAGCCATGATAAGAACATCTAGGGACAACCATGAAACACTTGGGGCTAAACTTATTAGGGTGGGAATAAACTGAGTGTAGTTTTTAAAACAAGCCAATTCTTCATAAAGGTGGAGCTCGATGGTGTGCTTATCAGCAGTGCCCAATGGACAACAAGCCTGCTATTAGCTTATGGATGTACCACATGCTAGCATAGCTGAAAAGTCCCCTCAAAAGCATGTAGGAATGTAGTTTGCACATGTGCAGAGAACAGATTACATGCAGTAAAAGTAAACATTACCTCTTGCAAGGGAAAACTAGTTCCATTAGCTAATGATAAGATTTTGCTAGTAGCTTCTTTTGTTTGTGTTATCGATTGTGCTCCGGACAGTAAATAAACACAGACTAGAAGAAGTGATAATACTTTATTTTAAGGTCCCCTCTAAGTTCTAGGTACTAACCAGGAACGTGTGCAGTTCAAATTCCAGCAAACTAAGAAATTATTTTGGGTTACATGATGGTAAGTTTCACGACAATTTAACTGAATTACACTGAAACACCCAACATGGTCAAGGTATTAACTCCAAATAACGGTATAATTATTTGAGGTAAAATGATAGTAAGCAACCAGACAATGTAAATAAATTTGATTGTAAGCAGCAAAGTAAATCAGAAAGTCCCTCAGGCTCCATATTGAATAAAAAGCTCCATATTGAGTGAATAGCAGTACAAAGACCCTTGAAGACATAAAAGTCTTATATAGTTTGTACTGCCTATTGCCTAGAACCAAAACTGAATCTGGGCTGTAAAAGAACGATGATTATCACAGTGGCTTTACTGACTTCTGACCATTTTCCTAGAGATTTTTTTTTTTTTTTTTAATTTTCCACGATTTTCTCCCCAATTTAGTCGTCTGTCAACACTAGGAGGGTGAAGGCTAGCACAGGCTTCCTCCAAGACCTGTGAAGCCAGCTACAGCATCTTTTCGACCTGCCACTCACGCAACATCACTGGACAGCTGAACGTGCTCAGAGGAAAGCGCCAACCGCTAGATCTGTTACGTCAGCTAACAGATGCCTGCGCTGACTAGCATCGCGCTGAGTGATGGGGTGAGAGGGGGAGAACATCCTACCCACTCAAAAAGAGCGAGGCCAATTGTGCTCTCTTGGACTCCCAGCCACGGATGGCTGTAGCATCACCAGGGATCGAACTCGCAATCTCCTGATGATAGGGCCAACGCTTAGCCCGTTGTGCCACTCGGGAGCCCCCCTTCCTAGAGATTTTTGATATTTACTTTTTCTGGCTAAATGTGGGACAAACAATTTCACATTATGATTTGTTGGACGACAAGACACTTTTCCATTTTGCCTCCATCTTAAATGAGCATGGGCCCAGAGAAGGCAGCAGTGTTTCTGAATCCTCTTTATATGTGGTTTATTTTTTACATGGTAGATTTATATACTTGAAAATGTGACTGCAGTGATGAACTGTGTTCACAGGCTATGGTTTTGAAAAGTGTTACTGAGCACATGCAATAATTTCCACTACAGAATCGTGTCTGTTTTTAATGTAGTGCCGCCTGAGGGCCCGAAGATCATGGCCAGGCAATATTGGTTTTCAGCCTTGCCCCTTGTGTTAATGATTGAGTGATGATGAATTTCCCATGTTCTTTATCTTTTTGCACTGAGAAATATTACTCTTGAATTGTTGCACTATTTGCCTGTGCAAAGAGAGACAAAGCCCTTGGCAACTTTACTTCTTAATTCAGCTTCTCTGGGATGCTCTGGATGTCCTTTTATACTCAGTTTTACTGACCTGTTGCCAATTAACCAAATTTGTTCCACTATGTGTATTTATAGCATTTGTTGCCCCTGTCCCAACTTATTTGAAATGTGTTGCTGACATGAAATTCAAAATGGGCATGTATTATTCAAAAAACGGTACAATTTCTCAGTTTTAACATTTGACATGTTGTTTTTGTACTATTTTCAATTTAATGGTTTTAACAACTTGCACATCATTACCTTCTGTTTTTATTTATACTTTGCACAGAGTCCCAATTTTTTTGGAAACAGTGTTGTATATTCACTTTACAAGATTAAATCTGTCCCCACAAGAGTAAATGCCACCATGCTCAATGGCAAGGGGCTTAAAGGCCCCAGCATTGGGCTACAGAGCTGTGGAATTGTGTTCTCTGGATTGACAAAGGATCATCCAGTGCCTGATAACACTTTACTGTAGTGTACTGTTCATAAGGTTACATGACACATAAGCTTGTCATGACAACTGACATAACCCTACATAAATATTTATGAATGCTTATTATATTAGGCATCATTCACTATAAATGTTATGTTTGCCAATTTTGATCAAAGTTAGCCAAGGTAGGCTTTATGACAGATTATGCCTATTGGATTTCTAAGCATTTAGAAACATTTATTTAGAGTTATGTCGGTTGTCATGACAAGCTTATGCAAGTGTCATGTAGCCTTATAAACAGTAGCCTTCAGTAAAATATTACCCAGTACATTTGGGACGAGTTTGAATGGCCTTAGTGATTCAGAACTGATCAATAAACATCCGTACATGACCTCACTAATGCTATAGTGGCTGAATGTAATCTAATCCTCACAGCAACGTTCCAACATCTAGTGTAAAACCTCCCCAGAAGAGCAAAAGCTGTTACTTCAGCAAATTGTCAGATAAACTCCCTAATACCCTTGATTTCAGAGGAAACATTAAAAGAGCAGGTGTCTACAAACTTTTTGACATTGTGTAACTTGATTAGGTGAGATGATTCTATTGAAGCAGCAAAACTTTCTTTCCTTTATTTCTCCCTCCCCTGTGGAACTGTCCCACAGGGCCTATCTAATTTAGGAGTGAAATTACAAAAATTGAATTAAGCACACTCGCCACAATAAGCAGATCCGGTTTAGCGGTGCAGTAATTTTTCACAACAGACGCTTAAATAATAAATCAATGAGTGGCGGCCTAATGTAGTTTGCTTAGTCAGGATGTTGGGATGGCGAGGTCAGGCTGAGCTGTTTCATTTTCGACCGCACCATATCCATTATGGCTCTGTTTCAGTACAGTATGTGCGCCTGTTTTATTGATGCTAAGTAATTGTTTTTACAAAAGGTTTCTACAACACCATCAGCTACAGTGTACTGTTTAGACCTCCAGTGCATATGCAATGATGAAGCAGTCAATCCAAAGCTGACGTTGAACACTGAGCACCAAAATGAGTGAAATTTATCACTCCTTTCAGAATTAGCATAGAGAACTTATGATGTAACCAGCCGCTTTCAGTCCAATGCTAATAGTCTGAATGCAGTCGCTTATGCACATGCTGCTCCCTTTATTGGGCCCACATACACTGTTGGCAAGGCTTAATGGTATGCAGTTAGGGTCTATATGTATTTTTAGGCACAAGTGCTAGCCATCCCCTTGTCATTCATCAGTGGTCAGTTTCTGAGCACAGGACCAATGCTGGTTGGATAATTTTGGTTGATGGACAATTTTCAACCCAGCAGTGACACTGAGATGTTTAAAAACTGCAGTGCTCCTGAAAATCTCATAACGGAATAATACAGTGGCATAACTGAGGCCTTATGAGCCTCAGTACATCTCAAACAAGTTGATGTTCTCAAAGCATGCCACTCCTCCCACTAGTATCTAACATTAACCTAAATATTTATGTTAGGCTGCCTATTTAAACCCTTTTGTGTTTAAATGTTTTTGTTTTATTGTGACAATTGTTCTGCCTGTTTTACATCAGCATGGCCGTCTTTGTAGAGAGGTGTGAATTGGTTTTACAGCAGAGGGGTTTCACCCCTCATTGCTTACTAGCAGCTCAATGCAGAGTCATAACATTTCACACACAAAGAGCCAACAATGTCCTAACAGTTCGCAGTGGAAAACATGTAATTTGATTGTATTAATTAAAAATATCTAAATAAATTTCCTTCTCACTGGCATAAAGACCAGATGCAGATGTAGAAAGATTCTGTGATTTTATCAATGAATATATCATGTTGCAGGTTCATAAAAATAGTGAACATTAAAGAGATGCATTTTGAATTAGAGGGAGAAAAACATATCAGGGCTGTCTGTATAGTGTTAACTGCTGAGGCATGATATTAAGAAATGGGACGTTTCTGTGAGTCGTGGGTGTACAGTTCTGTCAGTATCTATATGAGGGGCCCAATAAAGATTCTAGGGGGCCTGGTCGCCACAGGGTCCCCCTGCAACATGAGGCCCAACACTGGGGCCAAATGTGATTGCCCTGATCCCATAGTAGTTATGCCACTGGAGTCTGGGTATGTAAAGACCCAGGGCTCAGCTGAGTTCATTGTAGAATTGTTTTGAGATTTTCTGCCCATATTTTCTCAATCTATTGTGCTGCTCTCTCTCTCTGTCGCTCTCTCTCTCTCTCTCTCTCTCTGAGTTGGAGGAGTGGGTGAACATGCCCCTGTGTAACAATAAATGGCTTCAGGCTGGTTAAAAAATATTCAGTGCAATATCCTCAAAAACCCAGGCCACACAACACCACTGCACTAGTGCAACACACGCTTACTTATGGTTTGCCCTGTACCCTGAAGCATAGGCTGAAAGATGGTTTGCATTCAGTAATTGCAAACTTACAAAGCGCACCTATGTGGTAGATGTTTCTGATAAAATGGCCATTGAGTACAAGGTACAAGGTAGGTGTTTCCAATAAACTGGCCACTCAGTGTAGGTCACCCTTGGTAAATGTTCAGACAAATCAATGTACAGATCACACTATTGAGAAAAGGAATCATATTCATTCAGGTCCATCTGTTCACCAGTTAGAGGTTGTTTGGTAGTCTCTAACCTGAGGACAGTGCATTGCATTTCTGCCTGACTAAACCTCCACTGGCTGGACTACTGCAGTAGCTCTTATAGGGGTCACTGGCACGTCAGCCTCAATGTTATCCGTATCCTTCAGCAATATGAAAAAAACCCTCTCTTTCATATGCACACACATGCCCACACTACAGGCACACAGGGAGTAAATAAGGATTGTTAAGACTAAATACTGATGTATTTTCAGAGGTAAACAAAGCACTTAAATAATGACATTTTCTGATGAAGTCCAGTCATGCTTCAGTTCAGTGGTTTGTTCGTTAACTCACACATTGACTCATAGGCAGAATACAGCATGGTTAAACTCTCAGACAGGCACACACACATAGCCCACCCCTCCTCCTTTACAATTCCCAGATAGAACCGAAGCTAATGTAGCAGTAGCCGGCTGTTATCTGTACTAGCTGGCAGCGCTCGCTCTTTGTCATGTTATCCCAACATAATCTGCGCCAGTGCAGGGCAGGGCTTTGCCAGGTTATCCCTGTACCATTAAACACAGTCATTTGCACTTCTGTACTGATTAAGGCCAGCCAGCCTGCAGGAACCCACCGCAATCCTCTTAAAGCTTCTCACATTCCACATGGCCAAGCCGAGCAAACCCACCGCCAGGCTTAGCTCTACTCTCTACATTTACAGCTACGACAAAGCTCATCTCCCCCCTCCTCTCTCTCTCTCTCTCTGTATTTCTCTCTCTCTGCCTCTCTCTCACTCTATCCCTTCTCTCCCTCCTTTGGCCTCCCTCTGTTTTTCTCTTGCTTTCTTCCTCTCTTTCAATGATATATAAATATATCCATCTCTCTTTCCTGTCCTCAGTCTCTTGTCTCTCTCTCTCTCTCCCTCCCATTCTTTCTGCATTTCTCTTGTTTTCTTCCTCTCTGTCAATGATATATAAATGTATCTATCTCTCTTTCCCTTCCTCATTCTCTTGTCTCTCTCTCTCTCTCTCTCTCTCTCTCTCTCTCTCCCTCTCCCATTCTCTCTGTATTTCTCTTGCTTTCTTCCTCTCTCTCAATGATATATGAATGTATCTATCTCTCTTTCCCTTCCTCTGTCTCTTATCTCTTTCTCTCCTATTTCTCTCTTTCTATTTCTCTTTCTCTCACCTTCTCTCTCCCTGTTTCACTTCATCTCTTTCCTTTCTCTCTATTTCTCTCTCTCACTCAATCTGCCACCTCTCTCTCTCTCTCTTTCTCTCTCTCTCTCGCTCTCTCACTCTCTCGCTCTCTCTCACACCCTCTGTCCCTCTCAGGTGGATGTTTTAAGGTCTCTCTCTTGGAGAGAAAGACATTAAGAGCAGGTTGAGGTTAGCAGTGAAGCTTATACATGTAATTGAGATCTTGCCTCGGTGTCACAGCCAATGCTAATCTGGAAGTGTTTCTTTGGTAATGAACACAATCAGCACTTCTGTCCTCTGAACTGCGGCCCGATCACATCACGCTGGAATCCCAGCGGATACCATAGCAACGCTCAGCTAGCAGCTCCACGCTGCTGCCCTACTGCGTGTCTGACGAAGGTTTCTCACAGCCAGCAGAACCCGCTGCCAAGAATGAACCAATCGCATAAATCACTCCTCCAGTGATGAGTGTAGCCATGTCTCAGCAACACTTCAGTGGTAGGATTCTTAAACGGGTGTGGAGCAGTTCGGTGTTCATTACTAAACCTGGTCACTGACCTATCCTTGTTCCACCTACAAACATTTTTTTTTAGTTGTTTTAAAGAATTTCATCAAGTGAAATCTTCTTCTATCGTCAGATAATTTTGCTTGCTTTTGCCAGGAGAATGAGACAAATTTATTAGAGAAAGTAACTTAAAGAAATAACAAAGGTTGATATGAAATACGAAAAGTTCAGACTTTTTCAACATATTTGGAGCTATAGATATCAAGTTTTCATTTGAAATATTGAAAAATAAAAGTGATAGAATTTTACATGTGACACTTAGAGTTAACATTTGTGTCATCCTTTATACAACTGAAATAAACTGTAATGCATTTTTTATGTGGAAAAAGTAAGTACAACCCTACATACATTGATCACTACTTCAAGCGTGTCAAACTGAAATCAGGTGCCCCCATAAGGTACTTATGATTAGAGCACCATTAGAGAATATCTTAGAACTTGTCTTATTTAAACCTCAGATATCTAGCCAAGTTTTCTCTTTGTTATTGCAGTGTGTGGTATCATTAGGCCTAGATCAAAAGAGCTTTCTGAGGCCTATTTCCAAAATATTTGTAATCAATCATTCCCCTATCCAGAAGATCATCTACAAGTGGAGAAGATTTAAAACCACTGCCAACTTGTCCAGATCAGGCTGCCCCAGCGAATTTAACCCTAAAAGCACACTATAAGAAACTAAAAGATGTCTATAAGGACCCCAAAATTCCATCACAGCTCTTGCCACCATTGACATTAAAGTGCTTGCATCTACCATTAGAAAAAGGCACAAATTTGACCAACATGTGAGGTGCGCCAGGAGGAAGCCTTTGCTTTGCTGAAGAGAACATCAGGGTAAGTCTAAAGTTTGCTAATGTCAAGGAACAGGACTTCTGGAACAAGGTGCTATGGACAGGCAAGTCAAGGATACAGGTGTTTGGCCACAGAACCAGGAAACATGTTTGTTGAAAACCAAAGACAGCATTTGATCACATGAACCTCTTATCAACTGCAAAGCATGATTATGGAAATGTTTTGGGACCGCATTTTGCCTCAGGACCTGACCAACTTACAATCATAAAATCAACTATGGATTCTCTTTCATACCAGAGAGTGCTTGAGGAGAATGTGAGACTGTGCCACGGACCCGTCCTCCAGAAACCCATGATGGCCACGAGAGCTGGCAGAAAGGCTGAGCTCAAACTCGGACAAAATTCCGCAATGACAATGACAGGGAGAGGATGATATCTGCAAGGGAATGGTGGATGGTGCATGAGTCCCAAGCCCTGCCTCCTGGGCACTGCCTCTGGGCCTGTGGCAAGGCCACTTTACTTTACTATGCCTCTCTCCACCAGGAGTAGCACAGGCTGTGCTACCATCTGTAAAAAAGTTAAAGCTGAAGAAATGGACCTTCTAACAGGATAATGATCCCAAACATACAAGTAAATCCACCAAATCGGACTCCAAGGGAATCGAAACGGGCGGTACATGAAAAAAAAATCCTCATTTCCAAGAATTTTGCAAGGAGCAGTGGGCAAAAAATTCTCCCAGCAGATGCCAGAAACTGGTACACAGTTATAGAAAACACCTACATGATGTGGCAGTACCAGTTATCTTTAGCAAGCGGTGTGCTTACTCTTTCAACAAACAAACATGACATCTCAATTTCTTTTTAAGTTTTTAAAACAAATTTCCATTGTTGTTTGTTCTATTACATACTGTTTATCAGTACATACTGTTTAACTAAAGATTAAATCCTGAAATGTCTACATACGCCAAAAAAGGGAAACATTTCATGGGGAGTACTTACTTCTTCACATGACAGTAAAATGAAAAAAAAACAGGATGTTTTAAAAAATTGATATTGATGAATAAACTTCATAATCTTATTATATTCTTATAACAATTTGATAATGAGAAATACTATATATATATATATATATATATATATATATATATATATATATATATATATATATATATATATATACACACTAGGTTTCAGTTGTATTCATTTTTTTGTAGATTAGTAACTGATGCAAGGCTGAACAATCTTTATTAAATGTTGGAAAATGCTCCATTCAACCCAGTGAGAAACCATAGCACACTTTGTTTAGAGTCGGCACATAATACTGCCTTCGCAGTTTCAAATGTTATGATACTGAGCTTCACTGCGTTGTTGTGGTGATTTAAAGCAAAGCAACACTTGAAATGAACAATTTGAAGTAAACAAAATGTACACATTTTAAATAAAAATTAAGTTGTTCACTTATCTCTCATTATCTTTAATGGCATTTTTAGTAAATGTTCTGAGAAACTTGTCCACCCTTATAACAGTTGTAACAAAAGAACACATTTTTTGGTGCATCATGGAGGGATTAAAATTAAATCAGGTGTATTTGAAGAGGAAACTTGACCAACTTCTTCTGGGCTGCTTCCAAAACCACATACAATACTATGTACTGTACTATGTGTACTGTGCAATACATCCTATACTATATGTACTACTGTACTATACTACACTTAATATACCATGCTATATACTGCACTATACATACATTTGGACACAGCACTGGACTCCAATTCCAAGTATAAAATCTATATCTAAAAGAAAGTTTAAAACCACTTATTAATAATTGCCGTTTTTTTAATTCAACAATAACTTACGAGCATAGAATCTATAAGCTCCTTAAAGCCACAAACCAAAAGGTATTTTAAGATTTTTGTTCAATATTTCAAGTGCATTGGGAACATCAAAAAGATGTTAAATCATAAGTAATGCATCATATGTATCTATTTAAAGTAGTTTCCTCATAAATTACCTGCCTTGAGTTTTGATCACCACTTTTGAAATATGAGGCATTCTGAACCTTAGATGTATTATTACTTCATATTCCAGTTATACAGCTCACTCAATCATTGTAGCATCATTTTAGCATCTCTTCCTCACTCTGGACACCTAACATTTCTCCATGTTTTAAAGCTTCCTAAAACTGATCTAAAACATGAAGTTGCAGAATAGTAGCATCATAATAGAATCATTTTATAAATGCACCTACAACAAAGTTGTTTTTATATTAATGCAAACAGTGATTCTAAACTTCTGAACGTCAGTGTAAATGAGCCCCTGGTGTTAAATCTATACAGTATATCTACTTCAGTGATGAACTAAGATGTACCATACCTCAACTGTGTTTGTTTCATTTCTTGAAAAACCACTTCACTCTCAACTGCTCATGCAGAACAAAAATCAATTTGGAACCAAATAAAATCTACTTTCTGACATGGAGTCAAGTTCCTGAACCTGAATGTGAGGCATCGTGATGCAATATCTAAATCAAAATAAACATTTTAGGCTTTATTTCCAACAACGATCACACATAACATCATCACTAACTTTTTTTTCTTATTGAGTTCTCATATAAAATTGTTGGCAGCATTCAGACTCACAGCAAACAAGTGAGAAATAGCAAACAATGATTAAAAAGGCAAAGTAATGGGATTATTTTTCAAGGTAAGTTTGTGCACATCAATAGCTTGCATTTGTTAAGAACTGTCAGGCTTTTGTATTCTCATCTGCCAGGTGAAAACTCAAAGCTATGTGTAGAGTGTTGGTGGATCAGGTTCAAAAGTTGCGTACCGGGGTTTTAAAGTGTGAGGCTTTGCCTTAAATTAGCATCATGCTAAATTAAACATTTGACAGTTCATGTGTTAATGGTTTATAAATAATGTCTCATGAATAATGTCTATAATTAATGTCTCATAATTTCTTTACACTGAAATAGCCCTGAACCTGATAACTACATTCTGAAAAATAAGGCAAAAATAAATAAATAAATAAATAAATAAATAAATAGAAAATGAACAGTTTTTTGGAGCGATGCCATAGAAAAACTATTTTAGTCCCCAAAAGAATCTTTTAATTGATATTCTTAAAGAAACATTTGCAGTTTGCAAGATCATTAAGGAACTACCAAATAATATGAAGGTTCTGTACCACACACACACAAACATACACACACACACATATATATACACACATATATATCCATGGATGGAATCATTAACATTAACCCCTTACATGGCCAGGGCCACCAATGGGCCCAAAGTTTTATTTCACACCTCTATAACCTAAGGACAGCTCAACCAGTTTGCATTGAAGTCCCTGTAGTAACTGAAAAATAAGCCTTAGTATGTAATAAACCTGGGATTTTGAGGGGTTAATCCTACCCAAGAACTACTGAGGACCTGTATTTAATTTTTTTGTTTTTTATTGTATTTTATTAAGCGTATTTGTGGCAAAATTGGGTGAAGTCATGTGTCTTATTAGCCGAGATCTTAAACATGGTTATAATCTCCATAGAAAAGCATTGCCAATAGAATGGGATACTGTGGAGCCTAAGGTTACCATGCCCAATGCCAAGCATTGGCTTAATGGGGAATAATGGCCCCCAGCACTGGGCTAAGGAGCAGTGGTACTGTGTCCTCTGGAGGGAAGAAGCGCTGTCCATTACCTTGAGCTGGAGTGTGGTTTGTGATCCAGAGCTAATCATCCAACATCAGTCCTTGACCTCACTAATGGTCTTGTGGCTGAACGCAATCAAATCCTCATAGCTATGCCTCATGTCTAGTATAAAGCATTTAAAGAACAGGACTGCATTTGGATTGCATTTCACAAAATGTCCTTAACTTCTACAGAAAACATTTGGCAAAATGCAGCCAGTCCTAATACACTTGGCCACTTCCCCAGACATGGATTAAGCCTAGTCGTGGACTATAGTTTTCTTTCAAAGGAAAATCTCCATTTCAAATCCTGTGTGGTTAACCCTCTGGGGTCTCCAAACGTGCCCATGCGTCAAATTTGATGTTTCTATATATGTCTCTCAATCTTTGCGATCGTCTATGCAGAAATACAGTTCAAACATTTTCTCAATCTGTACAGTCGCCCTTTCAATTCCATTTTATCCCAAGATTGTATGTGACTCACATCGGGAGTAATGAGGCTATAAAGAGGGGTTGAGATACATCTCAACTGCCTCTCACTATGTGTAATTGGTGGATTTATATGTACGTCAAAATGCAGATTTTGAATAAATCATTCCATTTATTGAAGATAAAGGTTTATTCCAAACCTATATCACCTGTGTTGAAAAGTAATTGCCCCCCCCAAACCTAATAACTGGTTGTGCCACGCTTGGCAGTAACAACTGTATTCAAATGCTTGCGATGACTTTAGCCCACTCTTCTTATGCAAAATTGGTGTAAATCTGGCTACACTGGAGGGTTTTCAAGGATTCTCCTTCAGGATTTTCTGCTACAGATCAGAATTCATGTTTCCATCAGTTATGACAAGTCGTCCAAGTGCTGCAAAAGCAAAGCAGCCCCAGACCATCACACTCCCACGCTATGTTTGACTGTTGGTGTGATATACTTGCGGTGTAATGTGGTGTTAGCTTTACGCCAGATGTAACGGGACCCATGTCTTCCAGAAAGTTCAGAATATTATTCCAAAAGCCTTGGGGGGTCATCTAGTGATTTGTACCTTGCAACTCTCCCATCAATGCCATTTTTGCCCAGTGTCTTTTTTAATGTGGAATCGTGTACATTGACCTTAACTGAGGCAAGTGAGGCCTGCAGTTCTTTAGATGTTTGTCTGGGTTCTTTTGTGACCTCCTTGATTAGTCGTTGATGCAGGTCTAGCAGTAATCATGTCTGGGTGTGGCTGGTGAAATTGAACTCAATAGTCAATGGAATTTGGTTAACTGGTTGATTTAGTAGCTAAGGAGGCAATTACTTTTTCACATGGAGCCAGGAAGGCCTGAGCAGCAATTTTCCTTCAATAAATCAAATCATCATTTAAAAACAGCTTTTTGAGTTTTCTTAGATTATTTTTGTCTCATATTAAAATGAGTTTGTTGATCTGAAACATTCAAGTGTGACAAATATACAAAAATAGAAGAAATTGGGAAGGGTGCAAATACTTTTTCACCGCACTGTAAAAAATGGCACAGACCAAATTAAAAAGATAAATACCAAGAGATGTACAGTTTTAATTAACCGTTAAAGTTAAAGAGATACGTTTTTAAATGTTTCTTAAAAGTGAACTGTGCACTGAACTTGATTGTCTAATAAAAGGTGGCATTGAGTTCAACACTTTAGTAACATAATAACTGAAAGAAGCCTCTTCACATTTTCTGTATTTTTTAACCCAGAGGGTTAAGGAATAGGCTTAATCCCTGCCCAGCCAATCGACCTGATATCCAAACAGTTTGAAGAGCATCTGCTCATCCAGCGTTTCTTCAGAAATCAAGTTTATGAGGGAGTTTGTCTGACCATTGCTGCAGCAACATCCTCTGCTCTTCTGAGAAGGCTTTGCACCCGATGTTAGAACATCACTCTGAGGATTTATTGCATTCAGCCACAAGAGCAGCGAGGTCAGATACTGATTTTGGATAAGCAGTTCTGGTTCACAAGAACACACAGTTCACAGTTCATTTTCAGCCATTTTCTGCTTGGGGCCCTCATTTTCTGCTTGAAACAGCTGGAGCTGTCATAATAACCTCTGCATCTAAATTGGCGAATTAGCCATTTTGAGGCTTTGTAGTCCACTACACATTAAAAAACAAGAACTGACTTGAATAGAAACCAAAAAACTTACAGGTCTAGTTAATCTTCCATCTGTTTAAGAAAACCATCATAACCATAATTCACATGGCCATCTTTCTTATCTTTCTTTCTAGTTAGCATAATAGCAGCACTAGGTTTGAACAATATACTGTACTATAGCTATATATATATATATATATATATATATATATATATATATATATATATATATATGTAAATTTTATGATGAATGGAGCAAGAAATGGCCCAAAATTACTTGGAAAAAAGTCTGGTTACATTGACTTGCATTAAAAGTAAAGTATGTTTTTTCCTCCTTCTGTGAAGTTACCATTTTGGAGATACGAGGTTTTTATATATATATATATATATATATATATATATATATATATATATATAT
Organism: Colossoma macropomum; assembly: GCF_904425465.1. Taxonomy (NCBI): domain Eukaryota; kingdom Metazoa; phylum Chordata; class Actinopteri; order Characiformes; family Serrasalmidae; genus Colossoma; species Colossoma macropomum. Next base: position 11,925,199 of record NW_023494797.1, read on the forward strand.
ATATATATATTATATCTATCATTTGCTTACTAGTTACCATCACCAGTATAGTTACACCAATACTGACAGAAAATAATATGCTGCACTTTTCTTCACTCATAGATGTCAGCTCAGCTCCCATAAGGTCATATTGGTACCTTCTGGGACTGGGACCTTCAGTATTGGACCAATGACCATTGAAAAAAGCTCTTGTTCCAGTTGTCTAGTGCCAAGGTACTTTTATGTCCACCAACCAATCTCTCATGGTTCCCTAACTTGTTAAATGTATGCAGCAAAATTGTATGCTAGCCTGAGCTTCAACAACAATCTGTATTCTTGTCAGAATTCGCTATGCAAGCTAAATGATTTCTGTAGAATCTTCAGAAGTTAGACATTTTGTGAAATGCATTCAGCTACAGTAGAGGAAGTGCAATCTGAGTAGTGTAGTTTCACTTAAAAAAAAATCACCCCCATTTTCAGTTTAGCAATCAATATCTCATGGTTCCTTTATTTTGAAGATGTCCTGACCCTGTTTACTACATGCTGAACATGACCAAACCACAGCACTCATCTTGGACTCTCTGTGAAAGCCAAGCGTTTTCTGTACAATTCTCAGAAGCTGACCATTTTCTGAAATGCATTAAGTTATAAAAGTGCAGACCTACTCATCAAAGGCAGCCCCTTCATTTCTAAAATTGTGCTGTACACTGTAGGCTTACAGATCTCTATCATAAGACCTTTGTTTATGTCAATGCTGAACAGAATCGTAAGTCAGTTCTTTTACTCCTCCAATTCATGAGCTTCTAACAAGTGCTGGGGAGTTATAGAAAATCAATAGATTATGGATTGAAAATGGACTGTAAGAAAAATAAGAAACATCAATGTGAATGGCATCATTCTTCTTATCACAGCACATAGATCTTTAACGGCTCCGCAACATCAAAGAAGAAAACAAGGCATCAAGAGTAATGTACTCTATGAAGACTATGAAACAGAATGAAACATCAAAATCTCTGAAAAGATGAAAGTATTGGGAAAATATGAGGCTTCAGCAGTAAACACAGACAAGCCAATGTATGACATATGTTCCACTTCCCAGTCATACCATTTTGCCTTCCTGACTGTCCGTCCGAGCCTGCTGAGGTCTTTTTTAAAAGTCATCTTCTTTTGTATTATAGTAAACTTGAGTATAACAAAACAAGGCTCTTTAAAAGCCTGCTTCTCTGTGGCAGCCATGTATTTAAATAGTTCTTCAAGCCCCCAACCCCCCCACCCCGGGGAACTGGACATGTACACAAGAGGAGGACAAAATAATGAAAACAACACATAAAAAAGGATTAATTTTGCGGAAACTAAATCACAATAATGCAGGCAGCTACAGAGCTGAGTCATATTAGGTTGAATGCCAATTAGCCTTTTGTGTCGGCTATAAAAGAGGTTTGACAATCAACAGTTTAATATGTGAGTTTTCAAAAGAGCCGCATGACAACCAACAAAGTTCCAAAGAGGCCAAACAGCTGACATGTAATTTGCGAGAGCAATGGTCATGAAAATTGAGAAAATTATGGTAGTGTCAAGGGAAATGGTCTTAAAAATCATGACAACATATCATCGCTGCCCAGAAAAAGAATTTATAGTGCCTTGCAAAAGTATTCAACCCCCTTAAAATTCATTGGGTTCATCTGGATTACAAATAACACCTAGACAGATTGTTCCAGCCAGTAGTTTTTTACAAAACAAATTGCTCTTAAAATAAAATTTCAAAGTCAGAATTAATTATTTTTTAGCAGATCTTGGAAAAAAAAAAAAAACTGAATGCTGTTTGCATAAGTATTCAACCCCTTCAGGCTAGTACTTGGTAGAACTACTTTTCCTGTAATAAGAGCTTTAAGCCTGTTGGGGTAAGTTTCTACCAGCTTTGCGCTCTTTTCGAAAAATTCACCCATTCTTTCTGGTAGGTTTGCTCCAGGTTGTTCAGGTCAGCCATCCCCACAACATGATGTTGCCACCCCCATACTTCACTGTTGGGATGGTATTAATTTAGGAACGGACAGTGTTAGGTTTGCGCTACACAGCATTCTGAATTTTGGCCAAAAAGCTTAATTGTGGTCTCATCTGACCACAAAATCTTATCCCACATTTTAACTGGGTCACTCTGATGCTTTCTGACAAATTCCAGACATGTTTTGATGTGTTTTTTCTTCAGTAATGGCTTCTTTCTACCCCTCTTCCATACAGGTCAATTGTATGCATAGCTCTTGATATCGGTGACCGGTGCACCTTCACTCCAGTCTCAGCCACTACACTTTGTAGCTCCTTCAGAGTGATTGTTGGCCTCTCTGTGACTTCTCTCTCAAGTCCTTTCTTTACTCCGATGCTGAGTTTTGAGGGCTGGCCTTGTCTAGGCATTACCTGGATGGTATAAGGCAGTTTCTATGTCCTGTATATTGATCTAACAGTGCTCACTGGAATATTCAAACTCTTGGATATTATTTTGTATCTCTTATTTCCCTACAATGCTCTTTGGTCTTAATTTTCACAGTTTTCCTTCAGATTCACAGTGTGGGCAATGGTACTTGAATCAAGGGGGTCTTTTAACAGGAAAAGATAAACATCTTTAATGATTCACAGGTAGTTGCTAATTGAAGGCCAACTGTGTCCTCGTTTGAGCAATATTTTGTATAACCTGTGGGCTTCCACAGCACAGTGGTTGAATATTTATGCCAACAGCATTTTTCAGATAGTAATTTTTGTCTCAAATACATATCTTTATAAATCAATATTAATTACATTACATTCGTTAATTTTGAGGGTCAGTCTTTTGAAATAAAATATAACACACCAAAATGTCAGAATATCAAAGTGTCATTTGTAATCCATACAAATTCAATTGAGTTTTAAGGGGGTTGAATACTTTTGCAAGGGACTGTATCTTCAAAATGGTAATTTTACAGACGAAGGACAAAATGTAAATTAATATAAAGACTTTTATGTAAGTAATTGTGGAACATTTCTATTCCACAATTCTGTTCATCATGGAATTTTGACACAATGTACAGGGCAGCTGCTCAAATTATGTAGAAAAATGAAAAATAGTAATAAACAAGTTACCTGGTTTGGATATGAGAACAGTGATATGCCAAACAAAGACGAACTGCATCAGTTGAGGAACATTAGCTGCAAGTCAAAGCTCATCAACACGGATGGGCAGTTAATTGTTTTCACTAACAGTGCCAAATTATAGCCTTGACCATAGGATTCAATTAGAACTTCTGTGACTGGTCACACTACCCGGTTCCCCTGAAGTCGTCCACATCTGTAAACTCCAATGCCTATAATGCTTCTGTTTCTGATGTCACAGTCACTAGCCCATCATCAACCGATCACAAACAGTTACACTGATACTCCTCCCCTGAATTTGAATCACTCTCACCTGTTCTCATTAGTTCTGTTATATCGCTGCTGTTGTAACAAAACCTCGTATCTCCAAAATAAGAACTTTACAGTAGAAGGAAAAAACATACTGTACTTCTAATGTTAGTCAGTGGAACCAGACTTTTTTCCAAGTACATTTTGGTTATTTCTTTTGACCCATTCATCATGAAACTTACACAAAATATAAAGGGCAAAAGGCATTTTTTAAATTTTGTCAAAAACTAAAAAAACGTAAATGGAGATACAGAGTTTTGTTCCGACAGCAGCAATATATACCTATGATATATACCCGTTCAGTTAATTCACTCGTTGCAAAGTATTGCCATTAGCCCAGTCTTACTGAGCATTCTTCCTGTTTATGCCTTTTTTGTTTTTGACCCTTTTTGTCCCTCATTTGCTCTGGTGGATTTTCCTTTGGACTGGGTGGTTTTGGTGTTTGTCTCTCTGGCTTTTGACCCTTGCTTGTTTATGGACACTGATATCTGTTTCCCTATGTACCTCTTCATTGCTCTCACAACCTGTCCTGGATTACTGACTACTCCCTTCGTTTGCTTTATTGTAAATAAAGCTCACTCATTTTACTTCTGTGAGCATCTGATTCATCTGCCTAACGTGACATGACTAATAAAACTGCATCTCATGAGGTTCGCAAAACCAACAATGATGCTCATTTTAAAAAAGTAATACTCAGAACACAGCTACTTTTTAGAGTTTTAAGAAAACATTTATATAATATTTACCAACTAATACAAAATCATATTTAAAAGAAACATCTGTGCTTATTTATGAACTATTTTAAAATAATGTAACAACTGTGCTCATTAAACGGACTCTAAAGAAGAACTTGAGTTTCCTGTAAAGCCTGAGTAGACTTATAAATCAACATGATTAGTCAGCCATTCATTTTGGCATTGCTAAGCTCTTTTGAGTGACGACCTAACTGAACAGTTTCCTCAGTACTGGACATTTTCATTTATGATAGGCTTAGCAACAGTGGTGTGTTGGACTGTGCATGTGTTTCATATCTTTAAGTGAAAATTGCACAATTGTGCACTTTATGGTCTTTTTGCAAATTGCAGTATTTTGGTACTGGCCAATAAATCTTTAACATTTCGGAACTTCATTCAAATTTTTATGAATCATAGTTACAGAAAATTTTAATGACTATCTAACATTGACTTAACCATACCATAAACATGTCATATGCTGTTTTGCATTGTCATGACAGATCATGTAACAGTAATATAAGTATCATGTTTTTTTATTTCATTCAACTGTCATGACAAGTGTCATAATGTTTAATATGACGATAGCTAACTAGAGTACACAGCAAAAGTTAGCATGTGATATAAGCAGTCTTGACAACAAACATCATGACCTACATTGGTAATGGTGACCTGACACTGTTTTATTACTGAACAAAATTTGTCATTACAGCTCATGGCAGCATATAACATGTTTACAGCATGGTTGTGTCAGTTTTATGTAAAACTGCCAACTAGTAATAACGCATGGTTTTATTACCCCAAATGTTCATACACAGAATATTTTCTGCAACATCACCACCAAAAACTGAATAAGACCTGTTTCTGTGGCTGCTTCTGTTTCTTGTCACTCTTAACAGAATCTTTCTGAGGTTCCCATGAGAGAACCTTTTGAAAATCCACTTGTTCAGCATCTCAGCCCACAGAATTGAATGGGTTAGCCATTTGCAGTTATTTTATAGTTCTTTGGTTATGCCCTTCAGCTGTGATCCAGGTTTGCCATCTGCCATTCGGGGATAATTCACACTGAAAAGCAAAAACAGCAAGGCCTGTCTCTCTGATCAGCGTGAACCACAGCTGCTAATTGAGGATTTTTGGCATAGTTCAGCTCTTAGTGGTCTCTGAGTACCTTAAAGCTTTAAACAATGCCACAAGGCCAGAGGTTTGAAAAGGCACAATGGCATGCTTTGGCTGAGCTGAAGGAGAACCTGAATGAAAGCAATAGAAAGTGCACTTAGTAGATGCAGGGAAAAAATCAATCTGAAGCCAGTTACACTTATGTAGTAATATTTTTATAACTAGAAGAGATGACTTTAAAGGAATTGCATACTGTCACTCTCAGGAAATTATTGAAAAGTGCTATTTAACATGAACGTCTTACATATAAGTCTCTCTATGGGAGTTTTATTTGGTTTGAAATTATATATGTAATACTATGTAAACGTCAGAGACCATTCTTCAGTCAAAATGTATTATAAAATGTAGAATTCGAAATTAAACAAAGAAACTGCTGATGTTCCAATGACTGGCCAACTCAGAGCCCAGATCTCAACACTGTAGGAACTACAGAGTAAGGTGTCTGGCTACTCTACCTCTGGACTCTGGTGTCAGGGCCCTGACCCAGGCCATAAACCAAGAGTGAACCGTCCTTTCCCCTCAACAAGGTTTACTGTGGTAATGTATAAGACGTGCCCAGGAAAGATGTGCCCACCACATGCCATAAAACAATGTCCTGGACCACATACGAGGATCCTTTCCTTAGAGCGTGTGGCCTCTTTTGACCTGCTAAAGTTTTTTTACCAAGCAGTTGTAATACAGAGGCACACAGCATTCCATGATCAAACCACAACCATCACAACTTCACAAAATACAGTTTTCTGCTAACAGCATCCAAATTTGACTTTCATAACATCCCGTGACCTGTTATGTGTTTTTATAATGATATCATGTTGCATAATATGTATTTCATTCTTTTTCCTAGATTACATGTAAAACATATAAAACATGCTGTTTTAATCTTGGAATGATTTTCAAAGCTTTTGATAATATGGACATGATATGCACTGTATTACTATTTATCACAGGATAATCCTTCCAGGAGTCGTAAGATTGGAATTCCACCCCAAACACCTCCTGTCAGGAAGAAGAGCTATTCAGCATTGAGGACCAGATGTGACAGGGGTTTGGACACTACCCATGCCTAAACCCTTTGTATTGTGAATTGGTGGTCTTCCAAGACCATCTGAAACATAAACATAAAGCTGTACTCTGCTTTTCTTTCCAATTTTGGCATTGTTGTTTGTCTTGAAATACTGTAACATTCTTAAACATTGTAGATAGACAAGTTTACACACACACAGTACCAGTACCAGTTATTTTCTACATTGTAAATTAATATTGATGACATCAAAACTATGAAGGAACACATATGGAATTGTGTAGTAAACAAAAAAAGTGTTAAACAAACCAGAATGTTTTATACTTTAGATTCTTCAAAGTAGCCACCTTTTGCTTTGATGACAACTGTGCACACTCTTGGCATTCTCTCAATCAGCATCATGAGATAGTCACCTGGAATTGTTTTCTAACAGTCTTGAGGGGGTGCTGAGCACTTGTTGGCTGCTTTTCCTTTACTTTCTGCAGTCTAACTCATCCCAAACCATCTCCATTAGGTTTAGGTCGGGTGATGCAGCACACTATCACTCTCCTTCTTGGTCAAAAAGCCCTTACATAGCCTGGGTGTGTTTTTGGGGTCATTGTCCTGTTGAAAAACAAATGATGGTCCCACTAAACTAGATGGGATGGCATGTTGCTGTAGAATGCTGTGGTAGCCATGCTGGTTAAGTGTGCCTTGAATTTTGAATAAATCATCAACATTGTCACCAGCAAAGCACTACCAAAGCAATCCAGCAATCTTATCCAGAGCAACTTACAATTTGATCAGTTTACACAGGTAGACAGAGGTAGTGTTAGGAGTCTTGCCCAAGGATTCTTATTGGTATAGTGTAGTATGCTTGTCCAGATGGGGGATTGAATCCCAATGTAATGTAAATGTAATGTAATAAAGCATTTATGTGCACTCTAATCTGAGGTGCTGTTAATTTGTGGTTTCTGAGGCTGCCTCTGCAGCAGAGGTAACTCTTGGTCTTCCTCCTGGGGTGGTCCTCATGAGATCTAGTTTCATCATAGCGTTTAATAGTTTTCACGACAGCACTTGAGGATGCATTCAACATTCTTGCAATTTTCCAGATTGACTGACCTTCATGTCTTAAAGTAATGATGGACTGTCATTTCTTTTGAATTAGTTGAGAAGTTCTTGCCATAATATGGATTAGAAATGTAGTCAGATAGGGCTATTCACTGTACAGAATTTGTACCAACCTTACCTCTGCACGACACAACTGATTATCTCAAGCACATTAAGAAGGCAAGCAAATTAGCTCAAGGCGCACGTGTTAATTGCAAACCATTCCAGGTGATTACCTCATAAAGTTGACTGAGAGAATGCCCAGAGTGTGCAAAGCTGTCATCGACGCAAAAGGTGGCTAGTATGAAGAATCTAAAGCATAAAATATATTCTGGTCCAAACTTTTCACTGATGCTATGTGTGTATATATATATATATATATATATATATATATACACATATATATGTATATGTGTGTGTGTGTGTGTGTAGATTTATCTTACTAACTTGTTTCAGTTTACTTTACTACATTTTTTTTACATTTACATTATTACTGTTCTACCAGGTGTGTGAATCTTTACTCACAGGGGTAATGAGGAACAGTGCTCCATTATATTTGAACAATCAAACATCAAGAAAAAAAAATACTATTTCTGGTGTTGTTTTCTGGTTAACCATCAAGTGGACACACAAATAATGAAATATTGTGATATTTGTGATTGAGGTATAATTTTATGTGAAATATATTTTTTCTTCTTTCCCTACATAGAAAAATTAATAACTTGCACTTAAAAGCCATTTGCTATTTTGAATGTAAATTAAATAAATGAATAGTAGTCTCAGTACTATACACACACACACACACACACACACACACATACACACACACGCACACACGGCATGTTCTTCATTACATGAAGAGTAATATCCAAACTCTAATGCAAGGCCTTTTAAGTATCTTCAGATAATTCAAATGTATGAATAAATATTGTACATGTAATTAAGATAAGATCAACTATGCATAATTAAAGAGGGATGTATTTGCAGACCAGGAATCATTATTGTAAACTAATGGCTTCTGCATCATCAACTCTGTTACTGTCATCAGTTTTATTTTCGGTGCCTGAGTTGGGCCAGTATATTATGCTATATAGATAAAACATGAAAAATAAACTTTCCAAGTCTTAGCACTCAAAAATGCCACATGCTGATGCTTGTCGTTGAGCCCAATGTGGATATGAATGTGTCCCAAATACTCTGAGGGCAGATTTGAATGCTTTACAGGCAGATTCACCAACGTCTCTGAATCTAGGTTAGGCAGGTTTAGGTGAGATTGGGTTAATACTTTTAGAATGACTGATACATCTGAGATGGCCAGTTCACTTCTTTGACTTCTTTTTGAAATATGACCCAGTTCATAGCTGTCATGGCCAGTGGTCAAGAACACTGTCTGAAGATGTGGGTTTCAGGGCTAACATGCTGAACAGGCTCGCATAATGACTTGAATCTGGATCTAAAAAGTGGGGCTCCAGATGCCTCTCTGTTGTTTGCGAGCCTCCTGGCTCCAGCTTCCAAAGACTGGAACGTATTCAATTATATTCATAAATATAAGATCATCACACAGTTGACATATATAGAACAGATTTGTATTATTTAAATGCAACCTGGGAGAAGAAGGGAGGAAAAAAAGACAGAGGAGAATAAAATTACAGTGGAAATATGCAAATTATATAAGTAGATTAGGAAGATGAGTGGGGGCTGTTGTGAACGGAGCAGGGGGCTTAAGACAGAGGGGAGAGGAGGGGATGAGATGCTGCAGGAAAAGATCAGACAAACTGAGAAAAACAGAAAAGGTGCATGATAGACCGAGAGCAGGACAGAAGATGAAGGGAGCAAGTTAAAGGAAAATATGACACCAAAAGAGAAGAGGATAAAGAATGAGCAGCGATGGTGCACTGTGAGAACTGATCTTATTTTGGATTTATTGAACTTCAAGTCATGAGGAATCCCACCAATGGTTTCACTTTATTTTAAGGAACATATATTGTGGGTTTATTAAGGCCCATATAAGACACTTCTACATGGTTTATTCAGTGTGCATCATTCATAATGACATCTTTTAGTAGAAAACTGGCAGTCTGTTATGTAAAAATCATAAATAATTGCATTATTAGATGTGATATTGGTCAATAAATACTGTATTAAGACATTGTTATGCAAATGATTAAAAGTGTATTAATCAAATTTCACATTTGGTGTATAATTGAAAATTATTTGTAAGTCAATTAGTTTGCATTAATTATTCTGCATTTGTTTTTTTAAATATAACCAACTTATATTCCAGCTTGTATGTTTTTCCCTACTAAAAACCATAAAATGATGTTTACTTTAGAATTTGTGATGCAAATAGACTTATTAAAAACTTTATCAGCACTATTTAGCCTCTAATTAGTGATGATTAGTGATTAATGTGATGACTAACACACTTTAGAATATGGAACATGACGTGTTAGTACCTTGTTAAACTCATGTTGGCTCTGATTCAGTAAACTCCAGGAGTCCCAAAGGAATACAATGTTATCAACTATACACTTATAATGTGTGAATTTAGGTTGGAATTGGATTCATTTAATTTGAATATAATTCATGCTTAATAATTCGCATAACAAGGTCTTAACAAACTGTTTATTGTGTATTATTACAACTAGTAATACAGTTATGCATTGTGCACAAATGGTGCATTGTGAAGTCAGATATCTTTGGTGATGATAGGAACCAGGGGTTGCAATGTCTTCATAGACATACTACCCAAAATGACCAGTGAACCTACACTGTCTAAGTTTTCTAATGTAATGTTGATGATAAATGTGAAATACAGCAGTTTTATAGTACTATTTGCCTTAGATGGCCCTGCATGTACCCCTTCACCAAATAAGCTTTAAAAATACATTTTAGCCAACTCTTATTTCAAAACTATCATGAAAGATTAAGTGCATTTACATGCACTAAGTAATCAGATAACTGCAGAAAATCCGATTTTGTCAGTAATCTGATCAACACCTTTATATGCACTTGAGTAATCAGATAATGTGAAACTCCAGGTCTACATGAGTCAGGCACAAATTGGATTTCTGCTTTGCAACCAGCCAATAAACTTACAGAAGAAGACTTGACATAAACCTAATGTAAAACTTACATTTCATGCCGTGGCTTCTTTTTTTTCCTAACATCGCAAAACTTTACCTGAAAGTATGAACATACATCATCCAGAAGATGAAAAATATTTAAATCCTTTATTTCGTCAAGGATGTAGGATTCAGCGTCACTCCAAAAGTGTTTTGCTGCTTATTTCTGGTACCGCCATCTGTTTTCACACATGTGCAGACTGAGAAAAATGAAAGAAATCAGAGTAAGAGTTTACATGCAAAATCTGATTACTGGGCTAAAATCCAGCACTCTTTATCAGATTTCTAGACCTTACTCCAATCCAAGAAATCGGAGTATGCTGTTTACATGACCATTTTAATAATCAGATAACTGCAGAAAATCTGATTATGATCAGATTATTGAGTGCATGTAAACACGCAAAGCATTTGTAACTATTCCATATGTGAGGGAGCTTTTAGAGACTCTTCAGACATCTAGTTCCCATCACCACCACTGTGAGCAAGTCTGAGTCAGTAAGTTTCTCTAGAAGGGAGCAAGCAAACCATTCAGAATGACTTTGTTTACATCTTAACCATTCAACTGTGCAGAAATTCAGAAAAATGTGTGGAATTTCTAATTAACAGAATGTAGGAAACAAATGATGATTCTGTTAACTTACTATTAGAAGATCCATGGAGTCAGCAAGGTTGATTACTTTCTTGGTGTGAAAAAGAGATGAAAAGAAGATATTGAAGAAGAGATTGGCAGAAAAGGAAGAGCAGAACGAGGCAAAATAAACAAGCAGAGGAGAGGAGAGCTTTGGAAATGATGAAGCAAGTGAAAGCAGAAACTATTGTTAGAGGTGTCAGGTTCTTTGAAGCAAAGGCAGAGAGGAGGAGAGGAAGAGTGAGAAAAAATTAGAAATTGATTGCATGTGCAGCGTGCTTGTCCTCACCGCTTTTAAACAAGGCCTAAACGAAACCTCTTCAGTTCGGCCCAATTAGCCGCAATTAATCACAAGCTGTCAGATAGCCGAGTACTTTATGAAATCCCATACATAAAATATAAAGCCCTGTCAGAGATTCAATGGAATTCAAGCCTTTCGCTAATTTCTTTCTACTCCGTCTTTTTTCTCCCATCCCTTTCAAAATAGTCCGTTTTCTCAGATTGTTTGTGTTTGTTAAGCAAAGAAAGAGCAATTTGTACGGCGATGTGTTAATGGAACCTGCTATCTTGTCTGAGCAAAGCTCCTCATTAAAGCACAAAGTTTCATCACAGCAAAGCCTCCAACTTATCAAGCAACAGATCGAATAGGACGATAAACGTTCAAAGCGTCAGAAGGGAAAAAAAAAACAAAAAAGCGAGAGACAGAAAAGAAAGACAGAAGCTGTGAGGAAAAAAAGCAACTTGGGGAGAGAAAGTCTGATTATAATTTTTAAAAATGGATTTATTCCGAGTCGTTGTGATTATCAGATATTCTGGAAAGTCATGCTGATTTCCATATTATGTTTAATTAAAGGTTTGCTTGTCAAAACGTCGATGCTTTTTCCATCCCAGTTGCACAGATTTTTTGGAAGCGAGACACGCTGCGGCTTTAAAAAAGCAGAGTTTCTTTAACGATCTGAAAAATGTTCTCACGCTTGTACAGAATTGGGGCCACCTAGTTCAAATTTGCAGAGTTAACATAAAAAAACAGCCTCACAGATCCAAAGAAGACATGAAAACTTGTGCAGGATTCAGTCAGAAGCAGGTGAAGTCCCAGGAGAATGCTCCTCTTTCCGTAACCCTGAACTCAACATCTGACCATGAAGATTGAAAAACAGAATTTCTATGACCTTTTGATATGTGTGTGTGTGTGTGTGTGTGTGTGTGTGTGTGTGTGTAGGGAGATGATGGTGGGTGAGTGGCAAATATGTGGATTAAATCAAATCAGACAAAAGACCAACACTACAAACACAAATCTCAGACCAATAAACAGCTGATGTACCTTCTACAATGATAGACAGGAAGATGATTTCAGTCTTAAACGGAAAAATATGAACATTTGAAACTTTATCACTTTTTCAAAGGGCTAATTTTTCAATTTTTTGTGGAAACTAAGAAATATAAATAACTGAAACAGTAACTTATTTAAGTGCAGTAATGTACAGTCCCATGCAAAACCCTTCATTTATGTAATTTCCAGTCAAAATGGCCATCAATGGCCGTTATTCATTTTGAGCATCAGCACAAATGCAGAAAACACATATTTACCAGAAAATTACAGTGTGTCCACTCTTGTCCATGCTTTTACTACAGCTGCTGTTCTTTTCGGGAGGCTAGCTTTCAGCTTATAAAAGAAATCTGCAGAGACATTTTTCCAAACCTCAAAAGTTCAAGACATTGGTTGCATTTCCTGCTTTTCACAGTTCAAGTAATCCCGAACAGATTCAGTGACACTGAGGTCTGGACGCTGGGGGTGGTCAGTCCATTGCTCCAAAAACACCGCCAGCTTCTTTGTCTATTTCCTTGGGCTTCATGATAGCTGCACATCCTTTCAGAGTCATAGTGTTGAGTTGTCTTCTCACAGTGGAAGGATGAAAAAAAACACCTGTGGATTTTTCCAAGAGTAAAGCTTGATTTTCTTCTCTCTCCCAAAGATGAAATCTTTAAGTGCTGTTTATCTGATGGGGGGCAGTTTTGCTGGTCTACTCGGTCTTGCACAGTTGTTAGGAATTCCCATTTTCTCTGTATCTTTATACAATTATTTGAGCTTCAGTTTTGAAACTTTTGTTTTTCACTTGACCTTTCCATTTCTTACACTGTTAGAAATAACGGTTCTGTTCAGGTACTATGTAAATGTTCCCTCAAAGGTACAACAGTGGTTTTAAGGTCTAATTGAGTACCTTAAATAAGTTTTTCCAGGTGAAAAGTATGTATTTGTACCTTTTCATAACCTAAAGTTTTAAAACAGAACAATAAAACCAAAGCCTGGAGACGAGACGGGGTGTGCGGAGTCAGTACAATTTAGAAAATATAATTTCAGTGGATTATGGTACAATTATGTTCCCTGACTAAAGGTACTGAGATGTACCCTTGAGGGTATCACCCCAGTGACAAGAGGGGTACTGCCCCAGTGACAGTTTCATACGTTTATTTCTGAGAGTGTATGAAAGGGTTTTATCTTTCTAATATCCTCAGAAATGTCAACTAAAAAGGAACTTGTACTTTTTTAGCTGTTTTGAGGAAATTAAATAAATGTAAGTGTGATCTCTGACTTGTGCACAGTACACACTTAAAAATTACGGTTCTTCAAGGGTGTTTTAGTAAAGAAAATGGTTCTATATGGAACCATGAACACGCAAAGAACCCTTTGCATGATGAAGTGGTTCTTTGCATGGTGAAATGGTTTTTCAGATTAATGGAGAATGTGCTGTAGATGGTTCTACATAAAACTATTTTTAAAAGGTTCTATATAGCACAAAAAAGGGTTCTTCTATTGTAATACATCTGACATTGTAACAGTAGAAGGACCCTTTTTGGTGCTACATAGAACCCCTTTTCAAAAAGGTTCTATATTGAACCATCTGCAGCACATTCTCCTTCAGTCTGAGGAAACCTTTTACAATGCAAAGAACCCTTTAATCGTGCATAGGGTTGTTTGAGTGTCCCTGGTTCTATATAGAACAATTTTCTTTACTAAAGAACCCTTGAAGAACAATGTGTACTGTAGTTAGTGCTTATCTACAGATGTTCAAATTGTTAACAAACAAACAATCTGTTGAAACTCAGTTGATTTTACACAGTAGTGGGGTAAGGGTTAGGATTTGGACCAGGGTTAGGGCTAGGACCAGGGTGAGGGTTGGGTGTAGGTTTTGGGTTGAGATTAAGATTAAGGTTAGGTATTAGAGCCAGATTTGGAGTCAAAGACAATTTTCAATTTGGTCAATTTAGTAGATAATTAGGGGCGGCACGGTGGCGCAGTGGGTAGCGCTGTCGCCTCACAGCAAGAATGGCCTGGGTTCGATTCCCGGCTGGGTGACCAGGTCCTTTCTGTGTGGAGTTTGCCTGTTCTCCCCGTGTCTGCGTGGGTTTCCTCCGGGTACTCCGGTTTCCTCCCACAGTCCAAAAACATGCAGTCAGGTCAATTGGATGTATGATGTTGTATGTAGGATGATGTATGACGTGCTAAATTGCCCCTAGGTGTGAGTGTGTGTGTGGATGTATATGTCTGTTTGTCTGCCCTGCGATGGACTGGCGACCTGTCCAGGGTGTATCCTGCCTTCCGCCCGATGACAGCTGGGATAGGCTCCAGCACCCCACCCAGAAGGATAAGCGGTTTAGATGATGGATGGATGGATGGATAGTAGATAATTAGTTGAATGTAACCTGAAAGCAAATTAAGTATCTAAAAAGCATCTAAAGTGGAATATCCAAATAAAGTGTTACCAGTGATCTCACTTGCATTTTTGCCCTGTCTATAGCTCAACTGCACTGTTTATAAGAACACTATTTTGCAAGGACATGCTACTGTGCAATCTTTTTCTTCTAAATGATATTTGGATTTATGTGTGAAATATATAAGTAAGCTCTGTAGATGTTTTTAACAGTCTTGATCTCGATATTGAAAATCGTACCAAACCTATAAATCATAAAATGATGAAGAAGTAGCAATACTGTGTGTATACTTCCAATCCCACTTATATAAAGGATGAGCAACCCGCCACTGCAACTTATGCATTATTGAAGATCACATAAAATGTTGTGTAGTTCAGGCCCATAAGCAGCCCGGGGAGTTGTTCAAAGAGATGCTTTGGAACCTGACCTAGAGCGCTTTCATCTGTAGGAGTGATCTTAGCTCTGCCTCTCGTTGTGGTAGAGAGATCACTCTAACCGCAAGCTCTCATATGGACCGTTAGATCAAATTCCATTTTCGTTTCATTTCTATAAATCAGCAGAAGAGCATTAAAAGAAGTGTACTGGTGTGATCGCGCTGAACTCAATGTGTGCCTTCAAACCTCTACTCTCAGTTTAGAGAACTTCAAATAGGGGAAAATTGTACTACAAAAACAGAAGAATATTTGTCATTAAATGATGACTCACAGATCAACTGTGGCAGATTTTTAGAGCAGAACTTTGTAAAGCATTCACCCTGTCGTCTTTCTTCCATTAGAGGGTAAATAAGTATGACAGGTTCTTGAACTAGGTGGAGGCAACTGAATCACTCCCCCCATGGGCATGTCTCCATGATTCACTGTTCAAGTGGTCTTTTAAGTGGTATTCCATTTACAAACCCATTAAACGCTTTGTAATTTTATCTTTTAAATCTGTAATTGGAGACGGCAACTTTCTCATGGTGTTTTGGAGCCGGAAAAGCACACATAAATATAATTCCAATTAGCTGCATTACCTCCTTCAAGAGAAAACTGTGTCCAAATAAATAGTTGTTAATTACACCCACGGAGAATACATCTTGGATAACTGGTAATTAAAGACGCTAATTAATTCAGCTTTTTCATCATTTTTCGCTTCTTCTCCTTTCAAGGATGGAGAAAAGAAACAAAAAAAGAAAAAAAGAAAAAGAACTCTCTTTTTTGTGTGAGTTGGAGAAGGAGTCTCTTCTGTGCTGCCAAACCCATCAAAAATGGCATCCATTTAAAAAGATACAAGGTCAGTCTTTTAAGATTTAATCAGTCTCCAGTTAGCATCTCAGTCCCCTGAGTGTTTAAGAGAGGAAGGACGACGGATCTGGATATTTAATCTGAGTATTGAATAAATAACCAAATAAAAAAGGTCTCATCACTGCTAAGCAGACGATTCGAGGAGCAAGGGAACACTTGACCTCATTTTTTTCCCACAGAGGAGGCTGATGCTTGTGGGACATCAGTGGTCACTACCTGCCAAGTTCTTGAATCCTTCAGAGCAATGTGGGCATCCAGTAGACCAGCTTTTGGTAAAATCATGGGGACTCATTGCTTGATTCATGAATATGTTTTGATGAACTACCAAAACTACTTGCTTAAGTATGACGACCATTATCTCAAACACGGGGCTGAAAGTTTTCTCAGGTGCTTTGTTTTGTTCATGCATAGTATTTTTTACCCTAATTTTGGACATAAAAGGAGGACTTTGGTTCTTATTTCAAACCTTGACACATTTAACGTGAAGCTTAAGAGAGTTAAGCATCTGTATATACAAAAGGCTCATTTATTCTACTGTTTGAATGGTGTTAGAATCAGAACCAAAATGATGTGCAGATGAACTTTCTAGAAAAAATGGCTCTTCAAAGCTGTGATTCTTAAACTAGTCCTTGGAGAGCAGCAGACAGTCTAGATTTTTGCCCCAACCTAACTCGTAGCACATTCCAAAAATACCGTTCTTAAGATCAACTTCTGTTTGTGTCAGGAGAAAAAAAAAGCTAATATAAGTACAGTATTAATAAAAGATTACAAAATTTCTGAATTCTTTCTCCACAACCCTCCTCAGGAGAAAAGAAGAGATTAGCATAAGCATTTAATTGTAAGAAGTTCTGGAGACAAATGAGAAAAGCACAAAGTCTCCTTCTACACTTAAAGAATGTTGAAAGATTTTCTTAAGTACAGTGGCTGTGAAGACCCAAAGGACTGCAAATAAAAAATGAGCTGCAAACGCAGAAAAAACTTTCATTAAAATGATGACACCAGCGCTACATTAACAAACATGCTGCAAAGAAACAGGACTGCAGAAAAAATAAGCAACTTCAGAAATGCTACAGAAAGGTTTGTGGAGGACAGTCATAGAGGATGGAGTCATTCACATTCACAGTAAACATTCACAGGTAAGCATTAATTAACTTTTATCTTAACTAACTTAACTAATATCATTGTATGATAATGGGAATTAGCAGCAGTGTGTAACTAACATTTCAAATATTAATATCAGATATGACTGAAAACTGCAGTACAGCATGTCAGATAGCTAACTAGCCAGCCAAGTTAACCAAGAACGCACTGAAATGTGAGTCTCTGGGGTCCTATCAACTTCTCTGTGATTTCCCATCACAGATATTTCATCCCCTTTTGAGAGTCTTCCAAAATCATTTCCATTGTTTTTTTGACTGGATTTGCAGCCTTTCTGAAGTTGCATGCGTTTTCTGATTATGCAGAGCATTTGTGAAATGTAGTTTAGATGTAGTCATGTTGATTAAAGTGTTTTCTGAGACAATATAAGACAATTATCCAGACATATAAATTGAACATATTTAGTAGGCCAATGCTACTGTATGGCAAAATATGATGTAACTGACCATTCTGGTTTCTAGGGCTGGACCCAAATATTCGACTAATCAGATATCGGTTTGTTGGGTAGATATTTGGTTTTTAATTTTGGGATTTGGATATTCTTCACTTGGCTAAATGTAGGCTATCAATAAAGGCAAACTGCAAAATACTGTAACATTCAAGGCTATTGGGAGAAACTCAGATGACCTGAGGTTATGGTCCATAATGCATCTTCATTTTAAATTTGCTGAAAACAGCACCAAACATTGCTAGAAGAAACAGTGCCTATCCAGTGCTAACAGCTAAGAACACAACGTCATTGTATAAATAAACAAACAGACCAACATAAACATTTCTTCTCTTTAAAAAACTGAATTACTTACAACGTGACATGACAAAGCCACAAAACATTTACCGTTAAAATGTGGAAATATATACCATCTCAGCTCGGGCGCCTGACCCTCCGCTCACTCACAGCAGTGAATGTAATGCTAACGTGGTGCTAGACAGCATGTATTCTCAGGGCAGTTGCAAAAAAGTGCTCCACCGTACTGGACTTTTACTAGGGCTGCAATGTCCTGCTATTAACCCCTAGCCAGCCAAGAAAGGCTAGCGAGTCTGGCAGCTAACCTGGAGATTCAGGTTTTACAACAGATGAAGCTTGTGCTTTCAACAACCTATAAGATTTTTTAAGGGACCAAAAGAGCTTTTTTCTACAGCATCACTCCAAAGAATCCTTTTTTGGCACCTTTATTTTTTATCAAAACGTTTTAAGAGATTTTAACACAGTCTTCACAGGTTTTTTTTTTTTTCCTTCATTTAAAATAAACCAAAATTTTAACATCAAAAATACATCAAAAATATGCAGTGTGTTCTTGTGAGATTTACACTGTTCGTCATTCATGATAACCTGAACTAGCTCATAGTAAGCCTTCACACCCCTTACTGTCAGAGAGGAATTTTGACTAATCACAGACTGTAACATCTATAACATACACAATCTCCCTTCAGTGCAGCCCGGCACGTATCCGTCCCGCTGGACACAGCACCCCTGCTGTTATTACATCTTTATCTCTGGGTGACTCACTCTGGCTCTGATAGGAAATGCTCTTGAACCCTCTAATATGTCTGGGGAACAATGAGTGTAGCTCACTCCTGAAGACAGTACACCATTTTCAGTGGCGTTTGCTATTGATGATGGGAGTCTTCGGTGTAAAAAAATGACATTGATTTCTATTGTTCATTCCAAGCTGGGGTGAAAAAAAAAGAAAAGGAAAAACAGACCAGAAAAATGCAGTCGTGTGCATTCTTCTCTTTTACAAGTTGGTGAGAATGAATAAAGGACAAAATGAGAGCAGATGAGAGAAACAGAGGCGAGAGATACAGATGAGCGGCGAGAAAGAAAGTATGAAGACGAAGAAGGGAGGCAGTAAAGATTTTTCCATGTGTCTTTTAATGAACGGAGGCCTGGGTGAGGCTGGCTCTTTAGTGCGAGGTGAGTCCGTGTTGTCCAGGCTTGGAGAGAGCAGACAGGGAGGGAGCATTGATATGCTAATGTTGCTCCTCATTAGCTGCAATTAATTAGAGCTGGGCGGCCAGGCGCTGGCGTGTTAGGGTGTTAGCGCGCAGGCAGGCCGGCCTGTTTATCAGGAAACAAGCAGCTAGCCACTGTGATACACTGCAGACGGACTGAATGGAGGGATGGAGATGGAGAAAGGGAGAGAGAAAGATAGCCAGACGCCAGACGGCCATTCAAGATGAGTAGCACCATGATACATACGACAAACAAACAAGGATGCATCTGCTGCTTTATGTAAAGGACAGGGCCTTTTTATTTATCACGTAGATGATTTATGGTTCGCTGTCATTCATCTCAGATATTTTATTCTCCACGATCACAGCTGCATTGAAATGACCTAGTATTTACCGATGCTACAGTACAAGTCCTTAGGTCCTTAGTGGAAATAAAGGGTAAAGTTATACATGGACAAAAATCTAAATTTGCTTGTCACGACAATATAAAGCATCTAAACTAGGTATAAATTTACAGGCTTTAGTCAGAGCTCAATTTGAGTATGTGAGGGGAAGACAAAAACATCCCCCTTGTAAGACAACCATACCCCAATTATATCCCCTTTTGATTAATGTGATATGACTTATGAGGTCTATTATCAATAATTTCATTCCATCCATATCTGAAATTATATCATTATAGGAGCTCATCATATCACACAAACAAGTTACAATCAGGGCACAGCACACACACACATGCCTACAGAAGACAGGTTTGTGTGAACCACTTTCACTTTTTTATGGGTTATGCTTTGGGAGCATCAGGTTGCCAGGTTGGCAAATTGTCTGCCTAATTGAGCTAGTTTGAAAATGCTGTTGCAGGATGACATGATAAACTTTCAGCTTCTGGGTGGATTTTAAGCAAACCTTGGACTGGAGATTTCTGCCTGACCTGCCAACCCTACTCACTGCAAAGAATGCTAAAAATACCAGATTGTATCAACTTTATCTTTAAAAAAAAACAAAGTAAGAGATGGCATTAGTTTTCCAAAAGGAAGTATTTGTGGTAATGCGTTCCTGGCATAATGGTGCGGGTAGAGTTTTGGTGAACATGGATACCAGTTTCATTTGCTGCCATACATGCCTACGCCATAGCACTACCTCCACCATGCTTGACAGGTGAGGTGGTATGCTTTGTACCATAAGCAGTTCCTTCCTTTATCCATACTCTTCTTTTGCCATCATTCTGGTACAAGTTGATCTTTATCTCATCTACTAGAAAACTTTAGACACTATACTTCAAATAAAAATTGACATTTTGAAACAACGCAACATCTTTTTTTGCCTAACTGAAAAAAACTCAAATAGGAAAGAGTTTGTTTGGTGCGGTATTCCTTGCTTGCTGAGCAGAACTTCTAATCACTGCCTTGTTTGTTCTGAAACTTCCCCCTGCCAGCTTAGCACCTGTATTGTTAGTGTGTAATCATTGATCTTTCAAATTTGCATTATACACATTCAGGTCCATAAATATTTGGTTATAGATAAAGTTATTATTTTAGCTGTCTACCACAGCACATTACAGTTGAAACTAAATAAAGAACTAACTAAATCAGCTCACAGTGCAGACTTTCAGCTTCAAAAATGACTGCCTGAAGTCTGGAATCCACAGGCATCACCAGACACTGGGTTGCATTCATGGTGATGCTTTTCTAGGCCTTTACTGCAGCTGTCTTCAGTTCCTGTTTGTTCTTGGGGCATTTTGCTTTCAGGTTTGTCTTCAGTAAGTGAAGTGCATGTTCAGTTGGATTACGGTGATTGTTGGCCGTTGCATAACAATCCACTTCTTTTAAAATAAAGTCTTTGGTTGCTTTTTTCCTCACGTTATTATCCATCTACACTATAGTTTGATGCACTGGCTGAATCACAGCAGATAAAGTAGGTCTGTACACTTCAGAATTCATCCTGCTGCTTTTGTTAGCAATCACATTATCCATAAATACATGCAAACAAGTTCCATCGGCAGCCATACATGCCGACGCCATAACACTACCTCCACCACACTTGATAGATGAGGTGGTATGCTTTGGATCATGAGCAGCTCCTTCCTTTTTCCATACTCCTCTTTTGCCATCATTCTGGTACAAGTTGATCTTACGATCAATCAGATCAGATACACCTACCTCCTTGAGGGTGTTTTGCGTAATGTGCACTTCACTCCCTCCCCCAGCAATAATCTATGGGACAGTGGTTACATCTTGATTCTACCACACAAGTCATATTAAACTAGCTGTGTTTCAGCTGCAGTTCAACCAATATAAACGCTTAGCGCAGGTCAGAAATTGATTCCAAGAATGAATGAACTTCCAGCAAAGAAAAGATGGCAGGTGTTTAGATCAGGCAAATAGGTAAGTTTAATAGACCTGCCTCCTGGAGATTTTTTTTAATTTTCATGTAATATAATGTAATATAAGATCTAATACAAGTGTCCATATTGTACTGTTGATGTTTTGTTGTATTTTGAATAAACAATGGCCAGTTTACAAGGTGTTTAAAAGGGAAGTTTTACACCACTGCTTTAGACCTTTTATCTGCTTACTTGGAAGTAAAACAATAAGAGGTATAACACATCTGGCCATGGAATAAATGAGCAGCCAAGTGTTCCATTTTTTTTGCACGTCTAAAAGTGTAGGAGACATTTGTTGTAATCCCTACACTATTCACCAGAGTTGGATGAAAATATCCTCAAATTAAAGCTGAAAGTCTGCACTTTGAGCTCATATTCATTATTTAATTATTTAACTTTCAACAGTATGCTGCGGTAGCAAAAAAAATTAATCATAATTTTGTCAAAACCAAAATATTAACGGACCTGACTAGTAATGTATTTCATAGACTTTAGCATATTAGGAAAACTTGTGAACATTATTGTCCATGGTAATGAATGGTACAACACAGATTAGAGCTTGAAATACACTATATGGACAAAAGTATTGGGACACCTACACAGTATACACACAGGAGCTTCCATGACACCCTATTCTAAATTCATAAGCATTAATATGGAGTTGGTCCACCCTTTGCAGCTACAAGAGTTTCTACTCCTCAGGGAAGCTTTGCACAAGATTTTGGAGTGTGTCTGTGGGAAGTTTTGCCCATTCATTCAGAAGAGCATTTGTGAGGTCAGACACTGATGTTGGACGAGAGGCCCTGGCTTACAATCTAGTTCTAGTTCATCCCAAAGGTGTTCAATGGGGTTGAGGTCAGGGCTCTGTGTGGGCCAGTCAAGTTCTTTCACACCAAACTCACCCAACCATGCCTTTATGGACCTTGCTGGAACAGAAAAGGGCCTTCCCCAAACTGTTCCCACAAAGTTGGAAGCATACAGTTGTCCAAAATGTCTTGGTTTGCTGAAGCATTTGACTTCTCTTCACTGGAACTAAGGGGTCTAGGCCACCCCCTGAAAAACATACACACAGTATTATCCCTCCTCCACCAAACTTTACAGCTGGCACAATGCAGTCAAGCAGGTAATGTTCTCCTGGCATTTGCCAAACCCAGACTCGTCCATCAGACTGACAGATAGAGAAGCGTGATTCATCTCTCCACAGAATACATTTCCACTGCTCCAGAGTCCAGTGGCAGCATGCTTTACACCACTGCACAGGAATTAAAATAATCAGTATTTTCAGGAGAGAACAGTTAAGTGCAGCCAAAAGTATTTTGTTTATGTTTACGTTGCTTGGTCAACATTTTTTTGCGTATGTTGCATGTTCTTTGCAAAAAATTATGTACATTTTTTTTTAATCCAGGATCTAATGATGTTTATTAATTATGCTATGTGGTAAGTGTCATCTTATCAGATTTTATTCAGCATGTCAATTGATGGTGAGCTAGTTCTGGTCAGTTTGAGATCATATTTTATAGCACTAGGGTCATGATCACATTTGGGTCAACCTCAGACAGAGAAGTTCTTGGGCTGTATTTGGGTTCGAACCAACATTTCAAGCCCGATTAAAGCTCTAATACAGATGTGGTATATAAAAGATTATGTTGGAAAATGCTGGAGTATTCCTTTAAAGAGAGTAGTACAGAGCAGAAGGAAAAAAGAAAAAGGTGGACGTGTGATGTGAGATGTTTTGACTCAGGTACTGAGGGATCACCCCCGAGAGACTGGACAGGCAACCTGCTGCTGACACTGACCTACTTAAATCTCTCACACCCAAACTCCGAGCACATGCATTCAAATTTCATCTACTGCTAAAGAGGAAAAGCAAAGTGACAGCACTGACTTCATGTAACCTGTGAAAATGACAGGTGTTTCCACGGAACTCTCCGGAGAGTCTAACTTCCCTATTCTCTGGCACTCAGCTGTGCGGAGATCAGAAGTGGGCCGCTGATGACGACAGATCGAGCCATTTGGCAGGTCTCAGATCAGCAGCGCAGAGTGAATAGTGAGAGCAGAAAGCCTGGCATGCAGAGAGAGAGAATGTGGGAACGTTGAGATTGAGCCATGAGGCTGATCCTGGATCTGAGAGAGGCAGGTGATGATGACAGAGGCTGTCAGAGACACAAATCCCACCACGGCAGACAGGCGGCCGCACCCTAAAGGCTTCCTCTACCGTCTGGTTCAGCCTGAGCACACTCATCTCTCTACATCTCCATGCTTTTCTCTATCCAAAGCAATGGCTGTGTTCATTACAGATCTGCTCAAATTATCAATATTTTGGCTTAATAGACACAATAATAATACAAATTTGACTTTTTTTCTTTCTTCTTCAATTATTTGTGTTCTGTAACACAACTTGAACCGTAAATTCATAAACATGTCATGGTTGATGCCATATGCTCTCATGATTTGTCATAACAAATTTTGTTCAGTAATTTCAGTAATTTAACAGTGTGAAGTTACCATTAAAGGTAACTGTGAGATTACCCAAATGTTTGATGTCATGACAGCTTATGTCACATGCAAATTTTTGCTATGTGTACTCTAGTTTGCAGTCTTGAAATCCAACATTATGGCCTTGTCTTGACAATTAACAGCAATGGTAACATGATCCTATTACCATCATTGGGCATGTCATGGCAGATGTCATATGCTGTCGTGTTTATGGCAAGTGTTACTCTTTATTCTTTACATTCTCTCTGTTCTGCACTTCATATTACAACTGTCAACACCAGATTCAATGTACATCTTCCAGATTCAATGTTCTTCTTTATTTTAGCATGTTCCAAATATGATATAGATCTGATTTGTATGCTCCTGTTGCTCCTCAACATGTATTCCTGTGTGTTGTTTCATTCGCATAAACTCACTTGACGTCATCTTACGCTGCCCAAGTTGCATACTAATGTGCAAGAATGCAAAGAGCAAGAATGATTCAAATAACCAAGAATGGGCCACCAACTGGTGCAAACTTGTAAGAGTTGGTCATGTCATGAGTTTGATCTTCATCAAAATCACAGTCATCCACAGCAGGGAGGCCAAGACAGCATAACTGGCCTTGCTGTCACTGGGTGGGTAAGATAGCCCCTCCATCAGTCAGTGTGGTGCTAGCCAATGCAGGTGTCTGTTTCCTGACAGAATTGGCAGTTAGTGTTCTCCTCCAAGGGTGCTGAACTGTGTGAAAAGATACAGTGTGAATCTCAGTAGAAGCACTTGTGAGACTTCACCTTCCCAGCTTGGTAGCACAACGTAATGGGAACATCTAGCGAGCAAGTTGGACTGTTCATGACTAAACTTGATAAAAAAAAATTATGTCAGTTGATGACAACTTTATGATCCACAAATTTGGCAGTTACAAGCTCCTTATGACCCACCATGTATAGGCTTTGATAAAATAGGACAGCAAAGATTTCCTTCCATACTTTCATTACAGTTACTAATGTTCCCAGTTTGCCCAGCTCCACAGATTGAATGCAAGAGATATGCATTCTTATTTCCATGTGGATGCCCAAACACTCGATACAGGTCAGGGGACAAAGGTTAGTCAACAGGAATTTTGGTTTTGCAGTCCTGCAGTTGCAGCAGAATTCATTGCCAGGTATACGGAGGATGTCGTCAATGATGGTTTAAGATAGATTGCATTATGATGTCAGCCTGAGGAGGGGCCAAGTCGCAGTGGCAGGAAGCCTACCAAAGCACACCCACCGAGACCAGGGCAGGTGAAATACTTAGTCTATAAGGTCTCATTATTCTAGTGGCTCCTCTCTCAATCTTCTCTCTTTCTGGATCGGAAGGAATTGTTTGTGTGTCCAGGCTCCACCCCTGATTTGCCTCAGGTGACCTTAATCAGTGGGTGCTCAGTGTCCTGATGGTAGCTCCACCTCCAAGCCATCACAGCATGAGAGCTCCATAATTCATTGCAAAATAATTCTTTTTAAGTTCTCTTATCTCCAAATCTCTGCTCATTTGGTACAAACAAGTTTTCTGACTCTTTGGGTTCCATGTATAACATTTGTGGTGGCTTAAATTTTTAGGCTACTAAATGGTAGCTAATGTCTGGCTAAATGAGATGTTTTGTAGAGTACTCTGCAACAAGTACAGCAGAAATTAAACTCCTAAAAGTTTCTCATATTCTTGCGAGTTTGTTATTCCCTATAACATTAGTCTATTCTTCACATTCTTGGTATTTTCGTACACTTCTCTGTGCATGCTCATATCACTGTGGTCATCATTCAGTGTTGGCAGCAGGTCAGCAGTGGCTAACATGATGAAAACATGTCAAGGCAGGAAGATTGGATCTGAGCAAAAAATCAGAATTGGCCAATAAGGCTTGTAATGTGTCCCTGTGCTTTCACTCTGCCTCTCGCATTCATTTCTTCCCATCCATTTCCGTTTTTCCAACTTTTCATCACATCACTTTGCATTCCCATCTCCATGCCACTCTCCATCTGTCTCTTCCCTTTCCTCGATTTTCCTCGGAATCCTTCTCTTTCTTCCGCACCGTTTTTCTCTCCCATCGCCGGCAGCATGAAAAGGCAGATAAGCGCTTGGTATTTTTCTGTCATCTTTTCATTTGTCCAAACTCGAGGCTCCCCTTTCATCCCCAATCCTTCTTTGTCCATCTTCCGACGTATACATTTATACATGATTTTCCGTGGTCTCATTTGAACGTGTCAAGTCCAGCCTTATCAGAGCGATAATCAGGCCTTGTCACTCAGCGCCCCTCCGCCACTGTAATTGGAATTCTGTTTTATCAGGCCAGTGTGTGGTGCATGTGTGTGCACGAGCGTGTTTGCGCATGTGCATCTAACAACAGAACATGTAGTCCTAAAGGAATAGCACAGCAAGGCAAAGCAATATGAATGCATTCAGTGTAAAACCCTATGAGAACTTAAGTTTTCTTGCATTTTTACCTCTATTCTTTTACATACCACAGGTTCCCTAGAAGTATATTCATTTGCAATCTCTTCACCACGCAGAAGGCCACGTGACTTCACTGTATAAGCAGATTTGATTTTTTTATGTGATGTATGAACTTTCTGTTGTCTTGCCCAGAGGCATGAGCATGAAGAGAACCACTATAGAAAAAAAAAAAAACAATGGAAAAAAGCAGATTCCGTCAGAGCAAGGGCTAATATTTTATTTACCTATCCTTATGCATAAATCAGACTGTGTGTTAAGTGGTCCACATTCACAATATTACTCCAAGTCGAGACAATGGAAAGAAAATCGACCCGCGCTACTGTAGCTCTGCGAAAGGAAAAGCGGATAAACTGCAGTCATTTACATTCCTCCACATTCGTCATTGTTCGGGAAAGTTGAGTTTTTCTGATATGGAGGCATCAGTAGAGAACAATATTCTTCTGTAGGCTGACCTTGATGGAGCTTTAAGCTCATATCTGTTCACAAAATCACATTTATAATGGCTTTACATGCTCAGAAAAAGACAGTAAAGGCATTATAAGAATATAATATGCATCAGGATGAAGAAATGGGCCTTTATCCCTGCAGTATGCAAGGTGTGAAACATTGCTGATAAATGTGACTGAAAAGGTTCTTTGGAGCAATGCCACATAAGAACCACTTTCGGTTCCCTAATACTTTGCGTGAGGAGGCTTAAGTAGGGGGTTTAGTGCCTTGCCCACAAGCACAAGAAGGAATACCCAGTCAGTCCTGGGATTTGAACCCCCAACCTTCTGGTTGCTGGCTCATCTCTCTTACCACTAGATGAACAGATATCAGATAATGACATTTGTCATGACAATTACCAGTAATTACCATTTGTCATGGTGATTACCAATTACCATAACATGGCATTGTTACATTACTGACAACTCATAACAATACATGACATCTGCAATGACATGTTTATCGCATTGTTATGTCAATGCTATGAAGCAGGTAAAACCAAACTGTTTAATGGATGATTCTTTAAAGTAGTAGTGTGAAGAACATTTAAAGAACCTCTACATAATGTAAAGATTCTTCACCAATTATTTTTTTTTTCCCTACAATTGTAAATCCAAGCCAAAACTATTTAGAAACCTTTATTTCTAAGAGAGCAGCTGAAAGTTATACCTGTAAAGGCACATTATTTAGTCATGCCTTTTTTAATTGATTCTTATTAGGCATAAATAGGGTCCTCCAACAACTCCTCAGTTATTACTACACCATTATGTTCGCTAAGGTGCTTGAGTGAGGGGAAAAAACAACTGGTTGACCTTAAAGCAGAACGCACCTGGATTCAAAAAAAAGGAGAAGAAAATGAGACGATGAGGAGAAAAAGCTTGAAGTTAAAGGTATGTTTAATTTTTTTTTTTTGGGTGGGGGGGGGGTACTAACATTACGATATTTGTTTTGGCTTGTGGTTGGACAACAAGAAGCAGCAGACCTGGAGTCTATAAAAAAGCAGGTTTTTGATTTTCTGACTAACATTCAGATCACAAAATTAAACAAACACAGCTGCAGCAAATAACAACTTTCTCTGTTGATCTAAGTTTAAATGCTTAGGCTATGAATAATCCAGGTTTAGATACTCAGACTGTGATTGATTTAGGTTTAGAAACTCAGACTGTGATTATTTGTGCATGTGCATGTGAAAGTGTGATATTTATAATGAATAGCCAGTGAAACCTGAGGAGGACTTGCCAAAGAAGAAAATTAAAGCTGTAAATTTAAGCATCATGAAATGAACCCCTGCATCCAAATTGCTGAGAAGGTTATTTTGTAATTTAAATTGTGACTTATTAGAACCCCTAATAAGTATCAAATCATCAACACACAATTAGTGACCGGTCCTAAAATCGAACTGGATGAGACACTTTCAAAGCTGTTTAAAAATACACAATATATGCACACCTATGACCGCCTCACAACAGCTGAACTTGGTATTACTGTGCCACATCATGAAAAATCCTTGTGCTGTTAATGGAAATAATCTTTGACTCTTTGCACGGTCCACTGAGTGTACTGATGAAGTAAGAACCCATGAAAGAAAACATGCTTAACAACTTTATCATCAATATCACAGGCTTGAATTAAAAAAACTTACAATATGATTCACTGTAAAACGGCAATATAAAAGACTAAAGAATGTCACTTTAATGGCTTACAGGCTTCATATATCCATGTTTCAGTCAAGTAGCATCAAACCCAGGTTAAATCTCAAACAGCTCCATACTCCCTAAATAGTGTGCTATGTAAGTTTTGAAATTCTAGCTTCTACAGCCAACCAGTGCACTACTTGTCGAGGATGGATGTGGCTGAATCCCAAAAGACTATTTTTTTAAACTATATTATGCACTGCTGGGGTGTAAGACCCAGTGTTTAAACGGCAGGGAGCCATTTGAGATACAGCACCAGCATGGGAAGAGGGATGCCAGTAGATTGGTGCTAAATAAGACTCGCAGTGGTAATTTTGTGACCAAAAATTACATATAAAGTGAAAGGCTTTTTGTATTAAACAGTGCTCTGTTATAATGTGTTCATTATTATATGACAAAAGTTAGAAAATTCATGAACTTAAATTATGTACGGAAAAGTTCAGTATTTGATCACATTTTATGTTGGCCACCGCTTTTATAAATGCAATAAGCCATTACGGTGATTTTATCACAGGAACGGGGGTTTTAAGCACTCCACTTTGCATCATGCCTAAGAACACCCTTCTCCATGCTAAAATTGCTGTCACACACAGCCTCTCGTGGCTTGTTTCTTAAATAATTTAGACAGTTTGTTGTTGTCATTGTTATAAGTTAGATTCTAATTTTAGAGTGCGTCGGCAAGATGGGAGGCCCTAAAAAAGCTGGGGCCAGCCCTGCATATTCTGCTCAATTTACTAAAGTATGAGCAACTAGCGGTGGCCGGTTTTGCATCGATTTTATTCTACCTTTCAAAACCCGGCATAAATTTGCATTAGGGTCTTAAATGAAATATTGTTCGAAGACTTTAAGCAATGGCAGCAGACACAGTGGCTGGATGGAGGCAAGAGCCTCAAACATGTGATGAAAGCTGAAAATGTTTACCATCTGCTTAAACTCTCGGGACCAGATGTATGTGTGTGAGAAAACACTGTGCAAAATACGCCTAGATATGGCCTCAATATGCACACACAGTCCATTTTATAGGTTTGCAAACTCTAGTTTTTTAGCCAGAGTAGAACAACACCCCTCTGGAATGTTTTGTTGGGAAATAGCTTTAATCAGCGCTACTATCTCTTTATCACTGAGCTTTCATTTTCTGTTTTGTGTCCAGCTTGTTGACGGCTTCATTATTTCACTGCCACTTTAAACCTCGCGTCTCATGAGTGAGCTGGTAGTGGGTGGGGCTATGCACAGTGTGCATGACAAGCTGCAGTCTCAGTAAATCGAACGTTAATTTCAGGTGCATGTTGCAGTCGCATCAAGGCAGATTTTGCGCAGTGCCTGCACACATGAGTACATCCTGTCCTCTATGTTTACCTTTTTGGCTTTCAATAGTTTAACATACTAAGACTAATCTACGGAGCCCTGCTGGTGACATCCTGTCTAAATAAAAATAATGGGTGGCCACGACTTAGTAAGGCGTGGGAATGAGACCATAATGCATAACCACGACTTAGTAAGGTGTAATGTGATCCTAATGCATGGCCACGACTTAGTAAGGTGTGGGAATGAGATCCTAATGCGTGGCCACGACTTAGTAAGGTGTGGGAACGAGATGCTAATGCATGGCCACGACTTAGTAAGGTGTGGGGATTAGATCCTAATGCGTGACCACGACTAAGTCATGGCCACAACTTAATTATCTCATTCCCATGCCTTATAAGTTGTGGCCACACCTTAGGATCTCACCCCACACCTTACCAAGTTGTGGCCACGCAGGGTTCCGTACTAATCAGATTTATTTTTTCATGAAAACAATATGAAATGCATAAATGTTTGTAACAAGAACCATTTAGGAACCTGTATTTTTGAGAGCGTAGTAGTCCATAGGCCAACAGTCTTAAAGTTAAAAACAGAAATTAAACAAATTTCAATTGTAGGTTATTCCACACTTGAAAAGAAAAAAAACATGAGCTACAGGGGACTGATATTAAGCACTGCAAGGTTAACTAAATAAAACTGAACCATTTTGTAAAGTACAGGCTGTTAAAACACAGGCAGCGAATACCGAGGAGACAGGCAGGTTAAAGAAAACAAATAATGTCATTCTCTCGCTTCCCTTGCCTTTAACTGCTTTCAATCGTGTAGGTGGAACAGAGAGGCGTGAAAAACGTCCCCAGGGTTTCTGAGCTCTGCCAGACTAGGGTAATCAGCACACTGAGTGCTGCATGTTATTCAAGTGGACACAAATTTTACTTCACATTTTACTGCGCAGACTTGAAAATGTGCATGCTTTCCAATGCCCTCTGCAATATCTCAGGCATGTTTATTCTAATCCATACTGTGAAACTTGTTACAGGCTGCAAACAAAATGACAGATCCAAAAAAATGACAGAAAATAATAAGTACTGCACAGATCAGTGTACAGGTACACGTGTAGGTGTTTCATTTTATGACAACTGTCTATGTGCCCCAAATAGAAGCAGAAATATCTGTTAACTGAATTAAGTGCAAATACAGAAAGAAGAATAATATGGTGTAATATATGCTGTGTAATAAGGCTTAATATGCACTATGACACTAGTGATTCTCTAGTGGTTCTTTCAGCCATCTATATTTCACTTCTTTTCCCAGGAAAAGAAGCTTTGATTAACAGGTGATGGGTTAATACAATGTCAATTTTCAGCTCTATAAATGTTCATGTATGAGTGTGTTGTGTAAAGTAGGTCTGCACAGTATGGACAAAACATCATATAGCAGCAATATACCTTATGCCAGATACGGCTACATACTGCCTACATACAGCTTTTTGCCCCCTGGTATTCGAAAGGGGGGGGGGCTAATTGGCTGACTACTCAAGCATTAGCTGGCTGCTAACTCACTCACCATAGCAGCACTGGTGCTAGCTTCAATGGCAGCAAAATATGTGGGTTAACAGTTCTTTTTTTGGAAATGTTCCTTTCTAGTTTGGTAATTTGCTCTTCCACACATTTATTGAGATCTTACACATCTCCTCTTTTGTCTTCAGTTTCAGAAATAAGTAACAATTCACTCTTTTCTCCAAACTCTTGGGAAATCGGGCAAGTTTTCAGACTTACAAATATGCTGCGGCATATTGAAAAGTTTTTCAGATGTATCCTGGGCATACTTACAGCTGCTAGTCTATGAAGAACCAACTGAGTTTGTTACAGCGCCACCCTGAGGCAGACCAGTGCTGCGTCTCTAGTTAGTTAAGAATATAGAAGGTAGAAGCTCTCCGATTGTGGGTGAAGCAAACTGAACAATGAACTCTCCCTGCATTTGTACTTGAGCATCTACTTTCCCCCTAACTTACAAAATGACATCATAATACATTTATTTTCAAGGCCCTCCCAGAATTTTGATTGAGACATTCAGGGGGACCAAGAGCCAAGAGGTTAATTAGGAGGCCCCAGACCCCCCCTTGACCCTCTGTATTTCGCACCTTGTAGCTTTATTAAACTACACTTCTAAACCTTTGATGTGGCATACTGGCCTGCATTAGGCTATTTTGACCAAAATTATTCATGTTTGTTGGATCACATTATTGGTTTATGAATACACCTACAGGATGCCCTTCTAGAACATCTAAGGTTGTGATGTAGGAATGTAGGTTGAAATATCCACACAAACTTTATCTACATGCCGGAGTGACCCAATAAATAAAGCTTAGTTTGTTCGTATAGCAGAGTCAAGCCACTATCCCACGCCTGGTAAGTATCCACTCAGTCTATCTCTGCCTTCCAGGTCGTAGGTTACTGCAAACACATCCTAGTTTTTTAAAGAAAGCCCATTTTAAACAGACCTCCATCGCTCTGCAGCATGTCAGAAAGTCTGAACACAGGAGAAAAGCTGAACTGTGAAATATGGGGGTAGATGAAAAACTGTTGACCAAGTGGTGTAAATGCAGCCTAGAGCTGTCCTAAAAAGTGCTGAAAAACAATTGACTTATCCATGCTTCATAGCAATAGATTGGACATTCCAATTCAACCTAATAAGAATCTGTAGCACAACTCAGTTTTTGTCAAAATAACCTAAAATTTGCATCATTAATTTCAAATCATTGCTGTTTTGTGCAAGTGCAAGGTTGCCCTGTTAGGATAGATCAGATCTATTTTGTTTGTGTGTAGTCAAGGTTCTTATGAATAAATACCTGGTTGTTAGGCTACATATCCTGCTAGAAAAAAAAAAAACAGCATAGACCAACATAGCTGGTCATCAGCAAAAAAAACAGCATATGTTGTGTTTTAATATGCTGCTCACCAGCAAAACAAGCATATGTTATGTGTTTTGGATGCTGGTATGCTGGTGACCAGCTAAAAGAGCACCAGGCCAGCACTAAACCAGCATAAACCAGCAAGACCAGCTTAGACCACCAAAAAACCAGCACAGACCAGCTTAGACTAGCAATAAATGAGCACAGACCAGGTTAAACCAGCAATAAACCAGCATAGACCAGCTTAGAAAAGCATGGACTTGCTGGTCTGTGCATGATTTACCAGTTTTAATGTAAACTGGTCCACCAGTTTTAATGTTGCTAGCAAGCCAAGCTAAAATTGCTGCCTCCATCACCAACTACTGCTAACACTAGCTACTGTAGCATGGGGATGTCATGCTGTGTTTGACTTGGCTTAGAAGTGGGAAATCGGAGCTTTAAACTGTGCCGTTTTAAACTTCTGTGCTACAAAGTGGGAAAACATAGACACCTCCATTAACAAGAGCATTGTAAGCAACACGCTAGCCAGCTAACATTAGTGATATTAATGATAACACCAACATTCATAATGTATTTATCTTCTCAAAACAATAAACTTTATGGTTCACATTATAGATTTATTCAGTTACTGTGTCTGTATGTGGACTGATCTAAAGCAAACAACATTTAAAAGGAAAGAAGTGGAACTTTATTACTATTAACTGCGCAAGCAGCCATGTTGATTTGATGTCATACACTGATCTTGGAGCTGGGAACAGCATCTTGACTTTCCGTGTAAGAATTCCCAGTTGAAGGGGGCATTTTCTATGATTTTTCCTAGGGGGGAGGTGGGAAATTCCACGTTATACGCAGCATAAAAAACTACAATTTCTCTGTTTGTGCTGCCATCAAGTCATGTTGGACACATTGTATTTACAAGATGAGCACAAGTAAACACCACCATAGCGTCATAATTACTAGTGGGATTTTTCAATTAGACCAAGTTGAGGGCATGTCAACAAAAAAGGTAGCCATTTAAATTGATTGTAAACTGGGTTTATATTAGCTATTCAGCAGCCACACAAGAGCACTGCAGGCTAAAAAAGTCCAGATGTGATGAGAGCGTATTTTCTGTTGGAGTCAATTCATCCCTCCTCCAAACATTAAAGGGGACATGTCCTGCCCCCCTTTCCCCCCACTCTCCCACCCTCAAATATATGCCTATAATTGAAACTGAAATTAGAAATAATGGTTTGGTTAAATCTAAATGAACTGTAAGTGGTAAGTGATGCTAATGGTGGCTATTTTTGCTCTTTGTTTATCTATTCTCGTTATTTGCAATAATTGTTTGTTTGATTCAAACTTAATAAACTGTAAGTGGGAAGTGATGCTGATGGCAGCACCTGTACCTGCTCTTAATTTGTCTATTTTCATTATTTTCCATAACTGTTTACATGAAAGTATCAGCGACTCTGTGACGGCTCCTTCTGAACCAATTCAACTTCAGCTGTTTTGCAGCTACTTCAACTCAACTTATCTTTATGACCCAATGAATGTGTAAGCGTGGTCGGATCTACCAAGTGGGTGACCTGGCTGACTGCCAAGGGGCACCCACTGCCCAAGGGCAACTAAAGTTTGTTCAAAAAAGTGTTAAATTATTTTAATCTGTTGAGATAATACTTTTTGAAACATTCAGTTTATGTAAAATCTATGCATACACCATAGCCTGATCATCCAGCCATAAATATTTAACCCTTGTGTGGTGTTCAGGTCTGTGGGACCCATTTTCAATGTTTACCAAAACAAACAGTGATGCGATTTATTATTATTTCAACCTCAGATTTCTTGGCATTTGCTCATTTTCTGTGAAGAACATATAAAATAACACATTTTCAATGACTTCACACTGTTCACCCCCCACACATTTATATTACACGTGGTGTGGGGCTGAACCCGCAAAAATTGTGGAGGTGCTGTTTCCCTTCACTCTGTTCTCCTCCTACATGGCCTGTTGTTAGTGTGTGTGTGTCTGTGTGTGTATGTGTTTGTTTTTTGTGTGTTTCTGTGTGTGACGGTGGACAACATGGACAGGCTGCTGACTGGCTACAGCTGCTAAAGGAGAACCCTACACTGGCCACTTGTGATATTTTAAACATCTGGTGTTTTTACATAAATTGTTATGGCTGTATTGATTTAAAAAAAATAATGATGTGGTGGGTCCACCAGACCACTGTGTAACAAAAACATCAAAACCACACAAGGGTTAAAGTGCATTAGCATTGTGTAAGTTTGGTGGACAGTGGCATCTGTGTGGGTAAAACATAGACAGGATCATTTTTACATCATATAGCGATCTCATTACCCTCTCATTTGCATACCTGAGCGATCTTGACCAGGTCTTAGCTGAGGAATTAACACTGGTTAAGTTTAGATAATTTGTGAAAAATCAATAGAACAAGTCTTTAGCAAAACTAAGACCTTTTCAGCAAACAAGCAAATGGTCTTAGATGATTATCAGCGGGTTTGTAGGAATTGGGTACTATAGCTCTAAAACCCAGGGGCACCACTGGATCTTAATCTGGCCTTGTGTGTAAGCATGACTTGTTGGCACAGATGATGATTCAAATGCAGATCTGCCTTTAGAAATCAAAAGTTCTTACACTTCTCTTAAGCACCATTTTAAATACATAAAAACATTTTTATGACGCAATGGCTTAAAAAAATAACTCTGCTTTACCAGTTAGCACACATCAGAGACTACCGGAGACTACCTGTCTTTTCTAAGCTCCGTCTTTCTTTCTCTCTAGAATGCTAAATTGCACGTGCTGTGGACTGAAGTGTTCAAATGGTGTGGATGAAGGGTGGTCATTTCCCCAGAAGTTCCCAGTGGATCTCTGTGATGTGTAACAGGTCGATGGAGATGACGCAAACTAAGCGCTTGGCTGGAAATGGGAAATTTGAGCTTTATGAAGGGTTTCGGGCTGGTAGGCTGTCTAAAAGGGCAAGCTGAACCCAGGCACAGTATATTCTGCTTCATCTTAGGCGAAACTTCATTTCAGCTCTGCTTATCTTATAGCTCATCGTGGATTAGGTTGTACTTAATCAATGCAATCAATTGAACAGTCAATCAGTGACGGGCATCTCACATAAAGGCCAATTTCAAATAAACCATATATATATATATATATATATATATATATATATATATATATATATATATATATATATATATATATATATACATATATGTGTGTGTGTATATATACATACTGTATAGTTAAAAATAAAAGTGCTAAAAGGGTTCTTTGAACCTTGGTTCAGCTCGCTGAGCACCTGCACCAAACAAGGGAATTCAAAATGACCTTTTCTATACTTCGAGCAGAACATCAGAGCTACACTGACCTCATAATCTGCCTGTTTTCACATTTGACTCTGAGCGGACGCTCATGTCATTCATGCTGAGTGCTGCAGCTAGCAATAAATTAATAACGAAGCAATACATTCGATTATAGCACATGAAACATGGAACATATTCTTGGCCAGTACATCAGTAAGCTGCCTGGTTAAATTGTTAATTAGAATTTAACCAATCATAAAGCAGAGTAGGGTTGTAGGGTTATGTAGGGTTTGCTTTTATTGCTTTGATTGTGAAACACGTAGATGTAAAATGTTCCATTTTCATAAAACAAGGTAGTATAATACATTTAATTCTACAATATATGTGAGATATAGTACTGTGCAAAAGTCGCAGACCACCCTTCATTTATTTCACTTCCAGAAAAAACAGCCATTAAGTAGAAAGTAATGATTTTTCAGGAGATACAGTGACCTCCATAATGTTTGGGACAACGGCTTAACTTCTTTTTAATAGTTTTAAAATTGTACTACAACAATTCACACGTGGTTAAAGTGCACATTCTCATCCTGTGTCTCTGATCTGTCAGACAGCTGTATGGGAGTTTTCTTCATTATGGTGAAAATTCCTCTGTCATCAGCTGTGGGGGTCTTCCTTGTCCTACCAGTCCCTTTATGGTTACAAAGCTCTCCAGTTTTCTCTTTCTTCTTAAATGTTCCAAGTGGTCCATTCCGGTAAGCCAAAGTTGTGGCCAATGTCTCTTACTGTTTTATCCTTGTTTCTCTGTCTGTTAATGGTCTCCTTGAGTTTCATTGTAACAACACTGCTGACAAACAGCAATATCAGACTCCAAAGATGACCAAAAGCCTAGAATCAGGACTAGATGCTGAAAGCTCTGTTATACCAGCACTAATGAGGAAATTAAACATTCTATGTATAAAAAGTACATGGTAATTCTAAGATGTATAGAAATACCATTTTTTAAATCTGAGAATGTGCTCTTGAACCACGTGAATTGTTTGAGTATAAAAACTGTGGAGTATAGAGGCAAATAAAAAAATATGTATTGGTCCAAAATAATAAGGAGGGCACTGTATTTCTGGGAAGATTGGATAGAAAATAATACACTTGCATAAAGAACGGTCTGTTGAATAGAATGGAAGCTACAATAAAAGCAAAGTGTGGACACACTAAATGCTGAAAATATTCTATCATATTTGGTTGTTGAGGCCTCTGTGTAATTTTCTGTTAAATATATGTTTTCCTGATGAATAACTTGTACTTAACAGACATTTTGACTGGAAATAAAAAAAAATTAAGGGTGTTTTCTGATTTTTGCTCAGTACTGTATAATGAAAGGCTTGCAAACGTTGAAAAAGGTCTGTTTTTTGGCACTAACGGAGGCAAGTGTAAGAGTAACAGGGCGCTTGTATCTCTGCCAATTTGGTGCACTTTTGCCGTTGCACTGCAAAACAGACCCAACACAAAAACCCAAGCTCTGGTGCAGACTGGAACAAATGAAGTGTGTGTGAAAACTATCCACTGCATTTATAGCATAGGTTTGTTTCTATGGACAATATTTTCAACTGTACTTCCAACTATACTCTCCCTGTCCCTATATGGTAATCAACTATATGCTACAGATGCGGCAGATAGAGGAATATTCCTCAAACTACCTCCCACTGAAAGTTTCTAATACACCTGGTGGTTCCTCCAAGTTGTTTGCCATTATTTCAAAAAGCAAACATTATGTAGATGTCACCATAGATTATAAATCTTTTTTGTACATATAAGTACATTTCTGGTTCTGTCTGTACTTGATAGCCTTCAGCGATGCCAATAATTGAGTAATAGCTCAATTCAGCGCTCCATTCGTCGTGCCTTTGTAAACACAGCTGGACATGTTCTTTTAAACATTTAATTAGTTTTACAGAATAGCAGGCTAAGCCGAAGCAGCATATGAAACATCCCTCTGTTTCGCACCCTGAGAGTCTTATGTGTGGTTTTGCGCTCACACTGAATTTCATTGTGAACTATTTTCAAATTAACTGTGGCCTACTTAATTTTAATTAAAGTTGCCTTTGTGTAGTTTAAGAAGTCACAGGAGAGATGATGTGGTAAGAGGATCTGTCCTCATTAAGTTAGTGTATTATGTGAAGACAGAGAGACTCTACTATCATTAAAGGCGCACACTTGAGCTCGTAAAAGTCTATTGCACTGTTGGGATTCACTTATATACTCTAAGGAACAGCCAGTCAATATTGGATAGTTATTGTGACCTCTTGCCACACTGTACTTTTTAACCTACTCTCATGTGGGAGACATATCCTAAGTGTTGCCCCTCATATTACATTAAGCTACATCCTAACCATACTTAATAAATGGTGGGAAAAAAGATTGAGAAGTGTGCTGACTGTATGATCCAGCTGCAAGTATTCAAGTATTGGTGGCCCTCTGGAAGGTCACTGGTGCCCCCTGGCTTCTGAGAGTGAAAATGCACAACCTCTCAAGTCGAAAGGGCTTTTTATTTTTTTTATTATTTTTTTTTTTTACATGGACACTTCCTCGGTCCTCGAACCATTAGCTTATATTGTAACTGGGATTGAGAGCGTTGGTTTGATTTTCCCTTAGATCCATTTGTGTGAATTTATGTACCAAAAACAGTCTGAATTAATTAGTGCTGTAGGCTGAATAGACCTCTGAAGTCATATCAGGTACTCTTGGTCTAAGCTGGTTTTCTCTATGACAGAAATGAACAGCATTATTCAAGAATGTCCATCGTCGCATCCTGTGATAAACCAAATTGCTCCAAATTTTGCTGTATGGACATTTTTCCTTGAAACGTTGCTGGATGCTCTGAAATATGGGGTCATTAAGGAGCTGAAATACAACATTGCTACATGCAGCTAACACTAAATTTACATCATATGACTGTTAACGTCACCAAAATACCCCACACAAACCAGCAAGCTTTATCAAATGTTGGTAGTTTAGAGGCATTGGCAGGTTTAGGCTGCTATTTGAATAGCTGATGTATAACAGTCAGATATATTAGCATGAAAAGTTAAGACTTACTTTTACTTACGTCATTAAATGAGCAGGAGCATTAACTTGTAGCATGTATGTTGCTTTATTCATATTGACTACTAAATGACCTCATAATTCAGAGAATCCAGTGACACTTGAAGGAAAAATGGACACAGGACACAACATATAAGTTTTGGAGCATTTTAGTTTAGGATGTGACAGCGTTGATTTTTCGAAAACGGCATCCATCTTTGTCATAGAAAAACAGAA
Source organism: Colossoma macropomum (assembly GCF_904425465.1). Taxonomy (NCBI): domain Eukaryota; kingdom Metazoa; phylum Chordata; class Actinopteri; order Characiformes; family Serrasalmidae; genus Colossoma; species Colossoma macropomum. The sequence continues at coordinate 11,964,854 of NW_023494797.1, forward strand.
AGACGCATGTTTTCAGAGGCCTATAGGCAACATAGGATATATGCAGTGGTGTGTAGTAGGCTAATGCCATACTTGAGTAAAAGTATTAACACTTGGGTAAAATAGATACTCGAGTAAAAGTACCTTCCCAAAAAACAACTTGAGAAGAAGCACGAAAGTATTGGGTCAAAAAATTACTTCTAGAACTGCAGAAGAACATCTTAGTAAATCCAGGATCTACCAGCAGAGAACTACTGTTTTTTTACGCTCTGTTCTTCTCTTTTTGGGATTTTGCTAAAGCTCCAAAGTCAGAGGTGTGACCAATCAGAACGCATTGCACATGTCACCACCAAAACATAATGGCATTAAACACAAAACAGGAATTAGTAACTAAATATGAATGGCTAAAATGTAACTGAGTAAAAGTAACTGAGTATTTCTTTAGTATAAAACGGATAGTTCCGGTCCTAAAATATGATTGGTTGAGCTGCGTTCAAGGCCAAATCCACAATATATGCACACCTATGACCAACTAACAGCAAGTGAATTCTGTACTACCACGTCACGGCACAGAAAAACATGCTAGATGGCTAACATGCTGGACAGCACCATCATTAATATCACAAGCTGGTATTAAAGTACTTGCGGTATGATTAACTGTAAAACGGCAGTATAGAAGTCTAAAAATGTCACTTGAATTGATTACTTGCTTCAGTTGTGTTTCGTGTTTCATCAGATGTAGCCTCAAACCCAGACTGAATCCCAAGTAGCTTTTTATTCCCTAAATAGTGGGCTAGCTCTAAAAGTTAAGAAATTCTAGCTTCTACAGCCAAACAGTGCATCATTTACAGAGTATGAATGTGTCTGAGTCCCAAATGACTATTTCTTAGATATATTTTGCACTGTTGGGCTGCAGGATCCAGTATTTAAATTCCTATGTAGTGCACTATGTAGGGAGCAGGGAGATATTTGAGATTCAGCTCCAGCAGAAGAAGAGGGGCACCGTTGGACTGGTGCTATATAAGACTCACGGTGGCAATTTGGTGACCACTTACAAAGCAAACGTTTTTGCATTAAATAGTGCTGTTATCATATGTTCATTGTTATATGACAAAAAAATTTTAAATTCATAAAATGACTGCAGTATACAGCGATGGGGAACCAAATGTTCTCCTCATTCAGTGGTTCATGGTTGCTTGGCAATGATACTATACTCTAAAGGAACTACATTCCTTGGCAGAATACGTGTTTGCTGCAATTTTATAAAAGCTATAAGCTACTTGAGGCTGTGCATTACTGGGATTTTATCACAAGGAAGGGAATTTTAGGCACTCCCCTTCACATTGTGCCTAATAACAGCCTTCCTGTGATAAAATCGCAGTAACTCACGGCCTCTTGTGGCTTATTGCTTAAATATGCTTGAGCATAAGTACTTAGGAGAGTACACATCCATCAGTGTTTTACTTAAGTACACATTCTAGAGTAAATGTAACTTGTTACTACCCACCTGGATATAAGAAAATCTTTTTGTTTTAGTGACCTCACAAAAACAATGCAATTCAAAACGATTGTTTGCAGCATTACTGCATTTGGACTGTATGGACTGGAAAGCGAATGTTTTGAAACTTTAACAATGCTAGCACATCAAACTTTTAGAGCAAAAAAGCTAGAAAAGGTTAGTTTTCCAAGACACTTTTGCTTTAAATAAGCATCCTATATATCACACTGATGATTAATTCTGCGCTGGCAAAATTTAGAGCCAAACTGTGGGAGTCAAATGTATGAGTTTAAGTGTGGTTAATATAATGTAGTGCATAGACAATGAGTAAGTGTTTCTTCCAGGACAGACAGGTGCTTGCAGCCTTTTCTACCACTTAAAAGCATGACTGTTTTCAGCTGTAGAGGTAGAAGTAAGGGCTTCATTTATTTAGCTGTAATTCAATTGGTAACTGACTCCCAAAACTTTCTGCTGTGTTTCCACACGCCGTGCTCTGTTGTGACACCTGGGTTCTCACTTCCCACGCAGACTTCAAATTACACAAAAAGAAAGTACATCACTGCCACGCGCACATAGAAACACACGGTTTAAGTACAACTTTTATTAATACTGGAATCATCACAGTGCGTTTTGTTACATTAGCAGTGACTAGAGTTAACAAAATAAAGAGGATAAATATTACAAAAAAGGAACAAAAAAAAACGTCATCAGCAACAGAGGCAAAGTAGCCTTAGAGAGAAATAAAAGAGAACACAATAAATTAAAGTGAGAGATAAAGAGAAGAGAGATAAAGAAGAAGGAGGACAGAGACGACAGCACCTGTAGCATTACTTGACTCCATTGGAGGAAGGGGGTGGGGGGGTGGGGGGGGGTTTACAAAAATTAATGCACACATTTTCTCTGGTGGTTAAGAACAGTGGCGAAGGCCGAGCCGCCTTTTTCGGGGCTCGGGAGCAAACCGAAGGATGAACGAGAGACTTAAGTGCAGGAGAAGAGTGCGCAGAGTGACGCCGTTAAGACATTCAGCTGAGTTACCATGGCACCTGGTTGCCGAGCATCAATCTCGGCTTGTGTGCGTGTGGAAAGGAAGCAGAGGTTCCACTGCTGGGCGAGATTCAGGGCCTCTCTGAACAACAGAGCTTGTGTGGGTGAGACTGAGTGGGTGTTGCATGTGTTCGGGCCAGAACAAACCAGGCCCAGCCAAGCGATGCGTTTTAGACTCATTTGAAATATGAAGAACAATGCGAGACCAATGAGATAAAAGAGGCAAAGCTGAGGATGCACTACAACCTTCAGTTTGGGTTCAGATGAGTTAAATCTACAGCATATGCTCACATAATTTTGAACACTTTAAGGTATCCAGCTGTTTCTTTATTAGAGTAAAGAGACCCTTATCAGAAGGTACGCTTTCTACACTCCCACTACCTGGTAGCTTAAATTAGAACACAAAGAACAATAGACAGGACCGCGCCAGCCTTGTTATTTTGCTTTTTGCACTAAATAAGTGGCAAATTGCAGGATTTATGTAACTAATTTCATAAACAGGCATTTTCATTTAGCAATAAACAAAAGTGCAGCTCTTATGAAGGGTTCCTGCTGTATGCTAATGGTGTTATTTTCAGCTTGGCTCTTCTACAGTGAAAAATCGTTGCAAGCCCAAAATCGATTTAATATGAACATGCATGCAGCTGTACCGGAGTTTGGACCATTCTGGAGATGATGCAATTATTTTTGCAATTACTGCTAAAGGCTATGAACATACAGTCTTTACAGATCCTTTTAGTCATTAAAAAAGAACAAATGCAAACTGAAAAGGCATTGTGGAATGATAAAATGGTTGGATTTTTGGAGCTACTATCTAATGTCCAGATGCTAGAATGATGAAAGCGAGTACAATGGGCTTATATATACACAACACAGAAACATGACATCACAAGCAAACTAGCATGGAAGCCTATATAGCTATTAGGGACGGGCATTTCAGTCAAATTTGAATGTGTAAGTCATTTCAAAAATATTCAAAAACACCCCTCCCCCACCCCCCAGAAAGTATAGGACATTGAAGGCTACAAGGCTACTGCACACTGGACATATTGGCATTAAACCCAGACCACAAATCCATTTAGATGACCAAGAAAGTAGCCAAACTGGTATTTTTAAGATAACAAACAAATGCTAATCATATGTCACAGCCTAGATAGCAAAAAGATAGTAGGCCACTGGTGGTTAAATGGTATTACACAAAATGCCATTTTTTTCCACTCACAGTCCAATTTACTTATTTTGCCTTTATCTCTTTCTTTCGTTCTCCTTTGTAAATTAATTTAGTAAATGATTCTAACAGCAATATCATAAGTAAAGCTGTGTAACCAGTCTACCACAGTGTCAGCAACAACATTTTCAACAAAATCATTTTATATCAGGCCTAGTTTTGTCTCTCAATTCTTTATAATATTTGTCTTAGTTTTATTTTCTAAAAGGCCACGGACATTTTAAAATCTGTTAGAGGAGATTACAAGCTAGTAGACCTTAATCTGGGTGGTCAGAGGCTGGATCAGCAGTGGCATATAGTCAGCAGGGTGCCGACTTTATCAAGGCAGCAGACTAGTTTGCTATCTGGGCTCAGCTAATGTTACTAGCCTAGGAAAACAGTGAGTTTGTTAAGTTAGTCAGCTGATCCCAAATGTTATAAATTCCCTAAATGATGTTGAAACTTTTATTCCATCAGCTCTACAAATGTAAGATGAGCTTGTTTATCTGCTCTTTTCTGTGATGCTTCCTATGAACTATAGCTGTGCTCTGTACTCTTTGTTACATGGCACCAGCTTCTTGCTCAGTGTGTGTTAGCCTTTAGCCAGCTGCAGAAACATTTCTACATTTATTTCTTTGGACTAAACAGATAAGAAACTCTGACCAAAACGTAACATGCACTGCCTTATGGTGGAGCATAGCATGTCATGATTTTCATGACTATTCAAATATCTGAAAACTCTGACTCATCCCTAATAGCTATGGAAAAATGTGAAAAATGAACTGCCTAACTTTGCAAGATAAACTGCTTATGATCTGTTTTTTACAGACTGTGGCCTATTTTATGTACAGGTTGGCTGCGTAGTTCATATCCAAGGCATTGAAAACCACTATACTGCTTATGGAGCTAGCTTTGAAAATGTTGTGTCTGATGTCTAAAATGTAATAGAGTCAAAGTAAATGGCTGCACTCTCTTCACTGTAAAGAATGCTTTAGGGCACCTTCTGACCAGCAGGGGAGAGAGCAAACATGCACTCCATCACACAGCTCCCTCTGCTCAGGCGGTGCTGAAGCTAACTTCAGCTAGCCCAGTAGGAGCACATGGAAAAGGAGGCGAGCACAAATTCAGCAGCATGTAAACATTAATATTAATGAGAGTCATTTCATTAGCTACATTAGCCTCTCTTAGGGAAACAGTGTCACGCCGGCCTTACAGAGACAGTCGCGGTGCAGTTTTTCGAGGAAACAGCATCTGAGCGAAGTCACACTTCTGGTACGAAATTTGGCATTCGACTGTTGGCTTGTAATAAGGCAGAACATGAATAATGCAAAAAGTAAGAATTTTAACAACCACGCGATATCATGGATATGAGTGAAATGGTGAATGATACAAACAATGGCAAAGGTATGTCAGAGAGGAAAGAGAGACAGACAGCGTGTCTCCTCCTCACCTGTGCCTGTGTACGTTCAATGCCCGAAGAGTGACAATAACCAGGTTTCCATCCAATTTGTGGCATATACTGGGTCTGATTCAATGCACAGTTCCATACAAGCATGATGATACTGTGTTATGCTGCTCTCTGAAATGGTATCCGTCAGTAAATGCACATAAGCTTAATGCACCATGTTTTGCTTTGCTATGGTGCTGGTATTCCCCACGCTGCAGTCACCCAGTAGAGCGGTTTAGTCACAGTATTGTACCAGAGCATGTCTAATTTTATTACATAGGCACCATTATGTCCAGTTTGTAACATTTTCATCTAAGAATGACCATCAACCAGGTATTAAACAATTCTCAATAGGATTTTGTTTTAAATCTGGGTCTTTATGCTAGCTGGCTAGTTCTGAAGTGCTAAAATACTTGTGCGACCTTTTTGTTTGTTTGCTTGTGGTGTTTTGTTTATATTTAATGCACATTATATGCACATCATAGCACTTGTTTTCTTACCTCACTTTAGTCGCACACCTCTACTGCATGATTTCATTTTTTCATAAACTTTAAAATGATTTCATGAAATTGGCTCAAAGTGGATGGAAAAATAGTTCCTCTTTTTCCTTTTAGTTTCCAGCATATGGTTTTTAAATCGTCTCACTGTAAGACATCAAGACTTGGCCTCATGCTCTGCCCACAAATGCATTCGTTCCTTGCAACTGTTGCAAGTTTGGACAAGCTTTACGGAACCACATTCAACCAAACTGTAGCGCACTTTGTATAGAGGTGCTACATAATGTTGGGTTCCCAGTTTAAAATGCTAATCTACTGATCTGCACTATGTTGTAGTTTTAGATTTGCCAGTATGCTAATGTTAGCTTTATTACATGACAAAAACATGTGATCTATCCTTATAGAGTGCAAAAAGGTGATTCAAGTTAATGAAAAACTGTAGCTCACAAATCAAAATATGTAAATTCAGAACGTGTTATTAATTACAAATGGCCAGTGTTATCATAATGGCACGTGTTGTTGCTTTTAACCTGCAAAGTCCAGCTCCATAGCGGGCATTTTAAACTGGAAACCGGAATCTAAACTCTAATCTAATATCATTAAGTTCGATGGGATTTTATCAAAGTTTGGCCTTGCAACTGTAGATATGAAGAATGCAGTCATGGGCGGAGCCTGGATATCAGTTATGCAGGGGAAGCTCTTCACTGTGCAGAGCTGTGGTCCTGGATGGAACCGCACAGCCCTGATATGGAAAACTAATGGTGAGTTCACTTCCTGGGATGATGCTCTACATTATACTCAGTCAATCTCCACTATTGGCTACACGTCTCACTCACAGCTGGATATATTTCGCAAACCACTCTGTAATTTTCATCTTCTATCCCACTCTGTCTCTCTCTCATTCATGCCTCCTCATTTCTCGGCTTTTCTCTCACTCACTGATTCGTCCGAAAGTCAGTGTGAATTATAATATCAGAGCAGACTAAGCATGAAAAGAAACTGAGACCATAGTAAATTAGCACGTTGCACATTGAAGAAACAGTATACAAGTACTGGATATCGAATTGTTAGACATGATCATATTCTCTTTTTTTTTCTAGAAAACTCCGCCATATTGCTGTCATACCCCGTGCCACTTGACCTCTGCTTTTCTCCAGGACTGTTAGACAATATTTGTGTCAGACACATTTTGTTATTTTTGTGATGAGGCTAGTACAGTTACTGTCCACCTTCTTTTACAGTACATGTATGTATATATATGTGAGTATATATACAAAGTTATGACCTGTGCTTTCTGGAAGAGTCTCTGTGGGCTGACCTCTTGGCCAGGGTCACTGTGGCTGGCGTGTAGTACTAGGCAGTGGTCCCCCTTCCTGCTCACTCCTAGCAAAGGATCAAACATTCTGGCACAGTCTTACTCTTGCAAAGCAGGTACACATTGTTTTTTTTTTAATTAGCTACAGGCATTCCTAAAACAGAGTGCTCTATTTATGCAAAATAAATAATCAAGAAAAAAAATCATTACGTGTCCATTTAGTCGCACATGTAGTGGTCATTTTCGAGCGACAGAGCTATGCGAGACGGCAGGGGTTATAATGAATCATGGGAGCACAGAAAGTCACTCACAGACAGATACTACAGGACTAAAACAGTGTTTTTGGCCACCTATGTACTACTCCATGTCCAGAGTCACCAATGATCATCCTTTTTCTCACACTTCAAAATGGGAACTCACGGGATGTCTCCACACGATACTTCATAAAATGCCAAAGTGGTTACTTACTTGCGTGAGTTGTCCTAAGTTCTAGATCAGGCAGTGGAATGCTTGCGTTAGAAAGAACTGGACTTGCTTTCCTTTGCCAGAGATCATTCTCTCTACCTCCCTGCTTCTTCGGCCTCATCCTCATCCTCATCTTTCTTTCGTTACTTTTCCACACCAGGTCCCTCTCAAACTCTTCCCAACCAGGTCTGTGCCTTCATCTTAGCTCACTGACCCACCTCCAGCACATACAGCTGAGTCAGGGGGCTGTGGTTTGAGGCTTGATGTCCAAAGGTGAGGCGAACCCACACCAATTCATGAAAAAGATATATATTCTATGTAAATACTCAACTTGGAACAGTTAAAAATAACAAGAGCATAAAAAATAACCATCACTTACCACCCCAACTCATTCCTTCTTTTACACTTCACTTTCTTTTCCTCTCTTTTTTCCAAGCCTGTTTACTTTCTACCTCCCTTAAGGTAAGTGCCTTTTCTCTTCTCTTCTGCACACTCACTGCACACAGTGCAGCCACAATGACACCCTGTGGTCAACATGAACACTACATCTTAAAAAGTGCTCTTCCTCCTCTTCACTTTGCTCCCCTTGTATTATGGCCAGAACTAAACCAGACAAAGCTCAGGCTCTTCTGCTGATAACCTCAGCACCCACACTGAAGAAAACTACAGCCAAACTACTCTCATGATTCCTTCTTTCTTCCACCAACGAAAAAAGAAAGAAAAGCTTTATTGCTCCACATTATATTGGCATTTTTTATGTCTACAAAATACATACACCTGACGCACGCACACGCTCTGGATCAGAATCTGGGATTAAGATTAATTGCTTAGAAAGAAAAGAGAACAACGAACAGAAGACAAGCCCCGCCCCCCTCACAGAACCACAAGCTGACCTGCAGCAGAGCCCCGCTCACCTCCAGCTTAACTGACAGCCACACCGACCAGTCATAAATGCACAACAGCTCCATCACCCTCACGTTCAGACGGCAGTGTAATGTCAGCGAGCTGGAGGTGGGGGTGGGGCGTACAGCACCTCCTCACCCTACATGAGCTTTTCCAGCACTGACTCCTGGGGTCCACATTTAGAGGGTAGATGTTGTACAGGAAAACTCAGTCCCCTACAACACCGGGCCTTTATTTTCAGACCCCCTTAAGGTCCCTGTCCCTCCTTCTTTCAGCCGCCCAGCGTCTCGCTACAGTCTGACTACAATCCCGCCGTGATTGGGTGGTGTTAATAAGACAAACATGCGTCCAGACACGCTAAAGAGTTATAGTGGCCTGAGCCTGTTGTTATTTAGCATTTTTACTTATTTTTTTTTGTTATCGTTATTTATCATTTCATCACGTATTTAATTCTAACGACTTCTTTAAACATTTAGCTTTTTTTTTTAATCCTCTTTTTCATAGGTCGTTCTCTACAAGAGTCCACAATGTGTAGTGTTTTTTTCCCCTCAATTTGCCTCAAGGAGCCATCACAAAATGCGAGGCGCCGAGCGGTCGTTGGAGACGGTCTTGCGCAGCCGTACGCCACGACGGATGGACACCAGCATGTCCTCGCCCTCCTGGGGCTCCTGCGGGTCAGCCTGGGCCTCCGGTCCAGGAGGAGGCCTGTCAGGGAGGGAAGGGAAGGGGAACTGACCTTCGCCCAGGGCGTGGGCGCTGGCCACCAGCTCGCCGATTTTTTCCACCAGGCTGTGGCGGTTGGCGGCCAGCAGCTGGTCCTCTTCTCCAGGCTGGCCATAAACGCTCATCTCCACTGCCCCTGCGCCCCAGGCAGTGTTAGGCAGGCTTAGACGCTTGGGCGATGCTTTCACGTACTCCAGAGCACTGGGAGAGGCGTCGTCCGGCACGTAGAACACACACTCCTCGCTCCCCACACGAGCAGGAGGCCCCGGGTAAGCACCGCCAGGCGAGTCGGGCACAGTGGGGGTCTTAACCGGCACTATTGGTGGGCGTATTGGGATGGGGCCCGCATTAGACAGGGTGCGTCTCACGCCGGGTTTGGTGGAGGGCGTCCGGCGGATGGTAGCAGTACCTGGGGTGCCCGGTCCTCCACCGCCCCCACCCCCTCCGCCGCTAGCACCCGGCGGGCCGCCCTGAGCACCCGCTCCGCTGGGTAGGCCAGCCGTGCTGGCAGGACGCTTGGTCTGGATCATGCGCCGGTAGTTCTGAGCGATGTTGCTGTGGCGAGGGATGGTGGAGGATTTGTCAAAATCGGTTTGACCATCAGCTTCAGCATCTCCATTTACAGAGTAGCAGTCGTAGTCAGAGCCTGAGGTGGTGAAAGGAAGATAGAGAGAAATGAATAACTGGAAAAATAACAATGTAAATGTGTTTTGCACATTATATTATACACTGTTATCTATAAAAATGAACTAATTTAAGACATACTGTGTCCTAAACCACAAGTTTAAGTGTGACATTAATGAAGACCTGGATGCAGTTGTGAGAAGTTTTGGGAATGTATTTAGGCGACTAATGACTTCTAGCTTCATTAATGTTTGCCTCGCAGCTCTAGCGCTAAACTGCAGAAGCAAATTCAGACACCAAATGTGTCTTGGCTGATTTACCACATCTTAGAGTAAGTATAAAGTTGCATAAATTTCATTTTAAGCCAAACCGTTTCTTTAACTTCTTAGAAATCAATATAAAAATATCTGCTGAAGATCACTGTCTATCATTAGTCTGAAAGAGGTGTGTGTATGTGTGTGTTACCCTGGGAGGGGATAGTGTCCTCAGAGCACGATGGTGTGGTTGTCTGAGTGCTGTATCCACTGGAGTACTGGAGCGAGTCTCTGCTGCTCTTCTGCTGCTCCATACTGAGGCCCCGCGTCAGCACCATGGCCAGGTCACTGGCCGCCGGAGACACTTCCTCACCGTGCTGTGACACACACATCTCCACTCAAACAAACACCCAGAAATGGCTACACAAAAGCTAAACAGGCTGTTCCACTTCGATTTCTTCTGTGTAGGCCATGACTTAAAAGTGCAGCTCCAGTCAAAAGATTCTTCAGAGCTGTTAAACAGTATTGCAGATATTTTCATCACAAAATGCATTAGAAACCACTATCATACGTTTTCTCTTTTTTATGAAATAGTTCGTTGGGAGTGGGTTTCACATCCATGAAATATGAATGTCATGTTATGATTAATACCATCTTTACCAGAGAAATAAAAATGCATTTTGCTAAATGTGTGTTAAATGTCAGCTGGTATTCATTTCACACCTCTTTTTCTTACAAATGGTTACATCATGCAAAGGTTTGGGCACCCCTGGTAACATTACATGTTTTGTTGATTTGTTTGTTGAAGCGAAAACAAGTCAACACATCCTCTACAGAGAAAACACTTCTGCACATTTTTGCAATAACTATTTGCTGAATTCAACACACTGGAAAAAAAAAAACAATATGGCCTGTGCAAACATTATCACACTTTATATGTTATGTTTTATTTTTTCCAATATGTTAAACTCAGCAAATAAACAGAAATTGTGCACTGAAATGTGCAGAAAAAATGCGCTCTCTGTACAGAATGTGTTGACTTATTTTCACTTCAAATCAACAAAACATGAATTTTGAAGTTTGCTGTAAATACACTATATGGACAAAAGTATTGGGACACACCTATTAATCACTGAATTCAGATGTTTTACTTAGTCCCATTGCCACAGGTGTATAAAATCAGGCACCTAGCACCTTACATCACCAAGAACAATGCCAAGCGTCAAATAGAGTAGTGTAAAGCACGCCACCACTGGACTCTGGAGCAGTGGAAACGTATTCTGTGGAGTGACGAATCACGCTTCTCTATCTGGGAGTCTGATGGACGAGTCTGGATTTGGTGAAGACTACCAAACACTACCTACCTGACTGCATTGTGCCAACTGTTTGGTGGAGGAGGGATGATGCTGTGGGGTTGGTTTTCAGGGGTTAGCCTAGGACCCTTAGTTCCAATAAAGGGAAATCTTAATGCTTCAGCAAACCAAGACATTCTGGACAACTGTATGCTTCCAGCTTTGTGGGAACAGTTTGGGGAAGACCTTTTTCTGTTCCAGCATGACTGTGTCCCAGTGCACACAGCATGGTCCATAAAGGCATGGCTGGGTGAGTTTGGTGAGGAAGAACTTGACTGGCCCACACACAGCCCTGACCTCAACCCCATCAAACATTAGAATTAGAATGGAGACTGTGAGCCAGACCATCTCGTCCAACATCTGTGTCTGACTTCACAAATGCTCTTCTGGATGAATGGGCAGAAATTCCCACAGACATTCTCCAAAATCTTGAAGAAAGCTTCCCAGAAGAGCGGAAGCTGTTATAACTGCAAAGGGGGGGGCAACTCCATATTAATGCCTATGGATTTAGAATGGGATATCATAAAAGCTCCTAAAGGTGTAATGTGTAGGTGTCTCAACACTTTTGTCCTTTGTTTCCTGAAAACATCTGAGCACAGAGATGATACATGAATGCTAGGTTGTGCGTCACACTGAACACTTTCTCTACCAGTTATGATGGTCTTAACACTAACTACTAATACTTTCGGGAAACTGGAACCCTGTTCAACTGAATTCTGTATTAATGTGCCAAGCTATTAAAAATAATGTGTTGTTAATGATATAATCTGTGATCATTATGTTGTTTGGCAGCCTTAGGCTATTGTTAATGAACTATATTTCTTAGTGGAAGAATTGCTTATTGTGCTTATTATTTATAATATATTAAACAATTCATTTAACTTTTGTGTGTTTTGGGTTATTTCCCATGCTTAAATGCCGTTGTAAGCAGAGTGGCTAAAATCTCCTTAACTGTGGTAAAATTACTGCATCTCAAAGACCTCGAGTGGCTTATTTATAATAATATAATTAGAAGAAAAATAGAAGATGTTTTGCTCTCCATTCTAAACATTACCTTAGCTGCTATGGTAGCAGGGGTCATCCTTGGCCTCTGAGGGTCTTCAGGATGGACCCCAGCATAGCCCTGTGATTGAGGCGATGCCTCTGACTCCCTTAGCCTATCCAAGGGCTCCTTCCTCCTCTGCAGCGTGTTGACCAGTGGCTGCTCATGTGGACCTGCCTTGGACCAGTCCTGAAGAAATGGGCATGGTTATTGCAAGTCTATATAATAAACAGAATCTGTTCTCTCTCGGATGAGAGGGAAGACCCGCCCACTATCCAGCAGTTTGAGCGTCCTTTCTTGCAAATATCGTAGGTGTGTGTTTTTGGTGCTGGCCAATACAGTGTTATGTGTCATTCTGAGTTGAGGGAACTCAAAAAGGACTAACAGGTACCATCCTTGGCCTGCTCAGTTTAACAAATCTCTAAGGCAGAGATTTGAAACCGGTATCCAGCAAACAGAAAAGGTTGATGTTAAGGAGCAAAATGAGGTAATGAATGAAGTTAAGCAGGAAATGAAATTAAAGCAGGACAATTGTAAATATGCATTATTAAGGACAAGCAAAAATTAATGCACACATAGATACAGACAAAGCAAAAAATATATAAATAAATAATAAAATAAAATAAATCACTGCAAAGAAAAAGTGCCCATGGAAACAAACCTTCCAGCAAGGAACCTTGGATGTGGGAGAGGAAGTGTTGGATCCAGGGGAGCGGTTATAGGGTGGGGACGCAGGAAGTATGACAGAGAAAGGCCTGATGGAGCCAGTGTGAGAGAGAGCAGGGCGGAAGGTAGCGAAGGACGAGCCAAACTGCGGAACGGAGAGACAAGATCGAGATGGTCAGAGTAGCCACACAGCCCCGCCCTCTCGTGACCCGGGACCGGAGGGGCTGCCTTATGATGGTCATAAGAGAGCACAGGGCAGATGAGTGGAGAGAAATGTGCTGTGCTGAGAGCAGAGAGAGCATCCACTCATGCCATTCTGTGCCATAACCCATAAGAACAGTACACAACAGTGAAGTACATACATTCAGCTGTCATATCAATACGCCAGTGGAGTGGATTTATGAATTTCCTATACACATATTAGGACTGCAACAAAAAGTTGGCAGCTGATTAATCAGCAATGATGTCAGTTTTGGAAAATGCCAATAGAAAGATGCAGCGTTTACTTAAAGCCACACAATGTAAGTTTGGGGGATTTTGGAGACCTCTCTGGTGGAAATGTGTAACTGCACATGAAGAAAAATTTCTAATGTTGTGCTTTGGACTCTTGGTGAAGGACGTTTTTTTTCTGAGCATGTAAGTGAATGAGCTACTATTGTCATCATACCTTCATCAGTATAATGCTGATTTCAAATTTGAGACCTAAAAATTCACCGGATCTTCTTTTTGAGCCTGTATGTGTGACTTTAATACATAAAAAATATAATGTCCAAAAATTCCTGGGAGATCTGACCCAAAACCTTTAAAAATATCATTTCAGGCTTTACAGAGTGACTTGCAGCAGCGCACGGACACCATATTAGCTATTTTTAATTCTTCTGGCAATGTGTCACCATTGGCTTGATTGTGGGGGCTTGAACCCAGATTTTTCTATAAAGCTGCTTTGTGACAACACCTGTTGTAAAAAGCGCTATATAAATAAACTTTGACTTGACTTGACTTGTATACGTGCTGGCGTGTCCAGGGTGTTTCCTGCCTCCGCCCAATGACCGCTGAGATAGGCTCCAGCTCCCCCCACGACTCAGAAGGATAAGCGGCTTAGGTAATGTGTGTGTGTGTGTGTGTTTCTCCTGACTCAGTAACTTCTGTTTCTTTTATTTTAACAAAAAAGATCTAAAGTGCTACTTTAAAAACAAAAGACCTCTATGATGCTGTATAACAGGGGTCACCAATCTCTTCAATAAGGGCCAGTGTGGCTGCAGGTTTTTGTTCTAATCAAGTAGAAGAGACTTGATTCCACTTGTTTAATCAGTTGTTCAAACAACTTATTAGCTATATGAGGGAAATCCTGCTGAGCTGGAATGAAAACCTGCAGCCACAGGTTTGTGTATAAGATTGGTAACCCCTGCTCTATAATGTTCATATGACAGAAGTGATCATTCTGGCAGACTGCAATATACTACAGGAACTTTTGGGGGCGATATGGCTTCTATTGCATCATGTCACTATAAAAGAAGAAATTCCTTCAGACAAAACTTTGGCTGTGTTCAAAATAGCCTGCTATCCTGCTTGCACACTAACTGTGCCCGAGGAGTAGTACTATACAGTATGTGACCAGCATAAGTTTCTCCAATACACCAAAGGTACCTGGATGATGTTTTACTCTGGCCCAATATTCCATCATGCAGCCAGAGCTATGCTGGTGATATACTGCATTCAATGTGAAAAATCAGCTTGCAATGGTTGCTTAGCAGTGACCGGGGGGCTAAGAAAATGAGGCGGGTCTTGGCATTGGTCTGGATGGCTCAGCCCCTGATGTTGGTATGGTCTAGTCATGCTCCCTGCCGTATAGTACGGTACAAGCAACATGATGGTAATTGTGGCATACAGGATACTATACTACATAATGACACAAGGAACTGTGTATGCAATATATACTGGCACAGTAGACAGTACACAGTACACAGTATGCTATTTTAAGCACAGCCATTGAATTCTGGTGGAGCTGAGATGAGGCAAAGCGAGAGAAGAAGTGTGAAAGGCATTATTTTTCCATTAGATGACAGAATTATCAATTTTAGGAATAATCATTAGTTGCAACCCTAATATGAATGTTGTGTTAACAGTGGTTAAAACAAATGGGATTAGCACATTTTTATATAAACAGTAAAAGACAAACACTGAGCCATAATAACTATATATAATGTCATGGATGTACAGAAGCAGATCTGGTACACCGATATGTATTGAATAAGCATGCTGTGGTAAAAGGGAGTAACAAAATATGCTTAAAAGCCACTGTGGGAGTGAAAGTGTGTGTACTTACTGTTGTAGGAGAGCTGCATTCACTCACTGACTGACAGGTTTCGGAGGCCTCTGAGGATGCTGAACTCGACGACTTCTACAGAACAAAGAAAGAGAGTAAAAGGATTTTAATGGGCAAACATATCTGTCTCAGTACCTCAACCTCAGTACTAACACTCAAAATGCTACACATGCAAATTTGTCTATAATAAAAATGAAACATTGAAATTTGTTGTTAGTATTTTGTCAATGTCCAGAAAATGTCTTTTTTATTTTTATTTTTACTTTTTTTGTGTAAGAATTTCACAATAAATAGTCTAATAGAAATGCTCCAAAATAGCTTGGAATGAAATCTCTTTTCAATGATGTGCATTTTAGGAAAAGAACATTTTTATTTAGGAAGTGATTAGTGCATAACAAAATCTCAAATTTCACCACAATTTAATTTGATTATTAATAATTACTTAAAAATACGCCGAATAGGCAAATGCAACAAATTATTTACACAGTGGTGAAATATAGACAGTAAAAAATGTTGTTTTTTTATTTTTACATTTGAATATTTTTTATTTTGAAATAGCTCAAAACTTAGTTTTGAATCACCAACTTCAACAGCTGTTGCTAACTGAAGCTCAAGCTAGCTGAGGCGGTGCTACCTGGCTGGTGATGTCCGATGGCATGGGCGAGGGGGGCTTGGAGTAGACATTGGCATCCTGAGAGATGAAGCCGGAGTCGTGGGAGGAGACGCTGCTGAGGCGGTGAGCGCCCCCCGGTGGCGGCTGGGCCAGGCTGCGGTAGCGACAGGATGAACTGGGTGAGTGAGTCTGAGAGCCTCCCGAGGAGCGAGAGGCGCTACTGTGGGCGCTGTTCACACTGCTGCTGGGCCGCAGACGACGAGGAGGACATGAAGGGTGTGGAGGGAAAGGTGGGGGGGGGGTTTGAAAGGGTGGAGGCAAGGGGTTCAAAAGCATGAATGATGGACATGAAGAGAGAAGGAGGGGTGTGGAGGGGTTTGAGCAAAGACATATGATCCGCAAAGTCATTCAGATGGAATGGATGGAATGGGGGGTTTTATAAGGTTGAGAAAATAAAAGGACCAGGGAGATCAATCACATACATGAGGAGAAAGGGAATAAATGTAAGAATGAATGTGAAGCAGTGGGAATGTAACAGAGAGGAATATGGTAGGTGATGAGAAAGATGGTTCAGATCATTTACAATGAAGATAACAAGGGGTGGGATGGAAGGCCATAAGAAGAAAAGGCCAGATTTCAACAGATTGACACAAATTAAGAAAGGACGATGTGTTTGGGGAGGTGAGGGGGTCAGAGCAGGGGAAGACACAGGTTGGAGAGAGTGTGAGAACGAGTAACATCCAGGCATGGGCTGACACTGTACAGGACAGGGGGCCTGGCATGGAGAGCATGGGTTGTGTCCACAGTGAGAAATCCACAAATGGACACTTCCCCTGCCTCCATGCAAGGCTGCTAACACACACAAACACCACACACATACACACAGCACAGCAGATCCACAGAGCACAGCTGGATGGAGAGCTTTAAGTGCTTTATAAATGGGCTTATCAACAATCCAGACGAATCTGTCTCAGACATTCATTTTTAATTTGACCTTGGTATCTATCAGCTGCAGCTGAAACATAATGCTTGGGGAGTTCTGCAGAACAGAGAGATTTTAAGGGCCCATATTTTTCTTATATTTTATTGTTGTTCTCTGAGGCCTGCTTGTAATGTTTGAGCGGTTGTATGCATTATACAGTAGCGTTTGTCTTGTACAAAACCATTTTCAGCCTGTCCTTATTTCTTAGAATGAAATAGGCTGTTTTTGTTATTGTACCTTTAAGAATATTTATATAAGATATATATAAATAACTCAGTTCTGATTTGCTGCCCTGTACTGTATCTCCGTCCAGGCTGGAATATGAGCAAACTGAAAAACTGTAAAAAAGGAATAGTCTGGTGAAGAAAACAAATCTTCACAATTTTCCACTTTCCTCAAATGTAGTCGATCAGCCAAAACATGTTTGGTGCCCAATTCTGCTTCTTTAGCTTGGTGCTGGAGCTGAGAGGCTAGCGTTGCTATAACAACAGACGTCAATAGTTACCCAAATCTTTTCCATAAATACATCCCCAAAACTTCTCTGCACCAGGTCTTCATTAAGGTGGCACAGACGTGTTGATGTGGTTTAGGACACAGTATGAAAATAAAAATAAACAAAACTTCACCGCATATATAAATGCAAAGTGTGTTGTGCCGAATTCTGACTCCTCTTCCCGTGCACACACTTGACACAAGCATATGGACAGACTGATTTCTGTTGTTTCTATTTGTAAATAATGGTTCATCTTGAATTTTCAAACTGAAGACATACATTTCAAAACAGAAACAACAGAAATCGCAAGCATTTACAGGTATCTTACTCACTTACTGTAAGCTATAAAGCTATTAACCACCTGTTGTCATTTAGCTACACTGTGAAGTTTTGTTCATGTTTACAGACCACTGTAAAACATACTGTGTTCTAAACCACATGGACAAGACTGTGCGACCTTAAAGTAGACCTGGATATGGTTTGGGTGGGTTAAGTAAAATTTCAGGGATGTATTTGTGGAAAAGGTTTCGGTGACTATTGACTAGTGTTTGTTAGCAAAATTAGCCTCATAGCTCCAGTGCTAAAATAAAGAAGCAAAATCTGAACTCTAAACATGTCTAGGCTGATTGATTACACCTGGGATAAGTGGAAAATTGTGTAAATTTTATATTTCCCCAAGCTGTTACCTTAAGTTTGAACTGAAATTATCAGGAATGTCTGCTTTTTTGGATGTGTGGATCCTTTGGAAGGCTGCACTGACACATTTGCTAAACAACCAGGAACCAGGAATGGGATTGTGACACCACAACCATGATGAATTCAAAATGATGTTTTGGCAGCTTATTATTCCATAAATGGACTGTGTGGACTGTGTGATGTGTGAAGGGCACAATGTTTACGAAGTACATCAACCTCTTATATTGGTTTTCCATGATATGGGCCCTTTAAAATCTCTTGTTTTCAGGTATCCTTTTTCAGTGGCTTAATTGCAAATCAGACCTCAGGGGATCACAGACAGCATCGGACTTACAACAGGTCTCTGAACTGCATTTACTGAAGCATTTGTCAAATGGCATAAAGGCAGAATAATTTGTCTCAAAATCGACAGGCGTAACCCGTAGCAGATTACATGCCCGATAACATATTATTACATTTCATTTGGATAGCCCACGGTTCAGCAGCAGGCCCTCACACATAATTATGGTTTGATATGGCCAGAGAGCACCACTCATGCTGGGTCATTAATGCACTTTGGGTTTGTTATGGGCACAAAGACAGGCACAGGATCACACACTGACACGTGAGCACTCTTTAGAAATACAAAGACAGAGAGGTCGCAGTGTGTGGGCCGGAGCAGCAGGTAGGCAGACATGCAAGCGCCACTTTAGCAGAAATCCCCTCTCACACACACACACTCATACACATACTGAGGCACAACTGAAGCACTATTCATAAAACACATTAAAAGTATAAATATACTGCAGCAACACTGAAAATAGTTAGAGAGAGAACGATCTCCAACTCCTCCTCCATCCCTCCTTCTCTATCTATCTCTGTCTCTCACCTGCACATGCTGCTTTTCCTAGAGCCGGAGCTGCTGGGGGAGGAAGGAGGGGTCTGGTAGGACCAGCTGTAGTCTGACCCCTTCAGGTCCTTTATTACCTGAGAGAGTGAGACAAACAGAGAGGGAGAGACATAAGCACTGACAATGATCATTTTTCAGGAAGACAATTAAAGCAGTAATTCTGTGAAAAATCATAAGTACATAATTTTATTTTTACAAATTTCGCTGATCAGCCAACATGTTTGGTGTACAAAGTTTGCTTCTTTAGTTTTGCACTGGACGTAGAGACTAACAGGTAGTGGAAGCTTATACACCACCAATCAACACAATTATTTGAGGTGACTTAAGAACTTGATGCAGTTTAGTGTCATGATTTAAGCAGTTTGTATGATGTTAATTGGTGAGTTGGTGAGCTTCCATTACCTATTAGCTACATTAGCCTTGTAGCTCCCTGTGTAAAAATAAAGAAGCAAACCTCGGACACCAAACATGTCCTGGCTATGTGAATAAGATCTTGAGGTAAAATTGAGAAAATTTTGTTTTTAGTTCTAAACAAGCCCACCTTGATCAGGATCAGTCCTGTAAGCATGACATAAGCAACTGTTTAAAACTTTAATCAAGCATATCTGGCTGTGTGGTGTTCAAAGGCAGTGATAATGACATGCTTTTCAAATGATGTTTATCGTGCCTGGCTATTTATTACTAAATAAATGACCAAAAAGTTCCTTTGTACTTTTCAGGTGGCACATATTTGTATGGGTTTTAGAAAGTACCTTAAAGTAATGAAAAATATAAGTGAAATTCATTTTTTTTTCAGGAAGTCCTACGTAAAGTAATCTCATTACAGTTTGAGTTTGAGAGTAAGTAATTAGTAATTTGTAATCTTTTTTTAATTTAAGTTTTTATTTAATGAAGTGGGCATGTAGCGATTATGAAACTGGTAGAGATTGTTTCAGAAAGTGCTAGAAAAACAATGGAAAAAGCAGAAAATAAGGAAAAAAATAATAAAGGCTAATTCATTCAGCGAGGTTTATTTATAATTTGATAATTTGACTAAAAGCTAATTGTGCAGTTATATGGTTCCTAAAACAGGCAAAAAGAATATTACTGCTCAGCTTTACAGGATGTTATTGTAGAAGATCATCTATCTGGAGGAGCTTCACCACTACCTTTACACATTACACCATTACACAAACACTAACACAACTGACAAACTGTATCTGAAATGTGCACATTTTGGTCTACACAACTTCTTATAGCACACTTAAACAACTCGCAGTGCACTGCTGGGTGTGCTATAGGAGAAAACGTCTGTTATAAGAGCGCAACATTTACAGATAAGATGGAGCTCAGCTCAAATAAAGGTCTGCTTTATAAAAGTCAGAAGAGTGAAGGAGGAACTTTAAAAATAAAAATAAATTTAAAAAATCAACAAAAAAATGGTCTATTTTTGATTTTTATTTTTCTACATCATTTGAATATGGCCATTGTCTCTGTGATTTTTATGACAAATGGACCAACAGAAATGCTCAAAAATCTCCTATTTTGCTCTAAAGTCTCCTGTTTTATAGATACATATATTTGTTCAGTGATGGTCATTGTTCTTCAGGAATATGGTCAATTTCTGCAGACCTGGCTCTCCAGGATCTGTGTTGGAGTATTTACATTTTTTGAGCAACTACCCCAACACTGGTCTTGGAAGGCCAGACTTCCGCAGGATTTGACCATATTCCTGCTCAAACACATGATCAACTCATCAGTTTATTGCCAAGTTTAGTTGGAGTGGTAAAGCAGGGAAAACACTCAACTGTGCTGGAGTCCAGCCCTCACTCTCCACCCCTGCTACATCCTTCTAGGATGAGTTTGGGTCATTTGGGACAACATGAAAGCAAATTACCTTAACTCACCCTTTTAATTAAGATAATAATGGAGAAATCTGTGTAATTTAGTCCAAAAAATAGCCCCAAATGTCTGATTAGGTTACCGTCCTGCCCATATTATTACTGAAAGAAAGTACAGTCTTCAGCAGTAGTGCTAATCCTTTACATTCAATGTTTTGCTGGGTTGAACTCGAGACCTGTAGGAGTGTACCTGCTCGCTGGCTGGGGGCAGTTTGTGGGGATCAGTGGTCAGCACAGTGAGGTCATCAATAATGGCCTGGAGATGTGTGATCTCTCCCAGCATGGCAATTTCTCCATTCTGGCAGGAGGAATAATCACAGATACAAAGGTTACTATATTTCTGACTATAACTGAAATGTACCATTTGTATCTAAAAAAAGAATATGTTCATTTAATGGTGCAGGCTTTCTAATTCACTGCCTCTTCATTCAAATAACAAAAAATGATACAGAACAATATGTGACATGAATAGTAATAAAGGGGAATGTGCCACTCTAGAGAAACGTACCACCTCAGAATTGTTAACAATGGTGGTCATAGGAACCAAACGTCTGAACTCCTTAATGCTTCTAAAAGCTACTTCACAGAAAGCCATCATATGGTTACAAACACATTGTTTAATGCCTGGGATATTTTTTATGATTTGTTTGGCCTAAAATATATATTTTTAATCCATTCATGGTGAAGAGGTACATGGTGTTGTACAGCAAAATCATGTCCAAGGTTTTCACCATGATCAACAATGATAGAAAATGAAATGGTTGTACTTGTAATGTACACATCAAAGCCTCTGGTTCCTATCACCACCACTGTAAATAAATCTAAGACAATAAACAAAAGGAACACACCATAAAACAAAATGAACATCCCAAGGATGTTAACAACAATATGTCATGCACAATGCACCATTTCACATCAGTGCAATGCATTCTGAATGACTGTGTTTCTCAAGGATTTACTTCTTAATCATATAATTATGCATACATTTTGAAAAAACCAGTGGAATTCCTCTTTTAATTTAATGAACACCAATATAAAATGTGAATACTCAGCATGAAATATGAGCACTATAATAAGCATTGTGCAGGGTTCTCACCACTACAGGCTGCAAAAAGCTGATGAAGGTGCAGAAGCGCCCTCTCTCCTCCACCAGGGCGCGCCGCACTGCCTGCTTCTCTGTCTCCTCCATCAGCAGGTACATATCATTCACATCCTGCATGGCACTGTCCAACTGAGGCTGCAGGTCCCCTCGGCCTACAGGGGGCAACAGAGTGCAGGGCACAAGAGGGACAGGAGGAGGAGAGATAGTAAACAAAAAAAGGGGGGCAGAAGGACAAGGACCAGGAAACAGGTTGAAGTGACGGCATGAGACGATTTAGAAAAGCATGGAGGAGAAGAGAGGAAAACATGCCACAGAGCAGGTAAAAGGGTAAAATAAACAGTAAAACAGGGCAGGAATATCAGAGAGAGTGGAGAAGGGAAGAAAGAAAAGAGAGCTGACATTAGGATGGACAGTACATTGTCACTTTTGCTACTCAAAATGCACAATGAACACAGAACAGACTTTGCTAGTTGACTCCGACTAGCATCTACACAGCCGATGGAGGACAAACAGATGGACTACACAGCCCCCCGACGCTTTCTACTCTCAGTAAACAAAACGAACACCCCCAGGACGTGAACAATGTTAAGTCATGCAAGACATCAACTGTTAGAGATGTTCGTAACCCTGACTGAGGACGCAAAGTTGGTTATCCGGAAAAAGAGCATCTTCACAAACAGCTAGCATGCTGAGAGATCATCAGCTAATCATGCAAAAATAAAAGCGAGGCCCGGGGCATTGTGGGAAGAGGGGGCAAAGACAGCCGCTAGAGTCTGATTCCATGCAGCATAACAGCATCTCTGTTAGGGTTAACTCTGAGTGTCGCAATATTAGTGTTAGAAGCAAGAAAGAGAGACATGCAGAGAGAGACCGTAGGTTCTAAAAATGAAGGTGCCAGAAGGGTTCTTTGGGGCGATGCCATAGAACAGTGTGGTCCAATCCTGGTTCTGGAGATCTACCACCATGAAAAATTTAGATCTGGCGCCCCTGGCTCTGACGCTCAGATGCTCCTGAAGGCCTTCATTGCTTGGATCAGGTGTGTGAGGTTGGGGTTGGAGCTAAACTCTGTAGGGTGGTAGAAAACCAAGACCAGGGCTGGTCACCCCTGCCCACTTTTGTAAGTGAAAGAATAACTTAAAGAACCTTCAAGTGGGTGGTTTAAAGATCCACTTTCTTAAGTGATGATGATGCATGAGTATAAAGAACCATTTAGAGGTTTTCCACATAATGTAAAGGTTCTAGGAAACATGTATATGAAGGTTCTTCACACTTGCACATCTAACCCATTGAAAGGTTCTTTAGGGAACCAGAAGTGGTTCTTCTGTGGCACTGTTCCAGAGTTGTTTTGGGACCTTTTTTAAGAGTCTAGAAGATGTTCAGCAGGAGCAGCAGCTTTGTGGGGAATATCATACTCACCCTGCAGCTCTACAGAGGGACAATGGGAGATATATAGGGAGAGAGAGAGAGAGATAGAGAAAGAGAGAGAGAGAGAATGAGAGAGAATGGAAGATAGCAGGGGTATTCAGGAGAAGGTGAAGGATATGAGAAGAGAGAGAGAGAGAAAGAGGGGGGAGAGCTCCATGTTAGGGTTAGTATCAAGAAGCCATCACAGCTCATTTCACGGCCAAAGTGCTTTGGGAATGTTAGAGCAAAACCACTGCAGCAACCAAAAAAACCCCAAAACCCAACCAAAATAAAGCTCCTCACATTAACAGGTAAGCACTGTACTCATACACTTTAATATGGCGTAATACAACGGCACCTTCAGTCTTACACATGGAGTCAATGTCAAAACCTTGCAAATTATTGAAAATGCCAGCCGCCTTTACAGTCCATGAACGTTTCATGATGATATCAATAGAAACTGTCCTAAATTACTTAGAATGAAATCTTGTTATTTTAACCCAGGGCTCAAAGTTTTATTACACACTTCTATAGTCTAAGAATAACTCAGTCAGTTTGCACTGACGTCCCTGTAGATACTGAATAATAAGCCTTAGTATGTAATTAGCCTGGGATTTTAAGGGGTTAACATACAGCACTGTGCAACAGTTAGAAACCATACTTCACTTATTTAATTTCCAGCCCAAACAGCCATTACATACAAGTTATTAATTTTTAAGGAGATTTTACTGGGGAGATTAGATATAAGGCAAGTCAAAGACTTGTATAAGAAAGTCAAAAGAACATAAGTGAAAAAAAAATATTATATATACAGAGAAAATGGGACTCCTAACAACCTGATAGAGCATCAAAACTGCCCCATCTGATAAACAGAGCTTAAAGCTTTCATAAAGCTTTTGTGAGAGAGAAGAAAATCAAGGTCCACTCTTGCTTCAGATCTGACAAATGTTGATCTGATGTTTCTGTTTATTCTTCCACTATGAGAAATCTGACCACACCAGAGTCCAGACCTCAACATCACTGAAAATGTTTGGGATTATTTAGAACGTGAGAAACAGAAAATGCAACCAACGTCTAAGACTGAACTTTGGAGATGTGGAAAAATATCCCTGCAGATCTCTTTGAAAAACTGAAAGCAAGTCTCCTGAAAAGAATAGAAGCTGTAATAAAGGTAAAGAGTGGACACACTAAACACTGAAAAAATGATATTTTATATAGTTGTTGAGTATTCTTTGTATTTTCTGCTAAATATGCTTTCTGCTTTTTTCCTGATGCAGAAAAATGAACAACTGCTACTGTTTTGGCTGTTTTGACTGGAAATTAAATAACTGAAGGTTGGGCAGGGTGATGGAAGGTGTTGCACCTTGCAAAGATCTTGAGTAAGATGTTTTTCTTCCCCTACAAAGTTACCATTCCAGAGATAAAACGTTTTGTTTTGTAACAAGGTGTTGTATTACACCACGTATAATACAATATATGTGGTATAATGCAATAAATGTTCCTGTACCTACACAGAACATCATTTACTTGTCTATTTTAAGCTGTAGCCTTGTTTAGTCTTCCCAGTAACACACTGAATTATCATCCACGCTTCAAGAGCGCGAATTATTGGCTGCTGAGATGAGAAGGGGAATGGCTCAACAAATGACATGAAAGCTGTAGTTTCACTCAGCAACCACCAGAGGGAGGCATTACATTACAAAATCAATGGCTTCACAACTGAGAACCATGAGACAGCTCTCTCGTTCTGTCTCCACAGCTTTAAGACAGCAGATATCAAACGCTTTGGGAATTCGGCTGTCCATCACAAGCCATGGACACCACTGAAGTGAAATCACAGTCCATGAAGCATAGGTGTCAATCAAACGGCACGTGACTGCACGAGCTGCTCCGAGCTGCTGGATTTCACCTTGAGGTGATGTCCTTGAGTTCCTCTAGCAGGCTGAGATTTCTTCCAGGCAGCAGGGGACGGTTATGTAACACAGATCACTCAGCTTTACCTGTCGCTATAGCAACCGGACATAAAGTTCCTGCTGTTACTATGGCGGATTAGATGCTTTGGTGCAAAGCTACAGTGTTTGCAATGACCTTTTTGCAGCGGTTCCGACCGACATCCTGGTCTTAGTCTTTACAATAGCTGGTACAACAGTGCACTCAGTTAGGCTGGGTTTGTTCCATTCATTCCAGCGTTGCATACAGTTGATTACCACAAGCAATAATTTTGATTTTCCTGAATATTTTCTTGGTCTTTAGATACAAACATAAAACCTGATGACTCTAAAAGTAGAATAGCAGCCAATGGGCAGGTACTTCAGCAGCAAGTCAATTGTCTAGCAGTAATGAATTGTATAATACTGACTCTAGACTAGGTTGTAGAAAGCTGGAGGATTCCTTTAACCTTCTTTACATAAAGAAATAAAGGTCTGAATTTGTCACTAAAGCGGGCAGCGAGTACTGTTCCCTTTGAAAATTTGTAACAGTCGAAAATGAGGTCACATACCTTTTCTAGCTTTCTTCTGCAGTTTCATTGTGTCTGAAGATTTCTTCTTTATCTCATGGCGAGACCGCTTATACTCTACAACGAAAATATGCAGAAATATGCAGAATATTTCGGTTTGTGGGAAGTCTGTTATCAAATATGTTTAATAATCCAATTATTTTTGTAATCCAAGGCATATTATGAGTAACCTTTGGCGTGATCCTTGTCCAGCTGATTGGCTGTTTTCTTCCAGTCCTCAATTCGCTCCTGCAGTGGGTTGATCAGGCTTTCCATTAGAGCACTGAGAGAGAGAGAGAGAGAGAGAGAGAGAGAGAGAGAGAGAGAGAGCGAGAGAGAGAGAGAGAGAGAGAGAGAGAGAGAGAGAGAGAGAGATCAAATGATAGAGATACAGACTTTATTTTGTCATGTTTCCCAGGATGATTTCATAGCAGACTTTGGTTAAAATTCCTTGACTCTCAAAATCTCTCTCCAGTTAACACTCAGAAGCCATAGTTATATCATGCGCATGATGTAATTTAAAATGAATTATGATCATAAATAGAAATAGAATAATTGATTGTATTCCAATATAGTCACAATCGCGCTGCCACCATTTTGGACGGCAACTTGAAGTTCAGCAGTGCTGTGGCTGTTTGTACTGAGATAGCCATAGCAGATCCAGCAAAGGCAGTGAAACACGTTTTTAAACCTTTTAAATCTTTAAAGCACATTAACTGATGTGTTTGAGTGCACTGACTTGATTTTGTTTGATATGTGGTTGTAGTTATGACCAACAAAAGTTATCTAAAAGGCAAAAGTTTGAGTTATTTATTGATTTTGGATCATTTATTAAAGTAAACTGAAGAATTTATTGAGGTAAGCTGATGTTGGCTTCGTATTCACTTTCGAAATACATTCTACGTTTAAGGCGCCTCAGTGTAACCGCAGCACCATTAAGGTGGAACAGAAAATTTAAATGAGAAACTGGCAAATAAGAAGCTGATTTGAGCTTAATATATAAGCTTTATAAATAAGTTTATTGTTTAAGAGCTTTGTCAGCTTTAGGAGCCACTTTTATTAGTTTTTATAAAATCTTACACACTGGAATGTTCTGAATTCTTGAAAAAATGCAGGCTATACGGATCCAGCCCACCAATCTAGCTAATCTTCTCGTAGTGTTTTCTGGAGACGAATCTTAAGCGTCTTTTTAGTGGTCATTCTGGTCTATTTTGCGTGGTTTTTATCCATTTGCAGGGGTGTAAATGCAGTAAAGGTGATGAGACGAGCTCCAACTGAGCACAGTCGGAGTCACAGCTGGCCTACCAAAATGGCGACGTGGTCTTCTTAATGATGTCATCAAATACTATGAACTGTTAATTCAAGCGGAAGAATTCTGATGAAACTACAGATTCTAAACTTTCAACTGGTACCATATTTGTGTTTGCAAGTAGATTTATTTTATTATGATTAGAATCTGGTGTAAAGTTATTGTTGTGTATACAGTCTTGTTTTGGGCAAAGACAAATATCCTTTCCACCTTTTTAATTTTGCCTCTTTTTTGTCATTCCTTTACACGAAAACAAACACAAAAACAGTGTAAGGAGGCCCTGAACTGGTCGATACAGAACGTAAATTGAATGCACATGTAATGCATAACTTACGATGAAATTAAACATGTAATTATGCTATTATATTTGAATAGTATTGCTGAACAAAATAATACTCTTGGCTTCTAAGGGTTAACCAAACCATGAAAATGAGCATAGAAATGTAGAGGATTTTAAATGAACCCTCATCATTATCATCATCATCATCATCATCATCATCATTTCTCTTGAACTGTGTAGATTTTTGCCTATGTGAGTGGAATTTTAAAGTCAGTGAAAGATGATGGCCTTCTGTGAGGTTTACAGTGTGGCTTTGAAGGTTGTGGGGCTTCCATTCATTAGGCTGTCAATGGAAATTGTCAACAGATGTCATCTAATGAGGTGAGAGAATGTGAATGGGTGTGTGTGTGTGTTTGTGTGTGTGTATACTTTTCTGCTCTGTGTCATCAGATTTTGAGATGGTGTGAGTTCCTGACAATGTTGTTTTGGAACACCACAAGACAGAGTGCTGCTGTGCTGCTGTACTAACATAAAAGATTAAAGTCCTACACGAGCTTGGAGAGTGAGGTGTGTGTTTACGTGTGCTTGACTGTGTTCATACATGGCCCTGACTCTGTAGTATGTTTTACAAAAGCTAGATATTTCATTAAACTGAAAGAATCAAACCATTTCTTGGTTGGTAACTGAGGTTAGAGCTTCCTTATTATATACAAATACTTACAGATGCTTTCAGCGAGACTAAGCCAATTGTTTAAAGCCATTTATCTCAGTAAAAAGTGTTTTTTGCCAGTAAAAACACTACATAGCATTAGAGTAAATACAAATAAACATAACTACACTAATGCATAACTACTAATGCATAAACAATGCATTAGTAGTTATTAAAATATAAAAGTAGTTGATATAGTGTGAGGTGTGAAGTTAGAGGTTTGGTTCCAGATTTCTTCTAAAGTCACCAGACATCGCATAGATTTGTCCAAATCCACCACCAACACTCTTGACTTAATTTAATGAAGCATTGATTAGCCAAACCAGCCACTGGATAACTATAAACAATACTGGGGTTTCCCAAAAAGAGGTTTGGAAATGGTGAAGCAAACAATAACATATATAAAATCAATATTTATTGTATTACTATTAACTGTATTTTTTCTAATATTAGCAGTCTAAACACAAACTGTCCAATTAAATAGCTCTTAAAATAAAATTTTCTTAGGTGCCTAAAACTTGTACAGTATTGTATATATAATACATGCAGAACTTATTATTACTGTTATTGTTATTACATACAGTTACTTACATACATATGATACATCTGGGACATGTTATTGTTACATGTAAATATTTACATATACATAACACACAAAGGACATATTATAACTAGATATAGACACTTAAATCAACAGTCTTGAAAAAGTTTGAGTGCCCCACGCAGACATAGGGAGAACCTGCACATAGAAAAGACCCTGGACGCTCGGCCGGGGAATCGAACCCAGCTCTACCCACTGCGCCACCTACATATGTACATTTAATATCTCATGTCATGACATAAAAATGCCATATGTAACTGTGTTCCCTGTAGAGGATGTGGGGATTTATTTTCACTTAGAAAATCAACAAAGCATTTTACCAGGTGTGTTCAAACTTTTGCATACAACTGTGTATGATAGATGTGGGACCCACGATATTATTATATACAGATATTTGCATATATTTAATACATGTGACACGTATGTATAACCCTATATCCTGATATTGTGTGTGTGTGTATGTGTGTGGTCTGGCAGTGCTGGTCGTGTGGATTTACACAAGAACTCTGAGTGACAGATGGCTCTTCGGCTCAAACCCTGCTTGTAGTCACACTCTAGCTGTAATTTTCTTTGTGGTTAACATGGATTCTGTTTATTGTTTGTTGAACCGACTGAAGGCTGCGGTTTACATGTGTTTATGTATATTTATGAATGCACTTTTAAAATATGAGGCATTTTGGATATTAATTGTATTCCAACATCATTCTTTATTGTACACCAATTCTTCACGGCCTCCGTTCATCAGCCTGGACACTATACTTTTTTTCAGCTTCCTAACCTTCCACTAATTAATGCCAAACCTGTGAGGTTCCACAGGGCTAGCATATTAGAAACACCATCTAATGCAGGGGTGCGCAATCCTGATCCTGGAGATCTACCACCCTGGAGAGATCAGATCCAACACACCTGGCTCTAACATTCAGATGCCCCTGAAGGCCTTCATTACCTGGATCAGGTGAGCTTGATTAGGGCTGGAGCTAAACTGTGCAGGGTGGTAGGTCTCCAGGACCAGGACCTCTGGTCTAATAAATATGTGTAACCAAACTGGTTTTACGTTAAAACATTGTTTTCAAAATTTGAATGATCATTCCAAACTTTGAATGAATGTACACAAAATGCTAAAACGTGCAGTATTTGAGACGCATGGTTATTAAACAAATGTGTATATGTTCATACTTGGTGAAGTGGCGCAGTTTGGCCTCAATGCTGCGATGCCGCATGCACATCCGGGTCAGCGCCGATCCAATGTCCCGGGTGGCACCTGAAGGAAACACAACCATCAGAGAAAATGTCAGAACAAGAGTGGAAGAAAGTCAAATAAACACTAGGGTCGCACCTAGAAAGACACACCAGAGGACGAATACAACGTCTGTATGAACATCTCAGGAAAAACAATAGTAAATGTTTGCCACAGTATGGAATGTCATGGATATAGGCCGCACACTAATCACTGTCTTTTAAAAAGACTCTCATGTGTGCCCCCCAGAGCCAGTCAAATATTTATCATACACATAGTCCAGCCATTTACTCGTAATGTACACAGTCCGCGCCGCAATCCAAATAGTGCTGCTATTTGTGTGTGCGAGAGAGTGAAAGAGAGAGAGAGTGAGAGAGTACAACCTGTAGTGGTGACATATATCAGGCTATTTTTAGCAGCCGCTGAGCGTTTGGAAACTCCTGACCTCAGTATTTGGAAGAAGTAGCGCTCTCTCTTCCAAAGAAGGTGGCCTGAGAAGCTATTGTTTCTCCTGTGTTTATACGACTATTCCACTTGTTGAACTGAGCGAGTAAAAGCCCTGGATCTGGTGTCATTCCTGCGACTGATCTGCAGTTTAAATAGGTCAGCCACTCTCCAATTTACACAGAGAATAAAGGTAACACAGCTGACAGCAAAACAAACCACATAAAAGCGGGAAAATAACATGAGCTAGATGTTTATGATTTAAATGACTTGATTTCAGGAGAAATGAAAAAATGAGGGTGCTGATTCAACAGCATCTGCTGTAGAATGCTGGAATAGATTACAGTAATATGCAGTAAAGCAGGCACTCATTTTTTGACTGAAATAAAATTCTCAGGCTATTTTCAAATGTGAAAATCCTTTCAGAACAGCTATATTCCACTATTCCACTACTTATCCTAAAATAAATTGAATTTGAAATGGAATGTGAAATTTCACTACGCACTGAATCATTGCCTAAAGAACTGTAATTGAATTTATTTGTCATTAGCAAAGAGGTTTACTTGCACTAAATATGTTCAGCTTTAAACTTTTCTGTGGCAACATTGCACTTGAGACAGTCATTAAATAAAGCCACATTGAGTTGATCTACACTCTTAGTTTCAGTTAACTGGCTTTCAAAAAATTAGATAACTTTTTTTTTTTTTAACCATCAAAGATCATTTCATGACATCAATACTAGGATAAGACAAAGCTGACCAATGTTTGACTTTAGAGATAAGTGGACTAATGGTTCTGTAGCTGCATCAGCATTTTCAGCTTGTTCCGATGAAGCTCCAGAAGCTGGTATAAGTCCTAAACCCCAACCTAGGCCCAACACAGATTTCTCTGGGTCACACTTACCGGCCTGCCAATCCAGCCTGATTAGGCCTGATCCCTAATCCAGGTTCTACAGGGTTAATCTAGGCAAGGCCAAGGTGACCTATGAACATCATTAACCTCCATTCCCACTATTACCCTCAATGACCTTTCACCCTTCTCTCATGCCAAAGAGTCAATCGTTCAACCTGGGTTAATAATACAGACAAGATGCTGCTCTAATCAGATGTTTTGTGTTCATTTCTGGACTAAATTATAGTTATTAATAGTATAAAACTAGGCTTAAAGTGCTAGTTAGCCCCACATGTATTGTGATGATCATCTAAGACTTTTACTGAAAAGTTCACTGTTCTTTACTCACATTGGAGCTACTAGGCCAATTGTAGCTACCAAGTAATGAAAGTTTATGCCCTACCACAATGCTTTCTCTTCTGATACTGATATCCAATCTTCAAGTATCTGCCAATGCCAAGTACTGATAATGATCCTAAATCTTAATCCTGTTCAAAATTGTTATTATATAATCCTTAGATAAGATTTTGCAATAAGCATTTTTACTACAGTTCGTCTCACGAGTAAAATAATCCCACAATCCCAGACATGTTCCTTGCTTCAGTTAACCTCCATCCACCAAGCCTTACTTTGTAGTATGCCTTGGTACCAGTATTCGAGGGTCAGTATCAGCACCAATAAGGTATCGGTGCAACACCATATACTGCTATATATAAGATGGAGAAAAGTATGTCGCATAGCTAAAAACAGTATCAGCCATCTTGAAGCTTGAATTTTGTCTGTACTTTTGTCCAATTTTATGATAAAAGTTTGTCACAGAGTGTCAGAAACCACAAGCAAGTCTATTTGAGATTACATAACAATTCGGAGATACAACGCAATGTTCAATAAAGTTTTCTGATATCAAGATAATAACATCACAACTGATAAATTATTAAACTAGTGTGCCGTTAATTAACTAAGTGGATTTCAACAAGAACAGGCTTTTTGCTGTGTAAACAGAAATCTAACCTCTCCCTTAAGCAAATAGCAAAAAAAATAAATAAATAAATAAGTAACCATTCATTATAATAGAACAAGTTCATTCACTGTTGAGCAAAATAAAAATAATGAAATATATCAGAACAGATAGCACATTTTTGTGCACACAGTGTCACTGATGCAAAGAACTGCTCTTATAAAGTATCAGAAGCTCTTTGACTGCTAATGGCGCCCCTGGTGGAGAATTTGTAGCCTGAGAAATGTGAGTGAGTTCCATGAGATGCTTCAGTCTAAAAACAGTCAACAGCTTTTTGTATTCGTGTTTGCAGTCAGGCTACAAATACAGTCAAAGAGTAACAAATAAATATAACAAAAGAGTAACAAAAATATATATTTAATTCCTAAAAAGCTCCTTACGATGATGCAGATTTGTTGTGCCAGTGGCCAATACTGCTTCATACATTTTATTATAAGTCCATACATTTTACACACATCACTGAAAGTGAGGCTAGTCATCACATTTGAGGTGTTTTTACAGGCTAAGATTTCAGGATAGCGTAGTTTTAGAGCTGTGCATGTACGTGTTGTGTGACTGGCTGTTTAATCGAATGCTTAACTTACGTGCTCCCCACATGGAAGAGCAGGGTTCAAACCCAGCAGTTGTTGGGCTTCTAACACTTCGTTCCTATTGATCTAATTACATCACTCTGGCATTGTGCACGTGAGATAATTTGAACTGTTCTGTCATTATGGCTTGATGTGTTCATCAAAGAAACACATATTATGATAACGATAAAATACGGTGTATCATGCAGCCCTACAACTAAATGTGTGATGCAGTTTGCATGATGCTAACTGGTGGGCTATAAGCTTGCATTACATTTTAACTAAATAGAAACACCCCTGAAACTCTTGTTCTTGTTTTCCAACTTTTATTTTGCAAAGAAAATCAGACTTCAAAGCTTTCCTCCTAGCGGTGTGCTGACCAACCTCTGAACGACCTTGAAGATGGGAAAATGATCACAGTCCTTCAAATGAGAGAGCAATGACACACACACACACTGCTGAGCAAATCCATTACTATCAGCATTCTAACAGATGCTCTTGTGCGTCATAATGGGGGATCTGTGTCACATGACCTTTGTCCCAAAAACACTCCCTCAATGACATCACAATGAGGCAGAATTCGAGCGAATCAAAATCCAGCTGGTGCAACGTTAAAGTGCCAGGCACTCAAACAGGCCCTCCAGTGTCAAAAGCATGCTGATTTTATTACAGCCTGCTAGCCCCTTATTACTGTTGATATTTCTTTTGCACTTTACACAAAAGACACTGACTTGACGATCGGGCGGATTTTCTGCTCGGCTGCTCTGCGCACACACTATAAAATATGCACGCATGCAAATACGCACACACGCAAGGACAAACTCACACACATACACAGCTACCCAAACACACATACAGAGAAGCTCCATTCATAATTAACACATTCCTGCCTTGTGCCTACTGTTCTACCCAGCAACCATTCATTAATGCAGCGCACACCACTCAGAAAGCTGAAACACAGTCTAGTGTCACAACACCACAGCACCTTGAGATTAGGAGTGAAAACAGCGAGAGGAGTAGCAAGAGAGCAAGAGAGAGAGTAACAAAACAGAGAAGAGGAATGGAGAGGAGAGGAGAGGAGAGGAGAGGAGAGGAGAGGAGTGACAGACGGAATGTGAATTACATACTGAGAGTGTGAGATGAGAGAGAAAATAAAAGAGAGAGAGAGGGAGAGAGAGGAACAGAGAGAGAAAGCCGAGTGGGAGCATCTCACACATGTTAATTGCTTCTGGATTGATTTAGCAAGTGACTATGTATGTGTTTGTTTGTTTTCACTCATTTACAGGACAAATCCATGTCCAAATCCAGAGAAAAACAAGATAAACTTATAATATCCGAATCAACAAAATGGAACTGAAAGCTGTGTGTATGTTTCATCTTTCAAAACTAAAATGGGAAAAGCATTTCTTTTTAAATTAATGTGTTAGGACTGATTAGGCTGGTGAGCTTGTCAGCTGTCATTAGGAATTGTCAGCTGAAGAAAATCCAGAGCATAATGAATTCTCTGATGCTTCAAACCCTAAAACACAACAGCGATGGGTTCTTCTAAGCAGCTGGCTGAGGGTGTGAAAATAAAGCTAACTAATGCCTACAATACAGTGGAAGAGGCAATATCTGAAAGTCCAAAGAAACTCTCAGATAGAGCTACCTGGCCAAAAAGGTCCCCATATGACAGAAGTTCCTGCAGGAAGGTTTAGCTGACACAGGAGCGGTGGGCTAATGAAGTAAAAATGAAACTCTTTGGCCACAATCACTAAAGGTGTTTGGAGGAAAAAAGGAGCAGCATGTGATGAAAAGAACGCCTTGCCAACTGTTAAGCATGGGGGTGGATCTATTATGCTTTGGGGCTGTGTCTCAGCTGGTGACACAGATCAAAAAGACTTATAGCGTGATAACGTGATATGACACCATGTTATCACGATACACAGATAACACTGCACAGGTAGGTGGAAGAACGTATTCCACTAAATGTCAGCGAACTGTGGAGGCAAATGGACAATGACCTAAAACACTCTCCAAAATCCCAAACTACTACAAGAAGTGCAAGTTAAAGCTTTGGGAAGGTTGGCAGAACAACTACCCAAACTGGAACTCAAAAACAAACGGAATGCAATTCAGCTAAAAGGATGGGCTATGAAACACTTTACAGACTGACTGGAACAAAATGGCATTAAGGTACATTAGGTAAGTATTGAAAAAACTGGATCTGATATTGTGGCAGCTGTATACCTCTGTCCATACCACTAAAGGCCACTCATTTCTTTGATGGAACTGTTTTATAAAAGCCTTCGGCTTGCACCTGTGACCGAATCACAGTCTCTATTTAAATTTGCAATAACACATGACCTCAAATGCTCTATTGCTCAAATTTAATACTTTTATATATATATATAGAAAGAGACAGTGAGTGAACACAAGTTCAATAGACTGACAGAGAGTAAGTACATGTGTATGGTCTAGAGCAAGGAATTATGCAGGTGCTGCTGTAAGCCCTTATTTAACATTATCAGTGCTAACAATGCAAATAATAAATAAGTCTGTATACTCAATGGCTCCTTTATTAAGTATACCTACCTTAGCAGTTAAATCACTGTATCATATCCTGTTTGGTGCTTTTGACTTCCTCAACATTCTAGCACAACACAACAAGGTCTGCTGACATCTGGGCAGCACATTTCCATCTGCCCATGTGCCGAATGTCTGTGTGTAAGTAATCTGGTGAATTAACCTCTATTGCTCTCACATAACCTACTCAAAACACTCCAGCTGATATACGGGGTGCTTTACAAAGTATTTCTTCTTACTTAACCAGATTACTTAACCCCAAAGTCAAGCATGTCCAGTAATGCACATTTCTGCTGGACAGTCTTCAATTTGGCCTAAAGTTATTCAGCTAACTTAACTGACTACTTTTTAAAACACTTCCACCTCGTTAGTATCTGTGTCGAGGCCTTGACCAGGCTTCCCCGTTCAGAGCCGCTGAGTTTGTGCAGTAAAGTGGGGCAGTGTTCACACTCTGCTGCCACCTCCATCTGCTGTGGGCAGCCTGTGTTTACGGTTAAAGACCCCCACCACACTGCCCACTTATTGATTTTTCTCATGACACTTACTCAGCACAGCCGAGCAGAGACAAAGGAGTGAGCGAGAGAGAGAGAGAGAGAGAGAGAGAGAGAGAGAGAGAGAGACATATATAATACATATACAAGTTTTGAGCCATCAACATTTACATACCCAGAAATAAGGCACTCACACCCAGCTCTGTTGACAACACACACACCCAGCCCTGACAACTGACCACACGCAAAGCACACCCCACACACACACCCATCACACCTAAGGCGAGGAATAACCTGAAAGTAAATGACTTTCTTATGTATACCAGTGCAATAGTTGTACGTGTGTGTGCTTGCTAAAAGAGAAAGCTCAATTAATCAAAGTTTTATTATTATCGCAATATATTATTAAGGGCTGCAGTGATAGAACAGAAAAGACAGAATGAACAGAGTGATGTAATCAGATTGGCAGGTGTGCTCCCGTGATCCACACTCAGTGATTTAACCAGAGCCAGTTACAAAACCCATACATGTGCACAGCTTAAAAACTAATCTATCCTTAACTATTAACATGTAATAATACTTTAAACATGATGACTGTTCTCAAGCCTAGAGTTGTGTTTAAGTGCATGAAGCAGTATTACTTACTGTCACAACACACGTGCATCACCATAAGGAGCTTTTAAGGGAGTTAAATAAATATTTTATTGCTTTTTGTAGGCTGATAGAAAAAGCTATTCAGGGACTGCTGACAGCTTTACAGTTCACAAAAATGTCATTAATTTTATTTTGCACGTTGCACAACAGTAAATGGTGCTATTGTAATTTGCCAATCTGCTTAATCAAACAGCTAAGAAAAAAGCTTCTTCCTCACCTAGTCAGAGACACTGTTTTATCATAATTTATTGCTTCTCATATGGTCATCAAAACGTCCAACAACTTTATTGATCATTGCATTTCATGTCCATATCATGCAGTCATAACGGCCTCACCATGTCCACCATGCTTTGTTTTACCATGCCACATCCGCTATCACAAATATCCATGCTAAAACATTTGTCCTCAATCTGCTAACACTCCAAATTTGTGTGTGTGTGTGTGTGTGTGTGTGTGTGAGAGCAACTGAGACAGCAGTTCTAGGACCGTGTGGGGTGCCCAGAATTCCACCCATGGTCTTAATGAACTTAATGGAATAACAGAAGCAGACAAACTGTGTTTGCCTGGCTAACAACCAATAGACTGACAGAGAGTAAGTGCATGTGTATGGTCTAGAGCAAGGAATTATGCAGGTGCTGCTGTAAGCCCTTATTCAACAATATCAGTGCTAACAATGCAAATAATAAATAAGTCTGTGCAATCAATGGCCTATTTATTGAGTACACCTACCTTGCATCTACACTCATTGTCCATTTTACCAGCTCCACTTACCATATAGGTGCATCTTGCAGTACTTCAGTTACAGACTGTAGTCTTCTGTATTTCTGAGTAACTAAGCCCCCTTTACCCCATTCATCAATGGTCAGGACCACCACCGGACCACCACAGAGCAGGTATTATGCGGGTGGTGGATCATTTTCACGGCAATGCCACTGACATGTTAGTGAGTGTCGTGTTGGTACAAGTGGATCAGACACAGCAGTTTTGCATCGCATTAAAACCAATAATCCAATTCCAATAATGAATAAGTTAATATAACCTGCAGATGTCTTTATTCAATTTAGAAATCAAATAAACTCTACATAGACGGCATCTGATCATAACTATTAGCTGATCCCCTCATCAGTCTAACAGATTCCAGAACTTAATACAGTTTGTACTAGTCCCACATGGAAATACAATATTTGGCCACATATGCACACATATCATAAAGGGTCAAGCATATATTTCTAAATATATGTACATATATGTTGTGAACATTTTTGTAAGTATCATGTATAAGTGTATATGGATGTATATGGAACAGATGAGGAAGGAACTTAAAAACCTTAAATAATATGAAGCCAGGAAATATGCTAAATAAATGGCATCCATATAGGAATAATGGGAAGAGAAAGGCTAACAAATGATGTAGAGACATGGACTGTATGGTCTGTAATTGTAGAACTACAAAGTGCACCTATATGGTAAGTGGTCCTGATCAAATTGATAATAAGTTTGGGTGGCCAGTTGTGTGTACATTGCAATATTTCATACATTTTTAACTAGATAAATTTTCAGAAATTATACTTTCAAAAAGCATTTGGCTCCAGCAGTGCAAATCTGCAGCCATTGCCAGTCAAAGCACAGGCACTGCCACAGCTGTATGTGCTGAGATTACGTCAGTTCTAGAACCTGCCTAGAGAGCTGACGACACTTCCAGTGCTCAATATATAGAAAACAGGCACTGATTAGCTGACAGCACTGTTGCCTCCAGCAAGTTCAATCTATCGGAAGGCTACAGCAAGGCTCCTGCCTCGTTTCCAGGGCAACAGATGGAAGGAGCGGCGAAGGTGTGCGGATGGAGAGAGCAGAGCAGAACAAGCGCTGCAAAAATCAATCAGGCCGAGCCGGCCATGACGCTGCATAATGCTGTCTGCTGGAGCCTCATTCATTCTAGCCTCATAACGTATCTGCTTAGCTCTCTAATATACGCTGGAACACATTCACCAAGATGGTATTGAAATGAATGATAGGAATAGTTTGGTAGAAAATCAAATGAACACATTCAATTTAAATAGTTGATCGAGGAAGACATGTTTGGTGTTTGAAGTTTGCTTCTTTATCCTGCTAGAAAAACCATTAAAGATTAGCACGTCTGGTCACCAGCAAAACCATATGTTGTGTTTTGGACACTGATATGCTGGTATATCAACACGACCATGCTGGATGACCAGCTAAACCAGCACCAGACCAGCATATACCAGCTTAGACCAGTATAGAATTCATGATGGTCCATGCTGTTTTTTTCAGCAGGGCATTTCTGCACTAAATCTACAAAGCTAATGGTGCTAACAAGCAGTGGAAGCTTATAGTGGAAGCGAGCTAGTGAGATATTTCAAGAAGACTTGTGATTTATGGCACACTGGATAAAGATACATTACACAGCATGCAGTTTGTTGCTGATTGGTGGGCTTCCATTACTTGTCAGCTACGTAACAAATATCAACCCCTGACAAAAACCAACAGTACACACAAAGTAGACCTACTTCATGTGTGCAACATTGCTTCAAATGAACATGGTACAGATATTACACACTTATTAGTGTCTCAGTTGTAATACATCAGACTTCTACAGAGCCTGTGGTTTTTTCCCACCCTCCATTGCCTTCTCTTTCTCTCTCTCTCTCTCTCTCTCTCTCTCTCTCTCTCTCTCTCTCTCTTTAATCCAGATGTCTCTTCTCTCTCCGTCATGAGACCAGGCAGTGCAGCATGTGTGCAGCCCCATGACTCTGTGTGGCTTTCGAAATGAGGGGCTGTGAGCCACACAAACAGACCTAACCTCACCACACATTCAAATCCAAAACATTCCATCACAGCTTCACACAGACCAAACACAATGCACCTAGTAATTCACACAGGTAAACAATCATTTAGTAGCTAATTCATACAGGTTTACATATTTAGCTTCAGCGCTCATGCTAAAGCAAATGGAAAAAATGCATTAAATAACATAAAAAAGCATATTTGAAGATTTATGAACAGTCTATGTCAGCATTCACAAGATGACATCAGATGTTTTATGAAGTAAATGACTTGTATTGACATAGAGGCCCTTAAACTAAAGTGTTAGACATTTGTTCTATTTATAATACAGTTATTAAGCATCATTCCAAAGCAATGGAACATAAAAGGATGATACCTAGTAGAGAACACCATAAATAAGCTTTTCCTGTATTACTTTAGAATGAGGGCATCTTTCATAGAGCTGATACAGAATAAGGTGCTTAACTAGGCCTCATAAAGTTCATCATAAAAGTGTTATAAATGGAACAAACGTCATCACATTACAATCACATCACAATGTCATTTACTTCATAAGCATCTGATGTCATCTTGTGAATTCTAGCATAAACTAGAAGCATTACTGACTACTCAAATATTGCTTTTTAACTATGCTGCTCATTCTTATGCATGCGTCTCTATGCAGGACACCTCCCAAAAATGCTACCAAACCAGATAAAGCTAAAGCTTAATGGACAACTTGATCTTATGACATCCTGTAACATACACTAAAGCTGATACCATAAAGGCGAACAGACTTTTGAATGCAATCGATCTCATATCGACAATTACTCAAATCCATTATGATCCCGTTTCAGCTTCCTGGAAGTGAAGGCTCATTTTACACACAGCGATGTAGCCGAAGTGCCCTACAGCCCAGAAGACCTCTGAACAGTCCTAACTGTGTGTGTGTTAGAGGGCTTTCTGCACTGTGAAAGATGTTATGACACAGAATACAGAGCCGTTCTGAAGACGCAGTGACAGTATGTATGAGCATCTTCCCCACGAAAACCACAAGAGCATGACACAATCAGATTAAGTCATCGGCACTTGTCAAGACTGACCTCATCCCGCATCCACAGCCAGCGCACATTTACACACTAACCTGGTAGAGCACCCCAGAGACACACACACACACACATGCACACACTGACGGAATGGGTCAACAAGCACTCAGTGAAGAGAAACTGGAAAATAGGTCAGACAAGATGTATCTCACTCCAACGCAACTCATACACAGAGCAAAGCAAAAAGAAATAGGAAGGCATCGTATTGAAGAGCCTATTTAATGGAAAACCATATTTGTTTTTTAAATACAAGTTGTTACTGTTAGTTTCAAAACGTGCCATTCACTCCCCGGTCCATGCAGTCCATATATGGAAACCAAGCTGCAAAAATGGCCTAGTTATTGCTTTTGTGATGTCACAAAAGCAACAAATTTACATATAGTATAGTGCAAAACGTTTTGAAAAAAAAAGCTTTAAAAGGCTAATTAGCTGATCAATAAGCATGTATTTGCTTAGAAAAAAAAAACAGTTGTATTACAACAAATAACAATAATATTATATAAGTTAGTGTGGTGGCTTAACCATTTCCAAACCTTTCAATGTGGCAACCCAGTATTATTTGTAGTTATCATCCAATACCTGGTTTGGCTAATCAGCGCTTCTTTACATTAAATCAGGAGTGTTGGTGATGAAAATTATCCATGCAGTGGCTACGGTTTTGAGCTCGCTCACAAGAAATTAACAACAACTGTAAGCTTATTTGCATTTATTCTAATGACATATGGTGATTTTACAAGCAAAAACACACTTACTGCCAAAATAACAACCTGTTCCATGCTAAGACACAGAAAGAGGTTGAAAAATGCTCCTCTAAAAAATAATTATGTCTATTCTGGTACATAAAATCCACAAAAGCATTATAATTGGACACTGAGGTAAGAAAAATGTAGGATATGGGCCCTTGAAGTATTATTAGTTTCCATCCTATTATTAATTATTATGGCTTTTATTTTTCTTTAATATGTTTGTAAAGTGCTGCACTCAGACATAAAACACACAAAAACTTGGTGCTCTGAAGCCACACTTGAGCCCATAGCGTGATCCTGAATACTGTATCATGAGCTCAATATGCATAATTTAGTGATTACTGCATGAGCAGAAAATAGCTGCTGGGCCAGAGAGAGCAGCACTGCTGGAGCCACCAAAACTGACTTTTTGCCACTGACCACATTATCACTCAGTCCTATTTTCTCTCACTAAGGGGCTGAGGGGTATGAGCAATATGACAATATGGTATCAATATCATCATGAATAGGTCATAATACACTTTTCTGAGTGTATCATGAGTATCAGCAGTACTAGAATACTAAACAACTGTCATTATCAAAAAATGATTTAAACCAATTAAAGACAGGCTATAAACAATAACAATAACCAGTTTATAGTAAGTGCATCAACTGCAAAGTAATAAAAAAGAGCTGACTGGATTTCAGCCTGTTATTTCATCTTGCTTTGTTCATTTTTACCAATTGTTGACTGATTTTGAATTGTTCTAAAAAAGTTTTATTTGTAAATGTTTCACCTAAAATAGTTTATTCTAAGTAATAAAAAATCAAATACTTGTTAAAAAATTAAAAATACAATACTATGACATCATGATAACATCCTATTGGCTCCTTGTTACTATGCAGTTACAGTTTCACTGTTACACCTAGTTTTTCATTACAGGCCCTCCAAAGGCTACTAGGTCATTTTTCAGCAACACATGCAATTGATCAGTGTTCAATTGCATGTGTTGCTGAAAACTGTTGCTACCTGCAATGTATCAAAAGTGCAAAGTATTGCGATAATAATAACACATCATAGAGATGGACTGTAGTTTTTTTAGAGACTGAGTTGTGGGTTTGGAGGGAGCTGGTTTGGGATTCATTCATGTGAATGAGAGGCTCTCTTTCAATGCAGTGAGGCAGAAAAGGGGATACACGTCCCATCACCCTCAAACAAACCTAAT
Organism: Colossoma macropomum; assembly: GCF_904425465.1. Taxonomy (NCBI): domain Eukaryota; kingdom Metazoa; phylum Chordata; class Actinopteri; order Characiformes; family Serrasalmidae; genus Colossoma; species Colossoma macropomum. The sequence continues at coordinate 12,007,361 of NW_023494797.1, forward strand.
CATTCAGAGAGAGAGAGAGAGAGAGAGAGAGAGAGAGAGAGAGAGAGGAGAGAGGAGAGAGAGAGAGAGAGAGGGAGAGAGAGAGAGAGAGAGAGAGAGAGAACTAATTTACCACATAAACACACAGCCCTTCTTTTGCAGTGAATTTCAATGAGACTCTTTAGTAGTTTTTGCACAGTATGTACCACCCCTCTCTCTCTCTCTCTCTCTCTCTCTCTCTCTCTCTCTCTCTGTCTCTCTCTCTCTCTCCCTCTCTCGCCCATGGCCTTCCCACTAGTACATCGCCATGGCAACGACAGAGATGAAATCTGCTGAGAGACTCGTCTGCCCCCCTTCCTCTTTCTGCTGCGCCATCCGTTCACACACACACACACACACATGCATGCATACATAAACTAATATACTATTGCTATCACAACAAAACCCTGTTAGACATTAAACAGACTAGGAGACAACCTCTAATGTACTCTAATGTATGTTAATAACAAGATTTTAATCCAAGTCGATCCAAATGTGTCAACACATTCAGTGATGTTGAGGCCTGGACTTGGGAGTGGTCAGTTCATTGTTTTGAGATTGATGTGCACAGCTTATTTCGTCTATTCCTTTTTCTCAGTAAGGTCTTCTTGACAGCTACACATCCTTTCAGACCCATAGTGCTGAGTTGTCTTCTCACAGTGGAAGGATGGACAGAAAGTTTTCAGATCTGAAGTAAAAGTGGAGCTTGATTTTCTCCTCTCTCTCAAAGATGAAAGCTTTAAGGACCGTTTATCTGACGGGGACAGTTTTGGTGGTCTACCAGGTCTTTTTCTTATTTAGGAAATTCCAGTTTTGGGAACTCTTTATCTTTCACCTGCAAGTGGATTATCTTATATCTGATCTTCTCAGAAATATCTCCTGAAAAATGATTAACTTGTACTTGATGGCCATTGTGACTATATTGTTAGAAATAAAGGTTCTGTGTAGACACATTTTTCATTCATCAAGGTACAAGCAATGTTCCCTCAAAGGCACAACAGTAGTTTTAAGATCCAATTGAGTATCTTAAATAAGTTTTTCCAAGAGGAAAAGTACATATTTGTACCTTTTCATAATCTAATGTTCTAGGCCAAAATAAAATCAAAGCCTGGAGACGAGACGGGGTGTGTGGAGTCAACACAACTTAGAAAATATAATTTCAGAGGATTATGGTACAATGATGTTCCCTGACTAAAGGTACTGAGATGTACCCTTGAGAGTACCACCCCAGTGAAAAGAGGGGCACTGCCCCAGTGACAGCTTCACACCTTTATTTCTGAGAGTGTGGGAATAAAATATATACAGGACAGTCTCTGTGTTGTTTGAAGTTTTGTTATGATAGTAATCATATGTGTCATGGTTAGACTTGCAAATACACCACTTTTGCTCCTTAATCAGCGCACAGCATTGACATCCACATAAGTATGTAAAGCAGCTGAGCTTTTTCTGTCTGTAACTGAGCACATGCATGCAGTCTGACCATTCTGAGCATTTAAACATCTGGAGAAAGAAATGAACGACAGAGAGAGAGCGAGAGAAAGAGAGAGAGAGAGAGAGAGAGAGAGAGAGAGAGAGAGAGAGAGAGAGAGAGAGAGAGCAAGCTGGTACTAATTATCGATAGTTCCTCTGGGGGATAAGGAGAGTTTTAATAGCTCTGTTTTATGGGTTACTCTCCTGCTGGGAGACACAGGATTACAGACAGTGCTCCTCTAACACACACACGGAGAACATGCAAAGCACACGTACAAGCTCAGTCCTGCATTCCCACACACAGGAGCACTGGAGAGCACCGCATGGGATTTTTGCTGACGCACACCACAACAGCTTACGTACACACTGAAGAAAGTGGATCACTGGAGAGCAATGTGTCCTATATAGGCTGTGTATTATTATGTAATTATAATACACAAATGTATTATGCATTTTCTGACAATTTTAAAGCACATATTGGAAAAAAAAACATAAAATCACGTGTCATAACATTTGCACAGGCCATATTTTGTATTATTTTCTCCATATATGTCAAATTAGCAAATAAACAGTATTTGTGTGTTCTCTGTGGAGGATGTGTTAACTTATTTTTACTTAGAAAACAAACGAAACCTGACATTTGTGTGTGTGTGTGTGTGTGTTGTTTTAAGGGGCTGCCACTATCGATTATACTGGTAATCAAATAATTTAGCAATTGATCTGATGATTAATCGAGCAATCTTTAATGTTGCTTTTAGCCAGTCATTTAATACATTTGTCACAGCTACATATCATTACACAGCAGAGTTCACTGCTGAAATCTTCACTTCATAAGTAGCCTAAGTACCATCCCAATGACAAAGCTCATTTTTGCCAGCATCTGAATGGGAATTTCAAGGTTATGTTGGCGTCACACTAGCGGGGGTGTGCATTCATTTCCTATGCATACTTTCATGTTACTAAAAGGGAAAAAAATGGTTTTACTTGTGTGGCACACATTGTGACCCCTGGTTCCTATGACCACCACTGTAAAGACATCTGAGCTGGTAAGTTTCTCTACAATGCACTATTTCACATCAGACCGCTCTGAATGAATCTCAAACATTTAATTATTCAGATAGTTACATAAAAAATTGCCGGAAATCCCATTTAAGCTGGGATTTGAAGCATATGGAACTTGTAACGGACATTCTGGTGGTGATGTTTTACGCTGTATTTCAGAAAAGTCAAACTATGTTCTATATTCTATATATTCTATATATTATCTATAAACACTGAATTTTACGTCATATGAAACTCTCTTTTCACTGATGTTCACAAAAACGAGCTGAGTGCTAATGGCACTGGGGAAAAACTGTAGTCCTCTTTCCATCAGAGGTTTATATACGTATGTAAGAGTGTGTGTGTGTGTGTGTGTGTGTGTGTTCAGACCCCTGTGGAACAGTAACCCACCCAAGCTGGCCTAGTTCTCAGGGTCCACTGTACCCCACAGCAGCCCGTTTGGCTTTTAAACTCTCAGCTCACGCTTTACACAAGCGAGTGAGCATCGAGAGTGCCCTGATGCACACACACACACACACACACACACACCCATAACCTCCCCACTAACTGCACTTATACACACAATCAAGTCACATACAGTTCACACAAAACCAGCCAATCAACATTCACCACATTGTCTGAAAGCAACTAAATAAGCAAAACATTCTGGCCCTGATGGTAGTTTGATTTGCCACTTAAAAAAGAAGATTAAAGACAATTCCACCGTATTTTGTTTAGAAAGTTAAGGAGAGGCCTGGAGAAGGTTAACCGTCTCCAAACGCTTCTTGTAACCATCAATTAGATTGCTGCACCTTTTCACTGACGTTCTGCCTCGCCCTGTTTTACTGGAAACTCTGTGATTTGTGTTGTTCTAGGCACTCTTAGGCTCTTAAGGAATTCTGAGCTGATACAAATCTCATACTTGTGCGTACGATGCCGATCCTGATGCTGATTCATGAACATTTATAAAATGCAGAAATTGAGACCAGGAGTTTTAAAGAAACATCCTGAACAATTCTGAACTCTTCTCTTATCTGTTTAGTCACCATGACAATTTCAGTTCGGATCAAAATAAAAGCTCCCAAGTACAGTCTAATCCTAACTCCAGATAAGAAAAGGGTTATTACAGAAGCAAAGAAATTTCTTAACTACTGGCCTAACATCCAACTCTAAGAGGTAAAACCATCCCTGACCCTGTAGGTATGTTCCTCTTTCCTCATTCGCTCTTACTATCTGCATGCGTTACAGTTGGTAAAAACTTGCCAAAAACAAAATGTTGTAGCAATGATTATGAATAATCATATGAGTAATGAGGAGTCAGAGTTGAACGAGTGGCTGTTTATTAGGAGGAATGGCATCACCGTGGCTCACACGCCGACTAAAGTTCTGGGAAACGGATACTGAAACTTTTTTCAAACTACTGAATTCTGACATCTCAGTCTGACAGATAGATTTGCTGCTATGATTAAAGAATGTACAATATTTACTTACATAGCATTTCAAGCCACTGATCATGTGCAGCATTTCTACACCAACCACGTCATTCAACACCCCAATACACCACCACTCCACATCTGTCACAACACACCTTTACTGCACTCATTGCTGCTGATGCTTTTTGCACCCTGATGTTAGCTGTATTTTATACTGTATATTCCTTATATTTGGATTTATACAACTTAGATTTTGTACTGTCATATAGCTAATTTCAGTTTTTATCTTATTCTTGTCTTATTTATTATCTGTCATAAATATAAATGCACCATTTGAGGTTGATGCACTTCAATACTGTCTTGACAATAAAGTTCTTGATTCTTGAATCTTGAATCTTCTTGTATATCACACTTTAGTTTAATAATTTTTGGTTTTGTTTTCATAATTTTTTATAATGGTAGCTGTCTAGCTAACTAACTTCCATTTTTTAAATGTTATTTTGATTGCGTGTTTCCTTTTCAACTGTTTGAGAAACATCATCTAACATAACTGTTTATCCACCCTAATTGAGTAGTTTAGTTTAGATGAGATACTATAAGATATAATTCCTAAATTATGATACAATTTGCAGAAATCGTTTCTTATCCTTGTCAAATCTTAACTTAGGACTAAAGTTTCTGTAATAGGATTACAAATGCTGTTAAAATGAATAAAATGTAGATGTTGTAGCACAGTAGCATACTGTCATACTGGTTTGAATTATCAGTTAAATGTAAGCATCGGGTGTGGACACACTTCCTTTAAATAATTATCTGCGAATACCAATATGATTCTGACATCACTGTGCATGTGGATTTGGATTTCCTGAACTGAAAAAGCAACCTTTACACATAATTAAAACTAACAAATATTCTGTTTCTTTCAACATAGCAAAATCAGGATGGTAATAAATTTGACCATGAGTGTATGTCTGCAGTTGGAACCTTTTTTTTTCACCCTTCATCAATAGTGGGTCAGACAGAGCATTGTCCAACAATGAGTCCAGACACAGGCCTGAGGGCAAACAGTCCAGCAGCCTTTCAGCACAGGAGCCGAGAGCAACTTACAGAGGCAAGACCGACTTTACAGATTTACAGTCGTACGCAAAGCTTAAACTCCCCTGGTCAAATTACATGTTTAGGTGATTTTCTAGATGAAAATGAGATGATACATCGTCTACGAGGAATGCACAATTTCTACTCATTTGCTGATTTTCACATTTTTGAAAAACATAAAATCTAAAATGTGCCATAACTTTTGCATACATTGTATATTTATTTTTTCCAATATATTAAATTCAGCAAATAAACAGTAATTGTGTATTATGTGCAGAGGTATGTTCACTGTTGACAATGAATTAACTTATTTTCACTTAGAAAATCAATAAAATACATACATTTGACCAGGGGTGCTAAAAATTTTGCACCGTACAGCTAAGCGGGGCTGTATATGGGAATATTTCAAGCATTAAACTTGTACAGTGTATTACAATTGTTAGCTTTTTGTGTATGACAGTTGCTAGCTGTACACAAAAAAAATTAAATGTTCCATGTTTTCATTTGTTATTCATAACGTTATGAATATGAAAACGATGATCTTCAACACTGCTGTAGTCAGTTAACTCCATATTCCTCCTATTTTGTTTTAGGAAATTTATATTTTTAGCAATATGAAGTAAGCATACGCAATACTATGTTTGGTTTTCTGTACTGTCCCATGTAGCTGTGTAAGATGAGTCTGAGAAAATCATACTGGAACGCTGTGTAAGTATAAGATCAGAGTAAACATCTTTTATTTTTCTCCTGGATAACATAAACATGCACATACAGACATACACGCATGAGCACTCTAGAGGGTCAGGAGGTCACCGTTATCCCACAATGGGGGGTGTGTTGGGTTGAGACGGCAGTCAGAGGAACTGGACTTCACACAGTTACTGCAGATACAGATCTCATATGGAGAGATCAACAGCCAGCGGTTTACACTGGAGCCATTCATCAGCTTGTTTTCTTCCTGCATGCCTCCTCCTAACTAGGACAACCCCCTTATCTTCACTCAGCAGTACCAGCAGTATGCACAGCTAAAGCTCTTCTGCCCCAGCAGCATGACACACAACACTGTACACACATTAAAGTGGAGGAGAGGGAAATGTGCTAAAAGTTTGTGGTGCAAAGTGAACTAGAAGTGTAAATCAGTCTGAAGGCAGTTGTTCAGCTGCATTGATTTTGGAACTCTATCACTTATACTATAATTACTTATATGAATATTTAATAAAGTAAGCACTTATTTTTTATAAATCAAGAAAAACTGCAAAAGTTCTGTGTAGGGTGCATATTTTGGCAAACTCTTTTGACCTATAAACGACCATTATTAGCAAGTACGCCTAAAATCAAGGCCCAATCCATCAAAATATCAATTATAAAACAAATAGTTCCGTTTCTAGGACATCTAATTGTCAAATTGTAAAATACTTGATATACACACACTTATGAGTAAACATATCATCTGAATTCTGTATTAATGCGACAAAATGCTCATGGAGTGTAGTACTGATAGATGCAAGCAAAATCCTTCATAAGTTCATCATTATATGACCAAATACTAAAAAGTGAGTGGAATATTCAAAGGCCTACCTAAAATTCTATATTCTAAAATTCTAAAGTTACATTTGCCTCTCATTAGTAGCCCAAATAAGAATGAACATAAGAACCATGACCGGTGCTCGCTTTGGCTCAGGACACCTCAGCGGCTCCTGAGGTTTCCTTCTACATAATTTTGCACGCCCATGTGTGATTTCCTCACACAACCATGCAACACACACAGTTGTCTTGCCTATCGCTTATGTTTGCTTGCTGTAGATGTTACATTGTTGTAGTTGTGCTATCATCTTCCTGAAGTAGTTGCAAACAGCACTATTTTAGCTCGGCATTACGAGCACAACGAATTGCTCACTGAGTCCTCATATGTACAATTAAAAACGTTCCACCATTCCGAAAGCTACTTGAAATAGGAAGTGCTATTTTATCAGGAATTAAATAAAATGAACATTTTTATGTCCATACCATTGGTTAACAGTTAATCAGTTAATCCCTGACATCCCCAATTTCATGCATTGATTTTATTGTCTATACTGCACTATTGTGTACCTATGGCTACGTCACATCTGTGTATTCAGTGTATTTTAGAAAATAACTCCAAAATAAGGAAACTGAATCAAATTATGGCTAAATTTCTAATTTTACAATGCATTTAATGGTAACCTAATTAAATCCACCCATCAGAGATGTACACCCCTACTAAAGATAAAAGAAAGCTTTTGTCCAAAAAAGAAACCATTTCATTTTTGAGCAGTGGCCTTTCCTAAGTGATGTCTAATTTATGCAAAGGGAGTATGAGAAAATACAGCCATGACGTGCCAATAGCACCTCATTTATACAGAAAGCAGCAGCTAAAAACAAGAGGATAAATCAGCAGCCGTCCAACAGAAAAACAAAGAGGGATGAAAATGAGAGTAAGAAAAGCAACACAAAAAACTGTAGCAGCACATAAAACAGAATAATTCATGCAATGCTCTATTCCCAGATCAGCACGCATCCAGGCCTCTGAGCCTCTGCTCCAAAAACACAGCGGCTGCGCGTGTGATTATACTGACGCCATGCACAACCACTGACTAGCAGTGACACATATGAGATGAGGGATCTCTGAGAATGACTGACGAGTCTTAGTGATAGCCTATCTGTGTGAGTAAGAGAGACACACACAAAACTGGAATCTGAGAAGAATAAAATACACACTATATTTGTACTATATACAACATGTAAAACCAGTATATGGCATATCTAGTATAAAATAGGTATATAAAACTAATACAGTATCCATGTTATAAAACTAATATATAAAACCAGCATACAAATCCAGTATATAAAACACATGTATAGTATATGTACACTACCACAAAAGTAAATAACTTCAGACCTACTATACACAGAACTACTATATAAGTCCAGTATGTAGTATATGTAGTGTAGCAATCCAGTTTATATACACTTTAAAACCAGTAGGTTAAATCCAGTATGTGGTATAGATACTATAAAACCAATATATACATTCAGTATATAGTATATTATAACCTCTGTGTAAATCAACTATACAGCTTGTATACTTTGAAAACAGTATATACTATAAAACCAGAAAATGTCACAAAAAGTTACGTCTGCATAACAATTATTTGGAAAATATCATACTATCATAATACAACAATTATTGGCTTCATAATAAGTAATACATTATAAATACATTATAAATAATAAAAAAGATAACTGCTTAATGTGCTCAATGTTAGCTTTTACTAACATGGCAAAAAAAACCATAACCCTAACACTCTTGCATCCTTGTCTAAATGAAAACTCAAGAACAAGCAATATGTCAAAATCTCAGAACTGCACTGCTTTGTGACTGACCTAGTTTTCTTGAAGCCTATGAAGTGTTTGATTCCAGTTTTTTGAAACAGAATCAATGCGTGATCCTCATTAGGCTCTTTTGCACTCTGAAGGCATAGCTTATAGAACATTGTTTCTACTGCACCACATTTTGGGTTCTTGTTTAAGGGTCAGACGTGTCAGCCTGATGCAAACCGGTCACCCTAATGCAAACTGAAAATAACCCTTTCTTTCGGCAGGCCTTGGGGGCTAAGGAGGACCCCTTTGTTTGTTGTCTGCCTATAAACGAGTGCATATGTTTAGACTGGATTAATTTAAGACGCTACTTTTTAAATTAGGGCATATCAACAAGCACAGCACTCGTCAACACTCACAAATACAAACACAGTCAGTAGTAGGTTAACATTAAGGCCCAGTTGTAGTTTAGTGTAGAAGGTGCTCTTTTACAGACTGTCATTACAGATTGGATGCAGACTGCTGTTGAGTGAACCCTCCCTGAGGCAGCGTAGGTCTATAGCATAAGGCCATGTTACATGTGTGGTACATAACCATCAGCACACTCTCAGAGCACATACATTAGTGCTGCACGACATGAACAGAACACTAGTATTGTGAAACTAAATTGCAAAAACAGCCCGTTTTTAATTCACTGTTTCTTAATGTCACAAAACCCAACATATTTACATATATCCACCTATTCAGGCTGCAGCAGTTTAGCATTCATATTGAAGTTATAAAGAGTGTTTCAGTCTGCACAGCTATTTGAATGAGGCACAATACATGGCAGCCAATCATAACTAAGGTTATTTACATATATCACTATTAAAAACAAAGCAAAGTAATAAAATCAGTCAAGTTGGAAAACAGTAAGCTTAAAGTTGACCTAATGGAAAAAAAAAATGAAAAAAGGAAACATGATTGATTAGAGGGCTCATTTGCATATTAAGAGGTAATTTACATATTAAACCTTTCTGCGATATTAGTATTGCAAAGGCCAGTATCACAATAATGATAAATAAACAATATATTTTCCCAACTCATGTTCTGACCAGTGACCCAAATTTGTCTATGACACCTCATCAATGATCTCAGCCCATGAAATTCTGGGTCAGTGTTGTTTTGAGAGGGGTCAGCTGTCTTGCTTCAAATCTGCTCGTTACACTGTAGCTACATTAACCAGCAGGCCCACAGTCTAATTAAGAGACAGAGGGAGAAAATAGGTCTGTGGTCCACAATGCTCACTTTGACTGAGGACACTAAGCTCCAGAGAACCTTTAATGTGCCAATCATGTCGCTCCCTCACCAATAAACATGTAGACCTGTGTCCTCACATAACTAGGTCTGACTCGCTGGACATTAGTTCAGTTCAGTGGGCCACTGTCCTGCTCTGACACCATCTTTCCCAGTGTATTCTCAGATAATTTAGAAAACATAAACACGTCGTCTCAGCGCACCATGTTTCTCACGCTATGCCTTTTCTCCTCTGTGTGTCTGACTATTCTGAAAATCCAGTCACTATCCACGGCCTCAGTGGGACTGAATATGCTTCCAGAGTTTATTTTCAAAGTGATCAACTCTCTTGTTGGGATGTTTTAGTGAATTTAGTTGATGTTTTAGCACATTTTGATTTACTTCTACATAAACTACACAGTTAAAAGGGTTAGCCACGCAGCTGTAGCTTAAAAACAACCAGCGGTGTCAGCTTTGCTTGAGGCGAGCACTTCAAAGCGTTAGTTCGTCTCTGTTAGCATGAGCCGAAACAGATGATTGGTCCCCAGGTGGACGAAGAAAAACAGCCGGCCAATCACAACAGCTGTTACTAACTACAGTGGAGTAACGGAGAAAGATTAGAATCAGCTGGGCGCCGGGCCACGATGGGGAATGGGTTTGATTAGCGCGCAGTTACGAGACTCTCTTGGGGCTTGTGGGGGGAAACGAAAAAGACAGAGGCCAAAAGATATTTTACTCCCAAAAGGAAGTTCCTGGCAAAGGACACTAAAGTGGCTAAAAATACCACTGCCCGGGCCAGATGAGCCTTGTACTACCCAAAAAGAGAGGGTAAAGGAAAAGAGAGAAAAAAAGAAAAAGCCAAAAGTTTGGCCTCACCTTCTTCCTCTCTCCCTCTCTCCCTCTCCCTCTCTCTTTCTGTCTCTCGCTCTAAAAGTTACTGCAGTATTTCTGGAAACATGCTGACTTCATGGCTGGCGTGCCTCAGAGGCCATGTACAGTAGGCGGTAGAAACAGCACAGGATGTGAGCTCACCGACAAAACACAACAGAACTGTTTTTTGTCTCTTATTAAAAAGGTTGCCATGGCATTAGCTGGCCATTCTCCTTACCTCACCTCTTCAGACCAAATGACCTACTAATACAAAGTACTGGACAAAAGGTTCCACCACTTTTGTACTAAATGCTTCTTCAATAATGGAATAACAGTAATAGCGATTAGTCATTTCACAGACAAAACATTGTCTGATTTTTCCTTTTTCTGCCTTCTTCTTTCTTGAATACTCAGTTAACCCACAGATGTCAAAGTTACTCCAAGGTCACAATAAAAGCACATTTTATGATTATTGATTATTGATTACTGATTATTTCTGCCACCTTGCTCACTTTCAGGTGATATCATGTACGTCTACATGTTTCCCGATTAAATGGGAATCACAATTTTTTGGGCTTAAAACTGAGATCACAATTTTCACTTATGAGTCTTAAATATACTAATTTCGTAATAGTATGTGTACAGAGTGATGTGCAAAAGTCATAGACATCTGAGAAAATGATCTATAAAGCCATTTATCTGGGCAGTAGTTACTTATTTGTTAAAAACAATTAAAGTAAAAAATAACATTCTAGGAAATACACAGTACATTGTGATTGGTCTGTGTATGAGTGCTTTATCTTAACTATTTCCAAATCTCTCCTCAAGGAAATCCAGTATTTACAGTTACCATCCAATATCTAGTTTAGCTAATCAATCCTTCATTAAATTAAATCAGGCGCTGTTGATAGAGTTTACCAAATCCACACAATGACTGTCCAGCTAAAGTCAAAAACCAAATCTGTGCTCTTCTAAATGCATTCTTCTAACCAAGATATCAGAAAAACAGTCTTTGTGTGTTTTACTGAGTTAATGTTTATTTCGATTTATTATAATCACATATAGTACTGAGACGTATATTATCAAACTCACAAAACTGATCTCAGAGATCAATATAAACAGTTATAATAAACACAAATAAATGCAAAATAAATTGCTTGATAAACAAAATATAATTTAAATAAATAAAAGATTATATAAACAAAATAATTGCAAAAAGAAACTTCTTGACCTGAGCTTTGTCCTACAAATCAACTGTAGCCTATGAAAGGATTACATAAACAGCTTATTTGGAATTTGCAGACAGCAAAACTATTCTTTATATTTTTGCCACATTTTCAAGATCTTGTGATATAAAAACAGATTTTTTTTATCTGATAACACAGAATATAAATGTTTATTCATTGTGTATCAAATATTGTAAACTAATTTAGCCATTGAATGTAAATTGTATAGCAAAATGACAGCAATAATACTGAACCTCTAAGGGTTAACCTTAGCTATAGACCTATAACAGTGTCAGTGTCTGCTGTATTAAGTGGCGGCTCCAGTCCGTATGGTACATAATCTCCATATAACACAGTCTGAGCCACTCTCAGCACTGAGGGTCAGTATCAACACTCCAGCCTGAGCTGTATTTGATGTTTGGGTGTTCTTGTGAATGACGTAGGTGTGTACATTTGAGGTATGCAAGCATATGTGTAGGTGGTGTGTGTGTGTCTGTGAGTAGAATAAGGTAACCAAGGAACTGTAACTAATAACGTGATTATACACACACACTCTCTCTCCATCGCAAAGAGCAGAGAAGGTCAGCACACAAATGTGAAGGACAGAGAATATAAGCTGTTTATAGCGTCATATAACAGTCAAATAATACCACAGAATGACCAGCTGTAGTGAAAATGAGAGCAATCACTGCGCATAGCCACACATGCAAATAAACCATCCCCAGCTTTAGGTGCTAGTAAAATTTGCGCTGCAATCCATCTAGTCATAAAGAAACTGAACAGCAAAGTTTCACACAAACTTTTCCGTCCGGAAGTTGGTGGCTGCTTTGTGGTACGAGGCTGTTTGAAGAAGTTCACTTCGCCTGATACGAGACATGTTTTTTCTCATGTTTTTGCTGAAACCTGAAGCCATTTTGTCTGATGTCTGAAATCTGACGCTGTGATCTGAGGATGTCCTACAGTGTATAGCATATCTTACGAGGCTTTTTTGTACAGGCATGATATCTGCCTGCTGCACCGGGCATGCAGCACAGCCACATTTCTAGGACAATCTCATCTGTTACACTGAAAAAAATGTGGTATTTATGTAGGATGTCACTTCACCAACATGTTCAAAAGTTTAGTCACATTCACATGAGGTGATTTTGTACATTTGCATGATACAATTCAATAAATAAACAACATTTTTTTACCAATACCGGGAGCTGTTACTACAGTAACTCTGTTAACTGTCAGTGGGCAGAGGTAAAAAACATTTGATTAAAATGTCTGTAGCAACAGTGTCCAACTAGCCGACTGTTAAATTGTTTGTCCTGCAGCTCTAAGCAGACCCAATTTCCCTATTCAGATGCTTGTGAAGGCTGAATGAGGCATGCTAAATTAGGACTTTATAGTTTAAATAACTAAAAACTGGTCAGTATAACTGACAGTTAACTCACAGTGCGAAGGCTGTCCCCTATAATGTGTTAGCAGAAAACCACTGGAATATAGCAAAAAGCTGTACTGAACTCAGATGTCAATAGATTTGCAGTGTTACTGTTGGTTGTTTACTCAGAAAAAAGCGTGAACGTTGCCTTTTATAAACCTGATGTCTATCTGCTCCCAAACAGTGTGGTTCCATTTAACAATAAAATAATATAGACCAAAGATATGTGAATAGAGCAGACCTTCTTTGGTACCTGCAACAGACAATTTCCTGACACTGTTCTAACATGTGTATGCGTTTTGTCATCTCTCTGTGAGCTCTGAATTGGTAATTATAAATCAGATTTTATTTTTAAAATATGGCTCAGATGCATTTGGAGCCATTATAAAATACTCAGTGTACACAAATGACTGAACACATCAATTCTATGATATAATAAATAAACGCAGCAAGTTTTCACCATTTTATAAAAGCAGTGATCCACTCGACACAAGACATATATAAAACCAAGGCGAGTCCAGCGTGGTTCAGAAAGTTTGTACTGTCGCCAAATGTACAAAATCTGGGATTGTTTTCATTGAGCTATTCTTAGGTTATAGAAGCATGTAGTAAAAGTTGGCCTGCCAGTGAGCCCTGGACTTGTAAGGGGTTAAAGCAATACTAAGAAATTCTGAAATTCACATTGTAGACAGGAATGCAAAATAGAAGCATTTTCACAAGTGGTCAAAGACTTTTGGACACCACTGTACATTACTAAATCTGCCCAATTAGGTTGACTTTTCATTCATATGACCTTTGTTTGCATCGATTGGTTCAATGCCAAATGTGTCAGTGTGAACGGTAAGCAAACCAGAAATAAAACACGACAATGTGATCCATTTTACCGTTTCGTGATTTGGTCCAGACCAAGTAAACAGAACTGCAAATATAAACACATCCTTAACTGTGAAATATTTGCTTGTATGTTGCTTGCTTAAAAACTTTCCGAACCTACAGCATATCTCACTCTACTCTAGAGCTACACCACAAGAACCACCCATATGAACACAGAGCGTAGCTACGCAAAATTTAGCTTATGCAGAAATTACGCTTTCACTCCTTTCACAAATAACTCATGCAGGAAGTGGATTTTTGTCTAAAAGGTGTTGTTAGGGAGGACATACAGTAGAAAGAGAACTTTTTTATTGCTTAGACATAACTGACCATCAGTTTTAAGTCATAAATGCAACCAGTTAGTTATATCTGACAATTACTGTTTCAAAACAACCGCATATTAACAGAATATCATGAGAAATAATGCATGTATGCTTATTTGTCAGGTTTCAGAACAAGCTGGTTACAATGAAACATTAAGAAGATGGCTAAGAAGATGGATTAATCAATTCTGGCCAATTTACAGGCCAATTAAAGTTTACAGGTACTGGACTTAAGAACCTCAATCAAAACATCATCTTCATTATCTTCTCACTATGAAATTTAAAACTTAGAATGAGAAGTAGAATGAGACCTTTCTATAGCTTACACATCACTGACCAGCATGCTAGTATGTTGCCTATTTTTCTTAATCACAGTTACTGTTTCAAAATGATTGCATATTGACAGAATATCATGAAAATAAATACATGTATGCTGATTTGACAGGTTTTAGAACAAGCTGATTGCAAAAAAAACATGCCTAAGAAGATGCATTAATCAATTCTGGCCAATGCTAGTACAGGTACTGGAATAAAGAGCCACTAGCGTCTAAAAACCTTGGTCAAAACATCATCTTCATTATCTTCACACTACAAAGTTCAGCAGTAGCTCAGATTTGTTTTAAGGAAGTCGTGCTAATGCTGACGTGTGTTTGCTGTCGTTACTGTTACCAGCAGACAGAACTTTCTGGATTCTCAACCTGTCTGAAGATGATTTCTGACCCTCGTTATCTGCCTCAGCTGGGAGGACAAAAACAACAGTAGCTGCGGCCAGCTGCTTTCTGTCCAACTTGCTCTTTCAAACATACTTTGCGTGACGGGTTTGCTAAACTTGAGAGCACATTTAAATCAACATGAAAATACAGTGTTGTTGTTGAGGCTCCTGCGGCCACTCTCAGAGACATCAACAGTGATCCAGCTACATCAAATAAAGGTGCCGGAAAAGTGCCAATGAAGAACCTCGTTGGGTTCTATAGATAACCATTCAGTGGATGATCCTGATCATACGCCCAGGCCAAAATCCCTTTAGGAATATTTGTTTTCAAGAATGAACTTGTTTCCTCGTCTCTCTCCACTGCTGAGCTATTCCCTGTCCAGCGCTCTACAGCTGACCACAGCAGGCTGAACGCTTACTGTCACAACAGCTTAGTCTAAGTGGCCACAGTTTCATTTTTACGTTTCTGTGTTCCGCATTACAGTCTCATTTAACTTTCCTTTATGTATCATAATTTAAGTTCTATTTTGTGTGCTTGGCTGATTGAAAGATCATAATGCCTTATGAATAGGCCAAGTACTTCCAAATAGGACATGTCTGTACTTCTCACACAGTGCTCAGAAAGAGCATTAAAGCGATAGTTTGCCAAAAAAATCAAATTGACACAATTTTCCCCTTACACTAAATGTAGTTAGTCAGACATTTTTGGTTTGCTTCATTAGTTCTGCATTGGAGCTACAAAGCTACTGTAGCTAACAAGTGATTAAGGATTTCAGTACCGTGCAAAAGTCAGCTTTCATTTATTTATTTTTTCAGTGAAACCAGACATTTTTCATTTCTAGGAAGATTTAATTTAAGATAACCCACTTGTGTAAGGAAGGGGAACGTCAAAGAAAAATAAGTGAAAAAACAGGAGTTTCCAAAAAACAGGAGTTTCCAAAAGTGGACTTTCATTCATCAGATAAACAGATCTAAAAGCTTTCATCTTTGAGAGAGAAGAGAAAATCAACTGTTTCAGATCTGAAAACATCCACAGGTGTTTCTGATCATCCTTCCACTGTGAGAAGACAACTCAACACTATGAGTCTGAAAGGATGTGTAGCTGTCAAGAAGCCCTCACTGAGAAAAGGAGACAGATAAAAAAGAGTTGCAAATCAAAGAAAGAAGCTGCTGATGTTCTCAGAACAATGGACTGACCACCCCAGAGTCCAAACGTCCACATCACACAGTTTGTTCAGGATTACTTCAATCATGAGAAGCAGAAAATGCAACCAACTTCTAAGACTGAACTTGAGGTGTGAAAAAATATCTCTACAGATTTCTTTGAAAAACTTAAAGCAAGTCTTCTGAAAAGAATGGAAGCTGTAATAACGGTAAAGGATGGACAAAGTATAAACTGAAAAAAATGATAGCATATTTAGCTGTTGTTTAGTTTTGGCTACATATATATTTTCTGCTTTTCCTAATGCTGAAAAATGAACACATTTTGATTGGAAATTAAATAAATGAAGGGTGGTCTCTGACTTCTGCACAGTACTTTATCTCCCACCAATTTACACTGTGCAAACTGTATGATCCTGAATTTTATGCATACATTTATAGCCCAATGTGTGATGACGTAGGGATCCAGTGTGCAACATGCTAACTAGCAGACATAAGCCTCCATTACCAGCTAGCAACATTAGCCTCGTAGCTCCACTGCAAAAGAAAGCAAACTTCGAACACCAAGCACGTCTTCGCTGATCGACTACATTTGGGGAGAAAACGGTGTACATTAAATATTTCAACTGTCGCTTTAAAACATTCCAGACTCTCTCACTGGTTCTCTCTCTATGCCTCTCTCCCTCTATCTGTCTATCTCTCTCTCTAAATGCTATGTGCTTGCATACTGATCGCTCACCATGGTGCAGTGCTTTCCTGTTCTGAATGCTAAGTGTATTTGTGTGTTTGGGTGTGTGTATGGCTGCAGCACACGCGTGTCCACCTTCACACCACCACGCGCGTGCAGCCTCCCTCTCGGCTGCGCCCAGATGGTTACCGTGGTTACGCGCCATCTGCAGAGCCGGGGTCTGCCAGTGGCTTACGGCGGCACCGCCCCGCCCAGCACACACACATTCATCTGTAGAGGCACGCCAGGTCGTCAGAAAAACTCGGTCTGTGTGTCACGACACAGCAAAGAGGATTACACTCACACACACCACGGTATGTATGATATCCCAACATTAACCCTGCAATAATCCTGACAAATATCCTGCAGTTAACTGCCCAGGAACCCAATAGAACACAGATTCACAGATTCATAATCACATATGCATAAATATGCCTGCCCATGTAGCTATACGCTTCAGTCAACATGTTTAATGCATTGCATTTGGCTTGTAATGATAAGCATCCAATGGCAACTAGCGATATCCGAAACGTGAATTCTTGACCAAAACCAAAATTCAAGACACAGGACAAAATAGAAATTCAGGACAAAACCGAAACCGAAAACCCCAAAAAAAGGTTTTTATATATAATTTGCAATTTTATTTATGCTTTTGAATTAATGTAATGCTGACGATGCTTTAGAGGTGTCTATCACTCTGTTGGGAAAGAACTAGGAGAACTAAAGGACCAATTTAATTTTACCCAGCTTGCTAAATAATATTAAATATTGAAAGTTGTAAAACAATGAAAATATAATACTTTATGGTTTCCCAAAGGCATCTAAAGCTGAAGTCCAGGATGCCTCTGCTATTACAACGCTATTACAACAAATAAAAACTATGTATAGTGTTTGGACATGGCTTTGTAACGCCCGCTTAGCAGTCTAATATTTCCCCAGCAGGGGGCACCTTTGAGCATGCAGTTGCTTTAGTGTTTTTCATTTAAAGAAGAAACAGCTGTAAACTTCAGCAAAATCTAATGAATGCACATGTTTATCATAACAACTTTCAAAAGCAGAGGTAAAGAGGTTTATTGCCAAAATATATAGAGTTACTCAGCATTATTTCTGTGATTTCCATTAAAGAGCTTCATTAACTCAGTTAATGCTAAAAAGCATGCAAGTTAAAGACTGCATAGCATGTAGGTTTTTCCATCTCATTACAATTTGAAAGAAATAATGAGTAATTTGTTATGTAAATCTGTATAAATTGTCCTTTCAGAGATGAAACTAGTCAGCCAGAGGGAAGGATTTGTGGTGTGTAGTGGTATGGATGGGGTCCAGTTTTCCCAAGGCCTGTGCTGTTATGGTTGTAGTTTTGAATTTGCATTATATAATCATGCATTTCAAGCGTTTATTCATCAAATTCAGCAACTGCTTCTATTTGAAGTGATTTTCAAGTCAACACATTTTCATTTCTTTTCAAAGCACAGCGAACTGCATCAAAATTACTGTCCGTGGTAATTGTTGTTATGGCACAGATGCAACAAATACAGATCAGGAAGAAAAATTCTGGAACATCCCTTTAACTCCCTGAACGCTCCATTAACACGCACCCTTCAGCTTTCAGTTTTTGACAGTCTGCGTCTTTCTGTCTTTCTCTCTCTCACACGCACTCATGGGTGTGGTTGACACGGATGAGAGATGCTGTCTGACCCCACGTACACACACCCTGCTGCTTTGGAGAATCAGGGGAAGTGAAGAACTCCAGAGTCAGTTCCTACAACCGGCAGCCTGCCAGGCATCTTCCCACACATACAGACAAACTAACACCACACCAGAAGCCATTTATCATAAAAGAAATATGACTGCGCCTGTAAACCTCCAACACCTTTCTATTCAAAGAGGGTCTTCCATCACCCAAGAAACATTATCTCATGTCCTTCCTCAGCGAGCGGGAACGATATTTTCCCTTTATTGCTTCCTGTTTTGTCACACAGCTCTGGATCTGTTTATTTTTGCAAACGGATGGAGTCAAACATGGAGCAAGTCATTAAAACAATTACATCCTGAAGTATCATATACTCAACTGTGACTGATAAACAAAGAATCGCTGTATCATCAAGTTCATTACAGAGCTCAGAATAGAATTCCAAACATTCAGAGCCTCCAGGCTTTCCCAGAAGGCTTGTGACCCCACTGACCTGTTGGGAAATCCTCTGAGCCAATACAACCCTTTGCAGGGACCTTGGCACAGTGAGTGAGGGTCACTAGAGGATTATGGAGTGGTTTAGGGTATGCAGGCTAGCATCCTGTCAGCATATAAACTAAACTTCTCAAATTAATCATTTAAACTAATCAAATTAATCAATCACCCATTACAGAACTGACTCTGTGTGTTTTTCCTTTCTTTCGTTTCCTTTGCCGAGTTGAACAGCTGCCCATCCTGTGCGTCTGATGCTGCTGCCTCTTCTGCCTTGATCGGGTGCCACTGCTCGCCAGCCCTCTGGACCGGCTTGACCACCATCAAGCTCCACGCTGTACTACGCCGTGCAAACCTCACCCTCACAACCTGACCCCACTGATGCTGATGCTGCCTCTGCTGCTGCTGCATGAACTAAACTAATCAAATTAATCATTGCTCCACCTGTTTTCCCTGTTTTTGTACTAACAATGTTTACTATCCGGTGTCGACCAGAGGAGGATGGGTTCCCCTTCTGAGTCTTGGTTCCTCTCAAGGTTTCTTCCTGTTCCTAGGGAGTTTTTCCTTGCCACTGTCGCCACTGGCTTGCTCATGGGGGCTTGGACCCGGATTTCTTTCTGTAATGCAGATTTCCTTGTAAAGCTGCTTTGTGACAACACCTGTTGTAAAAAGCGCTATGTAAATAAACTTTACTTACATTAGACCATGTTCTTGGTTTCGGAGGAAAAGGAAATAAGAAGAATGAATTAAAGTCCAATATGGGAATATTGAGGAGAGGAAATTTAAAGGAAAGTTGTGATGAACTGTACACATTTTTTTCTTAGCAAAACAGGGCGATCTGTGTAAGTTAAAGCATATACTCCTATACCTCACCAGCTGGCACTGCGCAAAGTGCATGCCTACATGAAACGTTGAACAGTAAGACTTACTCTTATCTATTATTTATTATCTTCAACATGACTGTTTTTAGCTATGCAACATACTTCCGGCCTTTTCAAAATAACAGAATGTCATATAGTGTCAGAAACCACATAAGCAAGTCTACCTGAGATTGCTTATCAATGTGAAGGGTTTATCAAAGGCATAAATCATGGAAAACCAAAATTCATGCATATGAAAAGAAAATTGCATATATGGAAAGAAAATTGCAAAAACAGCCTTTTTTTATTCCACTGTTTTTGTGATGTCATGAAAAGCCGAATCATCTACCCACCTCTTCTAGATACAGACGTCTAGTTCCACCCTTTCACACTGAAGTTATAAGGAGTCTTTTAGCCTGGATTGCTTTTTGAATGAGGTATAATACAGGCTAGCCAATCAGAACACAGGTCATTCAAAAGGTGCAGTAACAAAAACAGCTTGCTCAATTCTAAGTGATAAAGAGAAGCTAGAAAATGGTCAAGAAAAATGAATTATGATTGTTTTGATACATAAAATCATATAAATGTTATAGGTGGGCCTCAGGATTAAAAAAAATGAAAGAAAAATGTAGTATATGGGCCCTTTAATTGAGGGTATTAGCTTCTATTACCTGTTAGCTACATTAGCCTTAGCTTAGACTTCTGCTGTCTAACCCGAGCCTGACAAAACATCAGGTTTTAGGGTTTGTTTTCTAATGTCATTTTTTATTTGAAGGAATATGACTATGTAAATTTTGTGCACTTTTAAGCATTTTCTCTCTCATGCAATATCTATCTATCTATCTATCTATCTATCTATCTAGTAAAATGAAAGTCTATAGCTGCATTCAGAACAGTACTGGAGTTGAAAAACTGGAGGCATGTGCCTCTGAATGAAACTGGAGATGAAGTTCAGCATTACATCTGTCGCAATCACACCATGGATGATGAAAGGGATGTGTTGGGTTGATGGAAAGTTCACAGAAGACCTTTCCCCTCACTTGTTAAGCTCACCCAAAGTGTAAAGCATGTCTACAGTAGCAGCAGTAGTACAGCAGCAGAGGAGGGTGGATGCTGCTCTCTGCCAGATATGATTCCATACAAATTCCACAAACATATTTTGATAATAAATACTGTTAGTGATAAACAGATGTGTAAAATACATCAACCTTAAGTGCTTAGTGACAAAGTCAAGCACTGTATAACACTGTCTGCAATAACCATCTCTGGCTGAGTTTAGGCTTTTAAATTTAGTATAGGTTATGACTGGTTGGGTCGGGTACCAAAGTTGCTGTTCTGCTCAAGGTCTTCAGAGGCAAATGTAGAGTTTTGTTGAAAAATCAGTATCTTCTACCCGACCTTCCCAGCCCAAAACAATCACCCCAGATCACCCTGTTTTGTTAAGTGTAAGGAGCTCCCTGAGAATGGGCAAGCTCAGAAGAGTCTGTCTGGCCCAGTCCCAGCCTGCCAGAGTGTGGGAAAAGCGTCCCGGACAGCAGAGCTCCATAATCGTTTCATCAGGCCTGAAAACCCTGAGCCCCCACTGACCTTTCCCGTGTTCAGCGATTCAAGAGTGACAGGACAATGGCAGCGTACCAGGAGGAGAGCAAAGCAGGCCATTTAGGAAAACCTGAAGGGGCCTAAATCTGTACCCTGGTGCACTCCTCACACCTCCAGAGGAGGAGCACAAATCCTGCACAAGCTGTTGGGGGTGGTGGGGGGGTAGCGGGGTGGATGAGATGGTTTGCCAAAGCCCATCCGCTCTCACTCTCGTGCTAATCTTCCAGCTTTCAGCTACAGTATATCGAGCATAAATCCGCCTACACACATGCAGCCTTTGGCTCTCCACAGGAAAGCCGGACAAACACAGGCCGCAATTAGCCCTGCATTATCTATGAGAGAGCAGACTCTATTCCTAGATATATGAACACATTAGAAGACTTATGCTAAAAACATCTTTATTTGTTCAGTAAATACTGAATCGCACACTTGATGCACATGCAATACATGAACACTCATATAAAAAGAATGGCGCTCTATAAGTGTACCCTGCCGGACCAGTCGCCATGCCAACGCACCCAGAGGACCAAACAACACAGCTGCGTGCCCAGACTGGGACCTTTTAAAGACACTGTCCAAGAAAACAGTGAGAAAGAGAGAGAGCAAGGGAGAGAGAGAGGAGCGAGAAGTGAAGGAGGTCAAGAAGAGGGTGAGAGGGAACAGGAAAAAGAGGAAGAGAGAACGGGGTGGAGTGGCTGAGGGAAAAAGAATAGAACCGAGCAAAAACAGCAAGCCATTTCCCAGAGAGGGAGATAAAGGCGCTATAAATAAAGTAGCTTTGCTTGGGGGAAAGAGAGAGTGCAAAAGAGAGAGAGATAGAGAGAGAGAGAGAGGGAACGTACTATTAAAGAACAAAAGACAGAGAGGGTGTGAGACTGGAGCAGAGTAAATAGCGTGAGGAGAACAGCGTGAAATCTGAAGAAGCTTCTCATTAAATATATCACATCCATAAGTTCACAGCACTCGTATCTCCTTCACTAATATTCCACTGAGTGATTCTAGTGTCTGTTCCACCAGGCATTACAGCAGTACTTTTATCTGTGGAGTCACACTGCATGCTTTTTTCCCAGGGTTGCCAGATTTCTGGTTAAAAAATTCACACAATTGCTGGAGCACACTGAGAAGTCACGAACCAAACCTGTGTTCTTCTAACTATAGTCTTCTAACCAAGACTTATAAAAACAAGTACCTTTAACTGTATTTCTATTTATTCAGGTTTTATTTTGTTAGTTCTGACTACACGTTCTACATGTGGCTCTTGTATGAGAAAGATCGTTTGACTGTAGAAGGGGTTAGAACTCTGGTTGGAGTTCTGGGTGGCTGCTTTCAGCTAGAAGGCTGTACATCCTGGGTTGAATGCAGGTAATACGGAGAGATAGGACTAACAGAAGAGATGGGGAGGTGGCAGAAGCAAAAAACCTTGGAAAGCTTCAACTTTAATATTATTAACTGCATATAGTGGCCATTTTACAGGCAAAAACACATTTGATAACCAGCTAAAGTAGATTTAAGCAATGTTCAAGGCTGCTCAAGACTCTTGCCCAGTACATTCTGTCACTGTTGTAACTCCTTAACTAATATATGTTAATGTAAAGAGATTTTATTGCAAATGGTGCAGATGTTAATGATAAACAAATTACCTGTTAACCAGCAAATATATAAAAGTTTGACCAATGCTTTCGGTTAAAAAGCTCATTTAATTTCCAATATTTGAGTAGGCAGGCCTTTCATTTCAACTTGAGGACCGGTTTTGAATTGTATGAGGGCACAAGAGTAAAATTTGTTCTGGAAGCCCTACTTAGAGATAAAAAATTCTAGGTATTCTGAATTTGACTCCCTCACTCGACTTCACAAAGCCTAGGATTTAACTGACTCTTGTCAGTAATGTAATGTTGCCTCTGCTGAATGTAGCCTTAAGCTATAGCCGGTGAATGTGTTTGTTAACTAACGATTAGCCTGTATAGTGTGTCCCATGACACAAAAGCTTAAAAGGTGTGATATCGACTTTCTGTTGATTGTTGTTTAACCTGTGCTTGTAAACCAGCCAGCGCCGGACAGGCCTTATGTTCATTAACTTGGGCTAATAATATGTAGTAAATATAAATTTGCAGACTACATTTTCATCACTCTCATAAAAAAAACAAAAAACAAACATATATGGTCCATGGTTTTAGGTTTGTCAGCTAACAGTTGATCACTGTCCGTTATCAGTCAAAACAATTTGCCAATATTCGCTTCCCTAGTGTAGAGAAATAAAAACTGAAAAAATGGAGTGTCAAAGTTTTGATGTGACAGCATTGGCATCTGCAGTGCAGTGACAGCTGTGAATTGTTTATTTGTTGGCACTTTGACACAAGAGCTCAATGAGGGAGCACATTAGAAACAAAACAGTGAGGCTAAAAATGATGTGATCATTCATTTGTTGCAAATATTTATAATTTATAATAACATTCAGATATCTGAACTATGAGACACTTTGCACCACCAGCTCATCTTGGTCTGCTCAGGACATTCAACATATTTCTAAGGGAAATATATGGGCTGGAAATTCTGCCAGAACCTGGCAACCCTGTCTATTCCCAGCCTGCACTGGCAGCTCGGGGCAGGCTGAAGGACAACACCACTGGCTTCTGTCATTGCATCAGGAGAGTGTGTTTGTGTGTGTGCGTAGGTAAGTAATGGTGGGTGAAATGAGGGCACCAGAGAGCCACAGATGTATTGGAATGAAGAAAAGCTCATGCAGAAGGTGAGAGAGAAACAAAGAGAGCTGAACAGACAAAGAGACGAAAGATTAAAGACCCTGGACTGTCACAGTGCGTCTGGGCCACGCAGCAGACACAAAGCAACAACACTGCCAGAGAGACACAGAGAGAGAATCAGTCAGTCAAACAAAGACAGACCATAGAGGAGAAGGAACTAAAAGACAGAGAGAGAAAGAGAGATGTACAGACTAAGGCCATGGAACACTATGAGTACACTAATTGTTTTTTATCTCTATAAATACAAAAATAAACTATTTATAAAGAAACAGGAGGAAAACCATATAACTGTTACAAATAAATGTCATAATGGGTGTCACAGTGGTCATAATGAACAACCAGTTGCTTGTTACTGTAAAGTTTATACATTTACTGTATACTGTTTGTTGTTGTTCACAGGCTCTGTCTAACTGAATCTGTAAATTTAATCTGTATTTTTATGATATACATGCAGTTCAGTGTTATAGAAGTCCTGACGATACCCATGATATTCACAGAAAGGTGCATTGGAAACATTTTCTCATGATGACGATAACAAAATATTGCCCACTCTAGTCACATTTTCCTCAAAAAAGACAATACAGGAACTTTTCATCAAACTCAAGACACAACAAAATATCTCCTCTTGTACTTGCAAACAAAATGTATTGATTGGAAGTTTAGAATCTACACGTCCCACTGGATTTCTCTGTTTGTTTTAATGAGCTACAAGTGCGAAATGTCAATTACACCACACTTTCGTTACTGCTGTTGATTCTAAGACTTCTAAGAATCACATATCAGACGTGTTTTGTCCATATGGTGCAGCCCTAGTACAGAGCAAGAGAAAGAGAGAGAAAAAGAATGAGAGACGGAGAGGGAGAGACAGAGAGAGAGAGAAAGCACAGCGGGGTTAATGAAAACGTGTGATGATAGCAGTAGCTGAGCCAGCAGTAGTAGTAGCAGCAGGGAGAACACGCCTGATTACTAACACTTAATGGTGAGGATTACCTCCAGCCTGGTCTGGCCTGGCCTGTCTGATCACCCTCAGCCATCACACACACACACACACACACACACACACACACACACACACTTGACAGGCTGAGCAGTAACAGAGTATTCCCATGATAAGAGTCCAGTGACCTTATCTACATGACTAGACCAGACTGCAGTTTGACTTGGGCCTCGTTGTTTTTTTATTGTTTTAGTCTATCAGGAAGGAACAGGAACAAGGCCAAAAGCCTAGCCAGATCCTAAAATGGAGTGAATTTAACGGCACTTAAAACACTGACGTACATATAAACTTAAGTCCTGCAATCAGCATTGTAACTGTGGTCTATATACTGTTACTGAATAGTGAAACTATGTACTTATGAAATCACATCTACTTCAGACATGTAGCTTTCCTTTTTTAGGGATGTTTATGGGTACTTGAGTACTTGCTTAACCATTCAAGGTGTCAGTATTCAAACACTGAAATCACTATTTGTGTATTTGTTGTGTTATATCATGAGAAGACAGAGAAATGTGACATTTTTGCTCCTATTTACGAGTACGTATGTTATATTAATTACACTCTTCTGTAATAAAAAAGGTGAGCATGTTGTCAAGGACGAGACCGAGAAGGCATAGCTTTTTCACTAAGCAGGCTAACTGACTTACTGTAACTAATTTCCAGCTTCCATTATTCATCCAGCTCGAAAACTTACTGATTCCTGTCAACTAATTTTGAATAATGAAATGTTTTCAAATTTTCAGCTCCTAATACGAATGACATAAAAAGTATGCCTATGGCTCTAAGCTAATTTTGGTCATAGTCTGTTTTATTTTTCTTCTTTGTGGCTTTTTCCTTCCCTATGGTTTATTGGCTATCCCTCTCTTCTTTAGCAAAGAGGATGCTGATTTCCAAAATGAAGTTCAAATTTTGATTTGTCTAACCACAGCACACTTTTCACCTCGGCCCAGAGAAGATGGCAGTGTTTCTGGACCCTGATTATATATGGTTTCTTCTTTGTTGTTTTGAGTTTTAACTTGCATTTGTGGATGAAGCAACAAATTGTGTTCACAGACAGTGGTTTTCAGAAGTGTTTCTGAGCCCATGCAGTGATTTCCACTACAGAATCATATCTATTTTTAATGCAGTGCTGCTTGAGGGCCCAAAGATCACGGTCAGCAAATACTGGTTTTTGGCCTTGTCCCTTGCATACAGAGATTCCTCTGGATTCTCTGAATCTTTTTTTGATGTTATGTACTGTAGATGATGAAATTCCCAAGTCCTTTGCTATTTTATGTTATTCATGATGTAGTTGCACTATTTACCCTCACAGCCTTTCACATAGTGGTGAACCCCTCCCCATCTTTACTTCTGAAAGACTCAGCCTCTCTGGGATGCTCTTTTTATATCCTATCATATTACTGGCCTGTTGCCAATTCACCTAATTAGTTGTGAGATGTTCCAACAGGGTTTTTTTTTAGCATTACACAACTTTATCAGTCCTTTGTCACCCCTGTCCCAACTTTTTTGAAATGTATTGCGGCATCAAATTCAAAATGGGCATATATTGTTTTAAAAATCAATAAAAATTGACGTATTGTCCCTTAACTATTTTCAATTAAATATAGGGTTTACATTATTTGCACATCATTTCATTCTGCTTTTATTTACATTTTGCACAGCGTCCCAACTTTTTTGGAAAAAAGGTTGTAGAACCTTTTTGAAAATGGTTCCTTATAGTGCCAAAAAGGGTTCTTCTATTGTTACAAACTTGATAAGAAAGAATGTATTAGTGGGCAGAGCATGGGTAGGTCAATTGTACCAACAATAAGACCATGACCATGGCAAAAATCAAGCACGAATGACATGGCAAACCTCGATACATACACAAAAGCACATAAAGGAACAAATGTTGTTAAACTGAACTTGCTAGAGATTCCATCTCATCCACAACCACTCTTTATTTGTTTAAGTGCTTAGAGTCCATCACTCTGTGTCTCCCTCTGTGGAGTATCTAGGCCATGTCCAGCTCCCTGACTCGGTCCCTTTGTTTTTGAAAATGTGCAACAAAAACAACATTATTGTCTTTAATTAAGCTTCAGTCACAATGTTCATCTATTGGCCTTGCTCCCTCCCTCTCTCTCTCTCTCTCTCTCTCTCTCTCTCTCTCTCTCTCTCTCTCTCTCTGCTCTGTGAGGACACTTCCTCATGTCACAAGCTCTCTTTGTGTCCATAGCCAGCAGCAAGTACGTGGGAAGCAGCACAAGCTGGCCTTCGATGCCAAGACCAAGTCTTCTCTCTTCTTAATGAGAGCAGTTTGTTTGTGTGTGCATGTGTATGTGTGTGTGTTCATGTCCATGTGTGTTAGGACTCCACAATATGGTCAACATTTCACAAAGATAGCACATAACTGCATTTGCCATTCGCCAGTGTGACCTTGTTAAAGATCAACTCTTAAACTCAGTTATCATCGGTGGAAACAGTATGAATACCGTCTCACTCATATATCACTGAAACAAGCAAAGAAAGAAGTCTGACTTCCAATCAATACCCTGCTAGCAGTGAGGAACTCTCAGGGCCTTCTAGGCCTTCAAAGAAGGCCTAACGCTTTTTACATGTCAGTAATTTTTAGTTCAATTCTGTTTAATATAGTCATCAAGCCTGTTGTATGTAAACAGTATACAGATTGAAGTAATGCTCTTAAGTTTTGGAAAGAAACAAAATGGTAAAATGCTTAAAATGTCCAACAGAAAATGATCCAGTTGAGATTTTTTCCCTGTGGTATCTAAGCAGATACAGCTAAGTGAGCTCTCCCATTGGTTAGGACTTCAGGAACTAACACGTCAGATCAACCTTTAACATAATCTGGAACTGACAGTGGAATCAACCAATCAGGTCCAATGCTGCAAAAAAAAATGTCAAACAAGTCCTTCTGAAAGGCCTAGATACATCACTGACAGCAAATTTGAGCAGTAACCTGACCAATGCGTTTTAGTCACTTCACTGTAAGAGTCACTGTAAAACTGATACATGACAAAATGTGTTAACGGACGTTCGCATTATCGAAGAGGTGTTTTTTTTATCATTTTTTGACATTTGTGGCCTGAACTGAAGGCCTAACTCTAAAGGTTAGAGTTCGCTACTGCCCACAAGTGTTTCTGTACAGAAGAGGAGATATTTTATTAAGACATAAACTGAATGGACAGTAACTGTTGTGTGTAGAGTCCTGTTTTGAGGAAAGAGAAAAAAACATCCTTTACATTTTTTACTTTTTTTTATTTCTGCACATTGAAACAAACAGAAAAAAGTCTAAAGTACAGACTCAAACTTGTCCATACAGAATATAAACTGAATGTGAATGTAATTCATTA
Organism: Colossoma macropomum; assembly: GCF_904425465.1. NCBI lineage: Eukaryota > Metazoa > Chordata > Actinopteri > Characiformes > Serrasalmidae > Colossoma > Colossoma macropomum. The sequence goes on from NW_023494797.1 coordinate 12,036,097, forward strand.
CATAACTTAGTGTGATTAAATATGCTATTACGTAATTACTAGGGATTGACAATGACATTAGACTCATTAGTATCAGCAGATACTTGATCAAAAAAAATTACTGGCCTTAAACAGATGTTTTGATAGCAAACCAGTATTTGATGAAGTATTTACTGTATTGGTATGTACATATACATGAATAATATTAACATCGGCCCAAAATTTCTGTATCAGTGCATCTCTACACAATTGTACTATATGAATATAGTATAATGAACTATATAACTAAACTATATGACAAAATGAATGTAGTACCACTGAGAGTTAAAACTGGCCAATGGGCTCCCCAAGATATCTTTCTCTCTAAGCTTTTTTTCAAATACAAGGTCATTAAGTCATACTAGAGGCACTGCCAGCCTTCTGAGGCAGTATGTATGGAATACTCCCCAGCAGTGCTAAACAGGACTTTCATTCCCTCATTACTTGGGCTTCAAACAACAGTGGAACAGCTTGGGAGAACACACTCATCCGTTCGTACCACATCACTCTCCACTACTCCTCAAACACTGTAACCGACCGCAACATTTTTTCCCAGTCGCTTAGCAACACAACAAGCAGCCAGGGAACCTCCATCTCTGTTGCTAAGCAACACTGTCGAGATCCGCCTCCTAATGCATTAAGCTGATTGGCAGCCTGGTGCAGAGTCTACCTGAATGATGTTCCGCCGTGGAGCATCTTGCGCTCTCAGAGAAAGTGTTGCTATTACGAAGCGCAGTGATCCATAGCGACGGGAACAGAAGTCGTGGTGGAGAAAACAGCTAAACCAGAGATTCTGATCAACTGATCCCTCTAGAAAGAGAGATTTCTTATTGTAGCAATGGTACTGGTTTCCTATTAAGAAGGCTCTGTCACAGGGACATATTATTCATGAAGTTGGTAGAACTTTTGCAGTAGCCACTGCAATTATAATAAGAATCCTTGGGCAAGAGTCCTAACACTAACTGTTGTAGATTGCTGTGGATAAGAGCATCTGCTAAATATGTAAATGTAAATTTTCAATCTAAAGCATTTGCACCACTATATTTTTCCATTATTTGAAAACGCCATCTGTGCTTTACTTACTGACAAATGGATCAACAGAAATAGTCCAAAATTTCTTGGAATGAAATCTCATTACATTGACATACATCAACGTTTAGAAGATGTTTCCCACCATTTTGGAGTTACGACGTTTGCTTACTTAACAACAATGATATTCATGAAGGACCCATTTCTTGGACACATTGAAAGGATCCTACAAAACGCAACAACCTTCAGTGTCGTAATGGCTGAGAAATGCAACCTTCCTCGTCTGTGTCCTTATCTTTGAGACACAGCTTTTGTGTTTGTAGTGACATGAAAATGTAGGAGAGCAATTTTTATTTAAAAATTAAACTCATTATAAATCTAAAACTTCAAATTTCACTTTAAAAGAAATGAAAAAGATCTTTTAAAAAAATTAAAAATACAAATTCTCCTCATATAAAGTATATATTTAGCTTATTACTATCTCAATCAATGCCCCAGTTTTAAACAGATCATAACATAATCCTTGTCCCTTTGAACTAGTTCAGTAGAATAATCAATATATACACATTCTTATAATTATATGATAAAAGAACTAAAAAAGAAAGGCAAATACAGGGAGACTAGTTGTTAACAACATATACAGGGAAAGAATAATAATTCAGGCTACAGAAATCAAAAATCAAGATGCCTTGAGAATCTGTTTATAATCTACGTAGCCGGAATCTAAATCAAATCATGTGGTGTCTAGAGATTCCCACCCCTTTGAGTGTCCATGGGCAAGACTGTATTCAACTGCCATTATAAGCCACTCTGGATTAAATCATGTCTGCTACACATGCACAGGTAAATCACTGCTCACATATCCAGAATGGTAACTTTCTAGGAGGCAAAAATGTCTTAACTTTAATATGTTAATATAATAAGCTTCTATTCCAAGTGAATTCTGGACTATTTCTGTTGGTCCATTCATCATGAAATGCTCACATAATGTAAATGAAGCCTGATTTGACAGCGGCGAAGCAAAATGTAAATACAAGTGAGTGAATCCAGCCCAGCAGAAGCCAACCTATAAGCTGGGCCAAGTTCACCCCCCGCCCGCATGGATTAGTCTATCATGACGAGCGCATTGGCCATATTGAGCTGTCAAAACCAATCGCAGAGATGGAATGGAATAAAACCGGGAGAGATGGCGCAGACAGAGGGGGAGGCTGACAAAATCCCCTGTCTGTGGCCGTGACTCGCACTTGCCCCCCACACGACCCTCCATTCTATACTACCTTTTGTGCTTGTTTTTCCGAAAGGCACGGTTGAGGTTGCAACGTCATAAACCTCCATCATTTGTGGGATGGAAACAGACGAGGAAATACTCTGTCATACATACACAGCAGGATGTCTCTTCCTCTCATCAGCACTTTCAGAATAGCCAAGGCATTCCAGACACACGTCAGCAACCGCACGCTCTACCTATAGGGACCAGAGCTTTTCACTGAATTTCTGATATCTCTTCCAGCTCTGGTCCTGCGCTCCGTTTCACGTCCCAGCGGAGTAGGCTCTCATGGGGGCATAGCTGGAGGGGCTACAAAGGCAGACATCTTAATTAGGACTATAATTCTGCAATCCAAAGCTCTGTTAATATTTCATCAGAAATAAGATGAAAGTGCCTTGCAGAGCCTCAACTGTTTTCATATTCCTCATATGCACTCAGGCTTCCTGGGAAAGGCAATAAGAAGCACAGAGCAAGAAACGGTAAATCTTGAGAAATGATTAGGCTACCACTTGGGGAGCCCAAATACACGTGAATAACAACCGCCGAGGCCACACTTTATGGGCTATGGGTCGGAATGATAAAGGACACGTCCCCTCTCGGCCATGTGAACCCAAAGGTCATCATGGCCACCGATTCTAATGGAAATCGACATTCCTCTCTTCTAATTAACGATCAGGGAATCTGGCGCTAGGTGATGACCAAACAGCTGCCAAGAGAGAGACAGAGACGAGGCTGTTCATCCCTTTTTATGGAGCATGACATTGAAAAGATGGGTCTCTTCATTATGGCTAGATGGGGATGAGTGGTCTTCATTATGAGGAGGACATGGATTCTGTGGAATATCACCCTCAAGAGCAGTTGGTGAAGGTCTGTTGTGAGCTGTTCTGGTCTCCAGCAACAAAAACACACTTTATCTTCCTTTGCTACTGGAACCACTTTGAGGATTTCAGTGTGCTTTTAATGCCATTTAATGATATGTGTAAAGTGTTCTACTACAGCAATAAGCCACTGGTGATTTTACCGCCATCATGCTAAACAGAGTGTTTAATTGCGGTAAAACGGCTTATTGGCGAAATACAATGTGACAAAATACACCAATGTTCAAAACAGAATGTAATTAACTATTATTTATAATGATCACAATTATTCTTCTGTCAAACAGTGTAGTTCATTAACAGTACACTACAGTTTACAAGCACTATAACGGTCAAAGATGGGGGTCACATTGCATTTTTTCTGAAGGTTTTTTTTTTCTAGGAGTTGCCAGCATGTTTTTGGAATGTTGCTTCTGGCTGACCGTCTCGCTGTACTGTTGCTAAGCAACAATAGCGTCATAAATGTCAATCATCTCTACGATCTAGCTCTCGTTCTGATATGTACAGGTTGAAAGTTCCCTCACACCCTTTTAGAAAGTGATCTGTTAACTAGCAAGTAGGGTGCTGCTATAAAATCAGCCTAAACTGTTAAAAAAGCTTCTATTTTTTAATATTTTGCTAATATCATATAGTTCAGGGTGCTGCTGTTATCGAAGGCCCACATTCTTTTTCATCCAATTGGTCAGCACAGTAAAAACCCCTCATGACGCAGATACGATTTTGTCTTTTTTCAACTTAAGCTCTGCATAAAAGAGAGCTGTGCAGAACACATGACAGAAAAATCCACTAAAAACAGTAAAAAAAAGACAACTAAACACTGTTATGGGTCTAATAAAGTTTGAAGGGCCCGTATCAGGGAAAAACTGACCTTTTCCTTAAAAGAATGTAGTGTTGTAAACGCTACTGAAATTTCAAAACATACCATTCACTCTCCAGTGCATAGACCATACATGAAAACTAACACAATCACAGTCCATTTCAAATTCACTTCTTCTTCGCGATGTCACAAAACCAACAAATTTACATTCCTATATCCCTCCTATTCAGCTTAGCACCATTTATTCATGCTCAAGTTTGTTGATGGAATGTTTCAGCTGGACTGTGTTTTGAATGAGGCCCAGTACAAGGCAGCCAATCAAAACATGGCTTATTTACATATGCAAATCTTAAAGGAATTGTAACAAAACAGCCTGTCTAATTCTGAGGGATTAGGAGAGAGGTGATGTTAAAAATGAAATATTACTGTTTTTGGTACATAAAACCACACAAATGTCATAAGAAGATAAGAAGGCCTCACGGTAGGAAAGTCAAATGCAAGAAAAACATAGGATTTCAGCCCATTAGGTGATCTTATAAAGAATGTTGTTGAACTACAAAGAAAAAGACAAAGTGACATTTTTTAAGAAACATAGTTCTTTCTAGTACTTCGTTTTTCATAAATATGCGAAGTGATGGCCTTTTGTCTTGTCAATTAACCCCTTAAATTCCCAGGCTTATTACATACTAAGGCTTATTAATACAGGGACTTCAATGCAAACTAGTTGAGCCATTTGTGGGTTACAGAATTGTGTAATAAAACTTTGGGCCTGTAGGTGGGCCCTGGCCATTTAAGGGGTTAATCTACACTGATGTAGATAAGATAACCTGAATAGGTAGAATCCAAAGCCACTATAGATCTTAAGAACTTTCTGCTCATTCTGATTCTTTATTGTAAAATGATAATAAGAATAATGACGCCAGTGGTGAGTGTCTGCCTGAAGGGGGGTGTTTAAGAGTGCTGATCTCCACATAAACTCTCTCAGTAAGAAACAGGTGCTCTCTGGGGCGGAGAGTGGGGGGGGTGGCATGGAAAGAGCTGAGTCAGGAGCCCTCTGCCAACGGGAGGTCCTAAAGAGCTACACCACCCAGCAGAATTAGAGAGCGCTTCACCTCCTCTCCTGTTGCCTGTAATGAAGGAGCGTTGAAGGGGAAAGTGCAAGGCCGGACATGCTTACTAAGAGTTTTTTATGGCTTTTTTTCAGTTCTTTTTCCTTTTGGCATAAGCGAGGCTAACCTCTAGGGTCTCTGACCGACCTTGACTCCATGTTCTGTTCTCTCTCTCTCTCTCTCTCTTTCTCTCTCCCTCTCTCTCTTCTTTCCTTACAGTGCCTCTCTGCTTATCCAAAGTCAATGACATGACACTGCAGTGATCTGACCCATGCATAAAGTACAAAACTGTTTTTCAAAACTTTCTCTAATAGAACCATTTGCAACCAGTGAGTCCCTTGAGTCGGTCAATTTCTCTTTAGAAAACAAAGAACTACTCATTTCAATCAAAAGGAAACAGGCACAATAGTGCATGTCTGTACTGAGACAGGACCATTCAAGACGCTGCATGCTTTAGTGCAGTGAGACACTGAGAGACTATGAGCCACTTAAAATGGACGGGCAAACCCACAACTCTGTCTTTATCAGTGAGGACTGCGCAGTGAACATTTTAGAGCTCACTCTTTGTTCCAGAGCTAAAACATGCTTTCATATCAGCCATAATTCTGTCATAAAGGATACAGCAGGTTGTCTATGCAGCAGCACAATCTTAAAAAAAGATATCAACTGTAAAGGTACTGACCGTAACCACGTCTCTAAAGAACCTTTCAATGGGCCAGTCTTTAAAGAACCATTTCTTGCAAGCATATTTTGTCATTTTAAGAACCAGCATGTAATGCAAATGCAGAAATGCTGAAAAACATGTTGGAATTTAACTTTTTTAACTTTTCTCAAAAGATGAAAGAACTGTATGTTCCATGCGGCTCCTGCTGTCTTGATGCGCCAATCAATAAAAAAAAGCCCAGGACACAGCCCAGTCCACTCAAGATGCTCCGCCTAGACCTATCTGGCCTGTGTTTGCTAACATGCCTGTGTGAACAGTAACACCCTATGCCTACACTGCTCACATCTGCAGTAACCCCCCCCACGACACTAGTCCACACAAACACTGACATGCACAAAAATACAACCTGACCCAGTGTGCCAGTTGCTGAGCTGTTCTCTGTGTCTGTGGAGGGAAGCCATTTTGCCCCCTGGTGTATGAATTAGATTTATGATGTTCATTACAGTGGCTGCGATTGGGCTCACGCAGACAGGCAGTAAAGCGGCGGGTGAGGCGCTCAGCGCACATTTGCATGCTCTCCCTTTACGAGCGCCGCCGTGCCAGGCTGTTTGGGCTAGACCCCTGCACTTTAATATTCACGCCTAGCACAGCTGTGAGCGCACAGACTGCCAAAGGGAAACTCATATGAGCAGCACTGAGAGAAACAGAGGAAACGACGAGAGAAGGCAAGCCAAAGATCGTCTTCTTATTTCATTTCAGTTTCCACACACGTATACAGTACTGTGCAAAACACAGAGACCAGCTTTCATTTATTTATTGGTCATTAAGTACAAGTTATTCACTTTTCTGAGGAGATTAGATATAAGATGATCCACTTGAATAAAGAAGTGGAAAGTCAAAGGAAAATAAATGAAAAAACAGGAGTTTCCAAAACTGAAGTTTAATATTTAATTAAATATACAGAGAAAATGGGGCTCCTAACAACTACGAAAGAGCTGGTAGACTACCAGACCTGTCACCATCAGATAAACAGCACTTAAAGCTTTCATGTTTGAGAGAGAGGAGAAAATCAAGCTGCTTCAGATTTGGAAAAATCCACAGGTGTATCTGTCCATCCTTCCACTGTGAGAGGACAACTCAACACTATGAGTCTCAAAGGATTTGTAGTTGTTAAGAAGCCATTACTGAGAAAAGAAAATGCTGAGACCTCATCATTATTGAATATGCTTGTGATTACTTGGACAGTCAGACAAAGAAAATGCAACTGAACTTTGGAGATGTGGAAAAAATATCCTTGCAGATTTCTTTGAAAAACTGAAAGCAAGTTTCCTGAAAAGAATGAAAACAGTACTAATGGCACTTTGAATACTGACAGATGTAATATTATATTTAGTTCTTGAGGTTTTTGTGTAATTTTCTGTTAAACTTAAACTCAGTAACCGAGACCAAAGATTCAAGTTGTCACTACATTTAATGTGACACTAAATTTAACGTGGAACTGCGTTTTAGGTAGCACTGAATTTAAGGTGGCAGTACATTTAAGTTAGAACTGAATTTAAGGTGGCAGTGCATTTAAGGTAGCAACCAAATCCAATGAACTTTGGATACCATATCAACCGGCTAGCAACATCTAAGCAACACTTTAGCAGCTATCAACAGACTACCACTATTTTAACGTTTTAACATTAATAACTGGCTTTTCCAAGCCAACTTAAAGTTTGTTCACAAACTTTCTCTTTCAGCTATAAAAAATGAAACAAGTATCTTTTCTTGATCCTGTTTTCCTCTGTATTTTTTACACAGATCACCACATGTTGGTCTTGAAAATGTACACAGACCATCCATACAGACTGTGACAATAATCCATGCCTCCTGGTGCTACTCTTTCTCCTTTGGTGCTTATTACACACACCTCAGAAAGCATAATGCTCCTAATTCCCCTTAAATGAAAGGCAGGCTGCAGTCTACATCACTAGATTCTCAACAGCTCTGCTCCAAACCAGGCTGCAATAATAACACAAGTGTTTTTGCATTACTGAACTAGCTTGAAGAGCAGCGCAGAAGAGAGGAGAGGAGGAGGAGGAGGAGGAGGAGGAAGACTAACGGAAGGAGGGATGGAGGCAAAGGAAGAGCAGTAAAACGATAGCAAATGAGAAGCAGATTAAAGGCAGTTACTGGCAGGAAGCGTTCATTTCCTTCCTCGCCACAGCAGACCCCCACTGAGAGGATGAAGGTCTGGAGTATGTGAGTGAGTGTGTGTGTTTGTATTTGTGTGTTTGTTCCCATTACACTATGGTTCACTGCTAGTCTGTCTATGCTTTTGTGGCCATACATCCACATGTGCTACTGAAAACTGAGATAAGCCATCGATAGAGCCAGTCAGGGATAGTTTACAGCAGTCAAGGCTAAATTCTAGAGATGCACAAAATAATGGCAGTCGATACATTATTTGTTAAAAAATTAGTTCTCTAGTGCAAGGAAAATGCTTGCATTTGCTCCAAAGAACAATGGTGCATGGCACCGGCCTTGAGTGCTTCTACATTTACAAGGCATGATGAGGTAATTAACCTTTTGGCTCATCACACAAGTCACAAGAAGCCTAACTAATGAGCTAAATAGCTAACTTTGGCCCAGTTTCCCAAAGGCATCTTAGTGTTTAAATCATCTTAACTGGTAGAGAAAGTGTTCAGTGTGATGCTCACTCTACCATTTAAGAATCATCTTTGTGCTAAGATGCTTCCAGGAAACCTCACCCCACTGATTTACCTTAAAACTCGCGTTTCTTGTCTTTGCTGTGGACCACAGCAGAATGTTCATTTCTTTGGGTTAAAAGGTTTGTCGTACTGCGTGCGGTGCAGGGGCGTCACAGAAACAGCCCATACTAGGCTCAGCTATGCATTTACAGCCAAAGCAGCCCCTTCAAATTAAAGCCAAGGGTGTTCATTTTGCGCTGCCTTTTAAATAGGCTAACAACATGGCTAAAGAGCGAAATGATCCTCATATGAAACAGAAAAATCATCTGAATAGAGTGTTTAATTTGACTGCAATAAGAAATTAAAAAAATAATAAAAATACAGTTAAATCACTGTAATGCAATGCAATCATTCATATGACAATTACTCATCAGTTCATGACAGAGCTAGAACAATAACAACTTTATTAACCAAAGTTGAACTGACACGCTTTGTTCCATATTCCACCCTGACCTCACCTTCACTTATCTTCACTCTCTCTATTTTGTTTTGTCTCTCTCTCCATCTCTCTCCACCTATCCCCTCCAGCTGCCCTGTGGTATACTCCAGACTGTTTGATCCCAAGCCGAACCGCCTCTCTCACTCTCCCTCTGATGTTGTTCCCGGGCAGGTTTGTGAGGTGTGTGGACGGTTGGCGAGGGCTTGTCCTTTGGCGTCCAGCACGCTCATCAATCAGGTCACATGACCAACAGGCAGGCTACAGCCCCCATGCCGCATTTGGCATGAGAGCGACAGAGCCATTCGCACCAACGCAAATGCACCAAAGGAGATCTGCTGGAGCTGATTGAAAAAGGGGCATTTGATAATGTACTGCAAGTAAAGCTGAGATCACTGGAACATCAGAGTGTAAAAATTCGTGTTAAGTCATGCAGTTTCTTGCCCACTTAGACCTCTAAGAGCTATCTGGGAAAGTACATGGCAGCGAGAGAACAACAGCTCATCTGTCTTCAGCCCATTCTAAGCCTGAGATGAGGTCTGGGCCAGCCCTAGGGCTCCCATCTGAGTCAGAGATGAACCACAACTCAAAATGATTCAGTCCAGGCCTTTTATTGGAAAATGCCATTTGAGCAGAGTGATAGTACAGCGCTCTGTGTGGACCAGCAGCGTAGGGCGTGCTAAATTCACAAAATTTCTACTTTGTATTTTCCCATAATAACTTAAAAATTGACATCAAATAAATGTGGTTTATTTGTACATTTTCCCTAATATTGCTGTTCATATTAGCTAAAGTTTTTGCAGAGCAATACATCCTCTGTTAAATAAAATTTTTATGTGGTTACCAGGAAAAGCAGCGAGCTTTTCATGGTAAACATTTAAAAGTTTAACATTGATAAAACAGTTTTTTTTTAATTTTCAAACACAGGAATAACTGAAAAACCATTAATAACCTATACTTTGTAGACATGTCCCTGACCTACATTCAGGAGACCAGCTGTGAACACTGTCTGCGCACAGATCTGCTGGAATCACAGCGAGCATCTGCGACAGTCCCATCTGCTGCCTGAGCGGTCAACATCACAGAAGTCGCCAGCCAATGGACTCTTTCTATAGAGCACTGTTAAATGTCTTCTCTGTCATGCTTGTGGACAGCCTTGATGGAGCCAACCCAGTCATTCCTGAGCTAGCTGTCCTCAAGAGCACACAAAGACAGGCTTCTCTCATCTAATTCAGTGACCTAACTCCATCCTGGTCAGCACGATTACTCTCGGTTTGCAATAAGAGCCAATAGCCTATACCCATCTACATGCTTAGCTGGTTAAAGCAATAGTCTGGCAAAAAAATCAGGCTTCAAAATAGCTCCTACCACCAACATACTTTTTTTAACAGTATATCACACAATGATGATTACTTAACAACTTTGACACAGTTTGAGGTAACTGTGTGATGATAAGGCACGCAGTTTGCTCAATGCTAATTCAAAGTCATACATTTATATTACTTGTTAGCTACATTAGCGTTATAGTTCCAGTGCAAAACTAAAGACTAGAGTTGTCACTATACTAACATTTTGGTAGTTGATACCAATTACAATGAAATTTGACTATTATTAGTATCACAGCAAAAGCAGAAATGCCATAAAGTACAATCTATTATATCATATCAATATTAAAAACCCCAACAAGCCATGCGCATTATAAACCAGCAAGCTTAAGAGCTGTGAACATTGACCAAACATTCTAAAGCAGCTGCAACATGCTGATGTCCAGAAAAAAGAACTGGCAAGCCCAATGAACCAGACTGAATGAGGGAGAACATTCTACTACCAGCAATCACACAAGTTTGATTTGATTTGGATCTGTCTAGTATTAGTGCAACCCAGCAACATCATGGCAGCATCATACTTCTAGATAAAAATTCTGACAATACAGTATAACTAATACCTGAAATGTTCTATTCGGCAAATTTTGCAAATTGGCTTTGAGCTCTACTATATTATTTTTTTTCATCTGACTCAAATTCAGTGTTTCAATAGGCTCTAAATGCCTTTTCTACTAATTGGAGGCTCAAAAACTGAATCAGTGCTGAACACAAATTCTGTCAAAATCTCCTAAAAGCCTCTATTCAGTGACAATGTAATGTTTGGACCAATCACAGTAAGGAGTAGTATCTATGTGCTCAGTTAACAGGAAGACAGCAAAAATGTATGATTAATTGACACTTACACATTACCAGGATTTTAGAATGTGACAGAATATATGTATTTTTTCCATACATAATACATTTATGACAAACTAACATGACAGTACATCATCCACTGAATAGAAAACAGAAAAATGAGTCCTTATCAGCATTTAACATTGCTCATTTGAAAGTAAGCCTACAGCCCTCTACTAATTTTGGCGTAAGTTTTTTTTTCCCTTTTGTGATTGCTTTTGCGGCTATCCGTTCATAAACTCTTACCAAAATTAGTCAAAACTCAAAATAGCATGTCTTTCTGGCTCCAAAAGATATCTTTTTTGCTTTGCAATGTCTTTTTTAAGCAGGTATAGGGCAGCAGCAGCCGTGCTGGTCACCAGTGTGGTTTCTGGTTTCTTTATTTACAGTCAGTAAGACAGGGCTGTAGTGCCACCACTACATTAACAAAAATCATATATATATATATATATATATATATATATATATGTAAACGCCTTTGCTGAATGACTACACTTGGAGTAAGAAGAAAACTGTGTACATGTGATTTTTTTTGCTATCAAAATCACTTTAATACCCCCGTCTTTCTTCTTTCCCTCCATCTACAGTTCCCTTACCCCCCTCCCCGTCTGCAGGGGAGGTAGGAGGAACCCCTTGCTGCTTTAAGAGGCCATACAGGAAAGCTCCAAAACCCTGTCAGCTCATTAAAGTCTCTGAGCCTGTCTGCATCTCTCTCACACACTTCCTCAGCCTCATATACACACACAGATGCATACACACACTCTCACTCACCGGGATGGGTTACTACCATAACCTGGGGCAGCCTAAAATGAGATGAGAGAAAAAGAACAAGAGAACTCCCCACAAAGGAGAAATGGCAGACAATTAAGGTCGTAATCATAACAGTGTTTTTTTTAGTATCCTTTTACGTGTGTTCTTTACCACTGGACAGCTTCCCTAAAGGATCTTGACTCCGTCTCATAACAATGACTGGCGAGCAGTCCAAAAATAACCTGACGCCCACCATCCCTCTCTCTCTCCCTCTCTCTCTCTTTCTCTCTCCAGCTATGAACTAAGGCTTTGTTCCGCTTCATACACTTTATCCATTTTTTGAAGACAAGCATAGCCTTTTTTGTCACTAGTAGCTAAATGAGCATAAGCCAAGTTCAAGTGTACCTCAAGGCTTGAATAAGTAGGCTGCACTTTTTAATCAATGAATATAATTATAACGGCTGATAAAAATCTTCAGAAGGGGATGCCAAAGACAATTAGGGGTAAAGTTAGTTTTTCCAAAAAGCGCAATTTAAGGCAGCACTAATCTTATGTGACACCACCGCATAATGTTCCATTTACAATCCACAGACTTCTAAACACATCTCTCATGCCCTACAGTCTTAAAAATAACAGCGACAGAAAGGGTTTCTCAGTGCAGCTCCATAGAAGAACCACTTCTGTTTCCCTAAAAAAGCTACGAACAGATAGTTCTTTAAAGCAGTGGTTCTCAAACCGATCCTCAGGAACTCCAAGATGATCCACATTTTTGTTCTATCACTGTGTGTTGCACGGTTGGAGCAAAATTATGGACTGTCTGGGGGGTCCCTGAGATAAACACTGCTTTAAAGAACCATTTTTATGTAAAAGAGAGTATAAAGAACGTCCAGGTTCAAAGGAACTTACACATATCTATTTAATTTAATATCACTAATACGGGGGGAAGGGCTTATGTTACATACTGGATTTTTCTAAAACTTTTTATCAACTTTTTAGAAATCAACTACAAATTCAAGAAGTTGTGATTTTTTTCAAACAATGAAAGAACTAAATGGCTGTGAAGTAAATATGCTAAAAAAGAACTCGGTGTATGATGGTGTAAGAAGTAGCAAGCACCACACCAAATGAACTCAAACCACCAAAAAGGGCAAGAAGACATTGTTTTGCTTTGGAAAGTCGTTTTTTGCTTAAATACTGACAGCTTAAAAAAAACTCAGTGTAAGTCTCAGCACCGCTAAAAGCAAGCTCATGCCATGGACCAATCACTGTTAAGGGGACGACTCAAAACGAGTGACATGGAAATTAGGAGTTCTGTTCAGCTCACACCATATAACTAATTCTGCTTTGAACCAGCCTTTCCTTTCATGCGAAGTATACTGTGTATTATATCGTCACTGTCCAAAGAAAAACAAGTATCTCCAAAATAGTAACTTTACAGGAGAGGGCAAAAACGTTCTTTACTTTCAATGTAAGTTAATGAAAAGAGATTTAATTCTAAGCAATTTTGAAGCATTTCTATTCATCCAATCATCACATAATGTAAAGGACAGCTGCTGAGCTCAAATGATGCAGCAAAGTAAAAATCACAAAAAAATGGAGTTGCATGTTTTTTTATTGGACAGCGACGATATTCTCTAGCATACACAAGCTCTGTAGAATCATTTTTAATATTTTAACAGATTAAATATGAAAAATCTAATTGAATCTTTTAATTCAATTGAAAACTGAAATGAAATTTGTATTGAACCTGAAATTATGCGCACTGTAATGCCCATAGTGTGCATACATATAAGCTGTGCACATGGTGCAAACAGAAACATATTAACATAAACATATGAACATAAGGCTCCTTATTTTTGCTGTATAGACAAATGTACTGTAGTAAGACACCACAGTAATGCACTGAATTAAATTTAGCATTTTCTGTATCACTACACTACAGGTTTTACCTAGAACTGTCTGCCAAAGCCAAAAAGCATTTTGGAACCTTCATTTCTAGGATTGTATGCTGATCCATCCACACAATACTTTCCAACAAAAAAAAAACTCTCCACTGAGGTTCCCTATGACATGATCCCGTTTTATAAATCCTCCATACACCACATCCTACCTCGCGTGTTGGTTGCCATGTCTGCCACCTTCTGAAAGGCATCCAGAAAGGCCACTGCTGCTAGCACGGTGGTTCTGTATAAGAAATAAAGACAGAAATGATGACATGAGCTTTTCTCAGTCTGCAATAATAAACGCATGTATAATGTCCTCATAATGACAGGTACGGATGTGAGGCACAAGGTAGTCTCACCGGAGCTGGGCATGCAGCTTGGTAGCCTTGGCACTGAAGTCCTCCCAGACAGGATATGAACACTGCAACAGAACAAAGACACCCGTTAGGCCAAGCACACTCAGTGTGTGGAGCAGCTTTTCATGTATGTGCTGATAACATTGTAATCTTTGAATGGGGGCTGTTATGCTGATATATCTTATAACACTTTCAGGGTCAAACACAGACCAGAAGATCAAGGCGGTGATGTTCGCATTTAGTGCTGAGTTATATATCATCTATACTGGTTTTACAAAAATAATACTGAATTTTAGTTTTTGTTACATTGACAAAAAAAGGTTAATGTATGTTATTTGCTTGGTGCTTCAGATAGTTTTAAAAGAACAGTTCAAAATACATAAAAACGAAATAAATTATAGATGTATGATGATATCAGAATAATATCAGAATTCTATATGATATTTGAGCGTATTTATTGTACTCCACAATAGCAGAATATTTAGGAGACGCTACTAAAATTTCAGCATTTCATTAATTTTACTGGAAATAAATATTTATATTTGTTTGTAATGCTAATCTAGGTAGATTTAGTCCAAATTGCTACATTTTATAAATGTTTATGCATAAGTATGTGCAGATATGTACATGGAAAATATTGGAAATTGGCATCGGCACACAATTTGCACATCAATGCATCCCTAAAATAAATAGTAATTTTTCTTTCGGAAACCTGATTTCTGTTTGGCTAATTTTTCAATACTGTTTAAGGTGAAATCTGTTGAACGTTTATGAGAAAAAACAACAAAAAACAGTACAAAATAATACACACAGAGCAGCTTTTCACATACAGCAGGGTTTCCCCATCTTTTTCATGCCAATCAAATTTAATGTTACTGTCCTTGGGCTTTTAGCCTGCTTTTATGCAATATTATAGTTCTTTCAATTAACAATAACATGCCATGATAAAATAATGAAGGATGCTTAGGCATACACTATTACATACTTTATGTTATCCATTCCATCATGATATCCATGCTGTCGGAATGAAACCTTTTTCAGTTTTTGACATAATTTGAAAATGCCTGTTGTTCTTTACATTATGTGTAAGTTTCGTGATGAACTAACCTAAAGAAACAGACCAAAATGACTTGGAAAAAAGTCTGGTTCCATTTACTTCCATTAAAAGTCAAGTCGTTTTTTCCTTCTTAGTTACCATTTTGGAGATACAAGGTTTTGTTCTAACAGTGATACACGATACCACCAGCGGTAAGTGCAGCGTTTAAGACTGGCATACATGCGAACATTTGTTTGGTATTACAACAATAAAAATGAACAGGCACATATATTTGCATTAGGATTGTTTGGCATAACTGTGGTTATCCCTCGTGTTAGGCTATTGCATGCTTTGTCAAAATATCAGCAGCATAAATTAGGCTAAAGCAAGCTTGCTTTATGCAGCATGGCAGCAAAGTTGAATGTTTTTGCATCATTTTTATATGACGACAATCACAAGTAGAAAATGGAAAATGTATTTTGCACTAGTGGTATGAAGCTCACTGCAAACAGCAAAAAATAGACTCAAAGCTTTGAATGATTTGACCACTTAATCCTACCATCACCGTTCACATGAAGCTCGATGTAGAAAGCTTCACTTTGTGAACTCAAAGGCCATTGCTAACACACAAGAGCTCTGCAAACGGTGCATTGCAAAGCAGAAATGGCGCAGTTCACCCTTCTGATCTAAAACGCACTTCATTCAGCTCTGCTCGTGTGGAAAAGCAACCAAAATTATGAATTGACGCAGCATCCTCACGACCCACTCATCCCCTCCCTACGACCCCAATGGGTCACCAACAATTTGAAAACCACTCGCATAGAGTACCAGTATTCAGACAGACTAGGTTCACTGACCATAACATATTTTGAAAATATCATGAGCTTGAATTTTATTAATACCACCCAGCAGACTGCATTAAAGCAAACACATGCAATTGATACTAGTTTTAAATCACAAAGCCAAGCAGAGCCATGCAAGACACAATCTACACACACAGACTGTGTGCAATGCGTAAAAGTGTGTGTATATGAGTGCGTTTGGGAGGGGGGTGGCATTGCCCTGCAGCAGGAAGAGGGGTGTCGTCCCACGATAAGGGGACAAGCCACGTACAAGGCTCTCTGCCTTGTTACCACGGAAACAGAGAGGGCACAGCACTTTCTGTGATGTCTGCTTAAAAGGGCAGCAGCGGCTCGACCTAACACAGCCATCAGCAAAACACAATATCAAAGCCTGAACACGATCACAGGAACTCATAACCTAGTGATTAGCGTCTTGTGTTGATTGGCTTCTTATTCAAAACAACAGTCAGTCCATCAGTAATTGCACCTTACTGCAGTCAGGGAGAAAGCTCAGTATCCACTGGAGCTGTGCCGATACTATGATAAATCGATGAATCACTATTCTATTTTTCACAAAGGCCTCATTTATGGATGTAACTTTACACATTTTCTTCAATGTAATCTTCAATTCTCTAATTATTAGGTTGGGGGGCATTGTAATATATACAGACTCATCTCAGTACTTCTTTTACTTAATTAGGTCTTCAAACAAGGTGTGTATGCTTTTTAAAATAATATAGTATATACAAATATTTAAAAATACATTCATTATAAAATATTTTGGAAAACTGTTAAAATGGGACAAACTATGCTATTTCAAACATTTGATTAATTTTTCTGATGATGATGATTTCAACATTTCAATGAAATTGTTACACACAGCATCAATGTTTATTTATTTATTAATTCATTTATTCATTCACACCATTTCTAAAGTTCAATCAGAGTCAATAAAGTAGCGTTTTGAGTGGTAACCGTTATGATTCAGTTGGCATTTTTCCGCATTATTCACTGGATCCTGGCTGGGTTTCCCAAAAGCATTCGAGCACAAAGAATATTCTTAAATGGAAGAGCGAGCATCATTTTGAACACTTTCTCTACCAGTTAAGATGATCTTAACACTAAGATACTTTTAAGAAACTGGGCTCCAGTGACATTTAGTGGGGAAATGTACACAGTACAAAATGTATTGGGCTTGGAACTTTCTAGTTTTTGAACTAATTTTAAATTTTCCATGCCATGCCTGTAGAGAAAATCTGTTTAGAACGCCCCATTTCCTAATATGGGCAGACATCACAAAATGATGGCCTAGTTGATAAAACTCAACCCTAATATCAGCCCTAATATCCTCAGCTAAACAGCATTGTTCTCCACACATCTGGCTTTGGCCTAAAACTGTACAAACGGAGCTCCTGTCTTGGCTGCTGTGTGCATCTGTGAGGCAGGGACAGTGGAGGTGTGCTTGGTCATGGTTCTCTTTGTTAGTGGTGCTAGCGTGCAGGCTTGGGCAGGCTTTGAGTGCAGCAGATCAGACGGCTGCGTAGCGAGGGGTGAAATTAGCCTCACTTGAGAGCACAGCTGGAGGTCAGGATTCAGCTCAGCACTCCTCACACTAACGCCACTACACACCCCCCCCCACTGCCTCGCCTCACCACCCTAACACCACTACACCCCCTCCCGACTCACCACCACACGCCTCACCCCTGTACCGCAGCCCCTCTGCCTTTAGCACTTTATGGGGTTTAGGGAGGTGGGGGGTGTCAGAGAGAGAAATAGAAAGAGAGGGAGAGAGAAAAACAAAGAACACCTACAAGGAATGAATTTGATATAAAAAAAAAGCTCTGACTCATGGGGATGAGAGACAAACAGTAAAAGGGTACCAAATAGGAAGAGAAGGGAATGATAAAGGACAACAGGAAAACCAGTAAATCAACACAGGACAAAGAGGGCACAGGGAGGTCAGTGAAGACAGCAAGAGAACAGCAAAAAAAAAAAAAGGAAATTTTAGAGGAAGTTAATGTTGCTGATTTAAGGTCAATATTCCTTAACAGTAACAGATCTAGATGAACGTCAGCCTCATGTCAGTTTTGCTCTTCCATACTGGGTGGTGGAACAGAAAAGAATGGCAAAAGACAATCGAAAGATACAGAACACAGTCTTTAAAAAAACCCCGTAATGCTGCCACTATGGCTTTGTTCACACAGCAGGTAAAAGTGGCCCAAATCCGATCTTTTTCGTTATTTGTGACACAGATGTGTGTCTGTGTGTCAGTGTGGACAGCAAAAACTCACTGAATCTGACATTTTCAATTCCGATTTGAGACGCTTTCATATGTGGTACTGAAATCTGATACGTATCCGATATGCGGCAATGCGACTCGGTCTGAACAGCCAGATCGGAATTCATGCAACTTTTACGTAAATCCAACTCGACATTCGTCATACTTTCACACTGCTGAGATCTCATAAACATTTGGGGTGATATTTTTGTGCAAAAAATTAGATGACGCTCAACCAAAACCCCTCCATGTTCAAAGAGATTTAGAAAGAAATGGCTCAATGCAGCCGTAGGAGAACGAGGCTGCAGCGTCAAAGAACAGTTAAAAGTCTGAAAGCACAGTTTAAAGAATCCGAGGACATGAACCAAAAAGTGACCGCGCCCTTTTTACGGCGAGCTCAAACACATTCTTTGTGATGAGCCCAGTTGTCAGTCAATGAAGCTTCATGATCGCTCCTGTGATGCTGGTGAAGATGAAACTGAAAGCTCTGGGAGTGACTGGTGTTCTTTGGCAGTTGTGATTGTTTACCCCTGGATGAGCCACGTGAAGCAACATGAAGCATTGTTGTTTTGCGCATGCAGGTCAGTTTAGGAGCTGATCTGTTCAGACTGATGTCGCATACAGGTCACATTTAAAAGATATTGTGAACAGTCAAACAAAAACATCGGATTTGGTGAGAAAAATCAGATTTGGGCCAGTTTTACATGCCGTGTGAACATAGTCTATGTTACTACTATGTTGATGTGCTGAGAATGACCCAAATAATAACTTGTCAGAGGTGGTCCTAGAGCTGGGCAATATGATGATATTTTATTCTTTTCATGATATCATGACAAACAATATGCTTTTCTAAGCATGTTATGGATATAGTCCATACTTAAAATCAAAGACCAATTGAACGTTAATTACAAAAATTACTGTTTTAAACAACACAGTGACAATAATAGTAGTGCACTGTGTCTGTGCATCAAATTACTGCAATATTTATCATGTAAAAACAAATTTTGTCATAAAACATGGCTGACAAATATAACAACAGATAAACTACAATCAGTAATTGTAAACCTACAAAGTACACTTCATTATGTACTCTTACCTCCTTGTTTCTACACTCATTGTCCATTTTATCAGCTTCACTTACTATAGAGATGCACTTTGTAGTTCTACAATTACAGACTGTAGTCCATCTGTTTCTCAGTATACTTTGTTAGCCCCCTTTTACCCTGTTATTCAGTGGTCAAGGCCCCCACAGGACCACCACAGAGAAGGTGTTACTTGGGTGGTGGATCATTCTCAGCACTACAGTGACACGTGGTGGTGGTGCGTTAGTGTATGTTGCGCTGGTCTGAGTGGATCAGACACAGCAGTGCTGCTGGAGCTTTTACACACCTCACTGCTGGACTGAGAATAGTCCACTAACCAAAGATATTCAGCCAACAGCGTCCTGTGGGCAGCAACCTGTGACCACTGATGAAGGACTAGAAGATGACCAACACAAACTGTGCAGCTACCGTCTCTGACTTTACATCTACTAGGTGGAGCAACAAGGTAGGAGTGTCTAATAGAGTGGACAGTGAGTGGACACAGTGTTTAAAAACTCCAGCAGCACTGCTGTGTCTGATCCATTCGCACCAGTGCAACACACACTAACACACCACCACCACGTCAGTGTTACTGCATTGCTGAGAATGATCCACCACCCAAATAATACCTGCTCTGTGGTGGTCCTGTGGGAGTCCTGACCAGTGAAGAACAGGGTAAAAAAGAGCTAACAAAGTATGCAGAGAAACAGATGGACTACAGTCTGTAATTGTAGAACTACAAAGTGCTCCTATATGGTAAGTGGAGCAGATAAAATGGACATGAATGGAGTGTAGAAACAAGGAGAGGTGTACTTAATAAAACGGCTATATTGTGGTAATATAATGGTATATTGGAGGTGTTCCTGATAAAATGGCCATTGAGTTTAGACACAAGTTTAACACAAGTGTAACTGGAATGCATTTTTGTTATCTGTATACAATACGCATCTGCTGAGTGATGACTAGATAAAAGATGGAGAATATGGGAGGCTGGAGTTCCCCAATCCATGAGGCTTCTTACACTCTGGGATGATAAAAGTGTCCAAGCCAAGCTTGTCGACTCGTAACAAAGAAAAAAGTTAGCAAAAGTAAAACAGAAACAATTTATGTGTTGACGTGTTTTTTTACGTGAGTAAAGTACAGCTGACTCTCTTCTGGTCACAATGGGGATGAATTTTAAGCAAAAGTATAAATGGAATCCGGCCAAAGTATATCCAGATACAATCCGCACACAAAATACATGTTAATGCAAGATGTAAACAGGTCCTCAGATCTAGCTGGATGTCATTAGTGATACACTGATACGATTTGCCAGTTCTGGGAACAATACTAACCTTATTAAGAAAAAAAGTAAGCAAAAGTAAAATGGGGGGAAAAAATCCACCAATTGTTTTTACATTTCTGCATAATTAAATCAATAAAATGTACACAAAGTCATCTGAAGCAGTTTGATGTAAAATGCTCCAATCTAGCGAAACCTAGAGAGTCAGAATTGTTCACAGTGGTGGTGATAAGTACCAGTCATCTGAAGCATTTAATGCAGGGGTGGGGAACTTGAAGGGCCAGATTCCTGCACAGTTTGGTGATTTTCCTGCACAAGCACACCTGATTCAACCCATCAGCTAATTACCAGGTTTGGCTGGTGCGCTAGAGCAGGGAAACCATCAGTGTGCTGGACTCTGGACTGGCCCTCAGTTCCCCACCCCTGTTCTGATGCCTCTGAAAACTCCCTCAAGGAACAGTCAAGATGCTGCCTGATGTCTAAAATATTGTATGACAGTGTTACAATCATGTTTTGGCCTGAAATTTACCCTTTGAAATGCAATCACTGCAAAGAGGTTCAAAGGAAAAATCTAAGAAAATCTTTTTTGGTTTTATCTCTGTTTTACCATTATCACTGCTTATAAAAACTGGACCCCTGGTTCTTTTCACCACCACTGTAAAGCAATCGGTATTTTCTCTACAATGCACCGTTTCACATCAAAACACTCTTCAACCACTGAATTATGCAGAAATAGGTGGAATTCCCCTTTAAATTAAATGGATATCAGTCGGACGTGATCAATCATCCATATTCAATACTGTGACTTTGTAATTGCAATTGCAAGAGTGCAAATTTATACACCTTCTGTACAATTTATTTACTGTATTGGTTATATTAGATTCAATGGGTTCATATCAAAATCGTTATGGGAAGAATCCTAGATGTCAATTTTGCTTTCATACACTGAGGAATGAGAGGAAAACAGCAAAAGGGAGATGAAACGGAAAGAGAAAGGAATGATAAAGGACAATAAGAAAGACACTACACCTGCCCAGGACAGAGAGAGCACAATAGAGAGTCACTGGTGACAGCGCCAAAGCAGCGGATGCATGGGCAGAGACACTGCGGGCATCACCCGTTTGATCCGCCGTCTCGCCCGGCCTGTTTGATGTCTGCTAATTCGCTCTCAAACCGGAGCGTGATATTCCCAGTGGAACCCCCCTCGCACTGTTTGAAGTGCTCTAATCTGGGGTACAGGCCTGAGGTCCAGACTAAGGGGGGCTTGTAGGGAAGAGATAAGGAAAGAGAGAAAGAGAGAGAAAGGCGACCCCCCTCCTCTATCCCAGGACACTCTCTCATACCTTATTAGCATATTCACTCAGATAATCCAATAGGAGAGCAGAGCAATCCCAATTATGCAAAGAGTATCGGGCCAGCTCGCTTTCACTCCCGTTGTTGCCCGCCTTCCTCTTGGAATTTCTTCCTCTCTCTTTCTTTCGTGACTTACCAAATGATCCACAAACAATTGAATAAGTACCTGCCTCGGCCGTGCGCTCTCCGCACTAAGAGATGCTCGGATGCAGGGTAAGGAAGCAGGCTATTTTCTGTTTAGCCAAACCAAGCGGAAGAAAGGCATTAAAGGTGCATTTTAATCAGGGCAAGAAAACAACCAGAAGGCTGGCAGATGATAAAAAGACAAAGGCATCCGTCCCATCAGGAGAACAAAACACAGACATTGTGAAGTATGCCAGCATCGTGATAAGCCCGAGGCTCGGGACACAACAGTGATTCTGGGAAGGATTATTGAATTAAATGGTAATGATATTGTTGAGGAGAACATAACAATCCATATTAAGAAGCATATAGATGGGCATATAGAAGCATACAGATTTGCTGCTTAATCAGTATGTCTATTGATCAGCCATGGACATAGTATTCACTGCACTGTTTGAGTAAATTAGTCCATTGGAATTCTAGGCGGTGTGTTCTAAAGCATTCCCAGACAGAGATACTGTATATCAATAATAAGTCAACAAGCACAACAAAACTATATATATTTTTTTTTTGTTTTGTTTTGTTTTGTTTTGTTTTGTTTTTTTGTTTTTTTTATGTCTGCCATGAACAGCCAGATATTTATAAATGTTGTGGTTTCGTGACATCACAAAAACAATAAATGTTTTTGCAGCTTTGGTTTTGGAATATGGACCATATGGACTGGTCAAGGTTTTGAAAATTTACCAATGTATACATCCTACATCAAACTGTTTAATTTCAAATAGACAGAAAAAGTTTATTTTCCATGAAACGGGCCCGTTAATGATGTGGATTTAAGATATTACATCAGGGTCTACTATCCTGAAGGGTAACTGTGAGTAGATCTAGATGAATGTCAGCCTTATATCAATTTTGCTTTTACATTTGACTATGAATAGTTCTTCTTTTGGTGGCATTCCCCTTACAGTCTTATTGCTCTTCATCCGTCTCCGGCTCCAATTGCCCATAACTGTCTGTAGCATCAGAAAAGACTGATTTTACAATCGCCGATCTTTCCAAACAAAGAGCCTCTCTCCGTTAACTTCTCCCGCTAATGAAAAGCTATTGAGCAGCCATTGCCTGGGAGCTTAAAAGACAAATTCTGTCAGTGTTCAAACGAGTCATTTTCATTTCTGCAACTAAAATGAATAGCTCACTATACAGCTTAATTTCTCCTTTCTTCCCTATTGATTTCAGTGGGGATCCAGCGACACAAAAGTGGATCCGCATTAGCCTAATTCCATCTCCACAACTGAACCAGTTCAGCTACTGAAACAAAGGCACCAATGAGGAATAACAAAAGGGGGGGGTTGGCAGTGTAATTTACACACTTAATGTGCACAGTACACAACTACGGATATGCGCTCCTCTAAATAATCCATCATAGCTTTAGTTGATCATAAGCTTTTAAGATGTTTTGAAGGGCTGGGGACAATGCAAAACATGCAATATAATTTTCCAAGTATATCACAGTATTACAGTATCAAATGATATGAATTATGCATTAATAAATGTACTAAACACAATTTTACTAAGTAATTGTACTCTAACCTAAAACTAGACAGTGCCTGTAGGAGACCTATTGATAAGTCAATGAGCAGCAAACTGACAAAACAACAGCAAAATGGAAATCTCCAGTTTCCCTTGAGAGCCTCCACTGTAACAAGAATCCACAAGCTGTTTGAACAGAGTGAGAATGAGAGGCTACAATCACGTATACACAGATCAGCCATGATATTAAAACCACCTCACTGTTTCTACACTCATTGTCCATTTTATCTGCTCCACTTACCATATAGGAGCACGTTGTAGTTCTACAATTACAGACTGTAGTCCATCTGTTTGTCTGCATACTTTGTTAGCCCAATTTTACCCTGTTCTTTAATGGTCAAGACCCCCCAGGACCCCCACAGAGCAAGTATTATTTGGGTGGTGGATCATTCTCAGCAATGCAGTGACACTGATGTGGTGGTGGTGTGTTAGTGTGTGTTGTGCTGGTATGAGTGGAGACACAGCAGTGCTGCTGGAGTTTATAAACACCTCAGTGTCACTGCTGGACTGAGAACAGTCCACCAACCAAAAATATTCAGCCAACAGCGTCCTGTGGGCAGCATCCTGTGACCACTGATGAAGAACTAGAGGATGACCAACACAAACTGTGCAGCAACAGATGAGTTATTGTGTCTGACTTTACATCTAGAAGGTGGACCATAGAGAGGACACAGTGTTTAAAAAACCCCAGCAGCACTGCTGTGTCTGATCCACTCGTACCATACATCAGCCAGAATTATTGTGCAAGAATGGTGGACGGAGAATACGTGGCCTTAATGTAGGCTCACATCCACCAGAAGATTCTACTGATTTACTACTCCTAGTATTCCGTACACACATTCCTTTTACATAATGTCTTCTCCGCAATTTATAGCTGGAACATTAGTTTGCCGTAAAAACTTCCAGGTGCTGGTGGTGATGAAATGTACAGAAGAAAACACTGCAGATCCTGCAGCTGTTTTCCTTGCTGAAATCCTTCCCAGCCACCGACTCTTAAACCAACAGAAACAGCACGCTAAAATGACACATCAGCATTCGTAAGTCCACAAACAGAAACTCTTCTGGGACAGCCTCAGCTCGCAGACAAAAGGCGCTGCATCACATGAACCGAAACAGTACACTGACAGTGCATCCAGTGTGCATTAGGTTTCTTAAACACTGCGTTTGGCAAAACACCACAATCAAATTACATTAGCAGACAGGCAGTAAGTTGTTGTCAGATGAAACAGAGAGATTGTTTGCTGCATAATTTATGAGCGGGAGAGCGCAACAATTTTGCTGCGCTAATGAAAACCAATACCATTGATGCCTTTAGCCAAGGAGCTCTGATAAAGCTATGGGTGTATCGGAGTATCGGAATCATATCAATACCAGCAGATGATGGCATAAAAGAAACTGTCGGCACTGGATAGATGTTTAGATTTGATTGATATTTCAAACTGATATTTACTTTATATTTATGTACTCTAGAACAGCAGAACATTTAGGTGACATTGGGTTACTGCGCTAAAGTATCTGTATTGTATTTCCGTTTGTAACTATAAAGAAATAAATGTCAGATTTCTCCATAATGCTGGTACATCTAGTCTCAATTTCTACAGTTTATACATGTTTATTTATCGGCATCAATATCAGCAGTAAATGAAAGATAGCAGATAATTCCAATATTGGTGCATCCCTATAGAAAAATACAAAATATTAGCCTGAAATGAATTTGTTTGTCTTCTGTTCTTTATCTTTTTTCCCTCGTCTTTGACTGATGAAGGGTTGCAGCCTTTGTCTCAGAGACCTCGATATGTCTTGATAAGAACGTCTCCTGAACTTGACATTGCGGCATGCAGACGTTACACAACAGATAAAACATTGAGCAAAAAAAACGTTGCTTAATTGCTTTCTCTCATCCACAACCCCTCCTCCTTCACTTACACAAAAGGACAAAGGGTTGAATGGGGGGATGAAGTGATGTGATTTGCTTGAGGGACAGACACTGAAAGGCTGGTAGTTTCAGGGAAGGTCTGATTGACTGAGACACTTCCGCTGGGCTGCACTGTAGCTATCCTGATTGGCTCTTTGCTTTTGTGGACTGAGGAGGAAAACAGGCGGTTTGATGAAGGCCTACACTGTACATCTTCCTCACCAGTGTGAATGAATGAATGAACGAATGAATGAATGATGGAGAGGAGCAAATCATCTCCAGCGTCTGCAGCCTGCAGTCATGCTATAATGAATAATGGAAACCACTTACCATGAAAACTGCTCTCTCTCTCTCTCTTTCATAACTGCCTTAAATCACCTAAGAAGTCCTTTACCTTTTTTCCTTTCACTAGTTTCTCTCTGAAAGGGGTCACTGTGGTCACCAAAATGAGGAAAGGCAACTGGGTTGATTTACTTCCCACAGCTATTCTCTCCCCAGTTATCCTCAGTGAATCTGACTTGGGGTTTGTCAACATTACCGGTCTGATGACCAGGAGTCATGTTGATTGGATCTTTTTGGGGATGCACAGTGACATTGGACTCATATCAATATTGGCAAATAATTGTTTTAAAAAAAATTATCAGAATCTGAAACATATTTCAAGCACTCCTGCCTCACAGCAAGAAGGGCCTGGGTTCGTGTGGGTTTCCTCTGGGTACTCCGGCTTCCTCCCACAGTCCAAAGAGATGCAGTCAGGCCAACTGAACATGCTAAATTGCCCCTAGGCGTGAATGTGTGTGTGAAAGTACTGCCGGCCTGTCCCGAAACATATTTCATACCGTTAATGACTGTCATATTTACTGTACTCTGGAAGAGCAGTAATTCCCTTCCAGGTATATGTATACATATATGTATGTTTATGTATCAGCATCAGCATCAATAGATATGTACATGAAAAACAGTGGATATCAGTATTGGCCCATAATTCCCATATTCATGCATCCCTAGCATATATATTCTTGTTACAGTGGAGGCTCTCAATGGTAACTGTAGCTTTCCACTTCAATATTGCTTCTGTTAGTTTTCCACATAGGCTGCGCTGTGGAGATCTAGCCCAGCATACAGATGGACATACAAGTATATTTCATCCCATTTGAACCAATTCCAGTGCCAGTGATTGTTTAAAGAAAATAACACACAATATCATATGCAAAGCATTACTCTTTGCACATCTCCACAACCTAAACCTTCACTTTAAAAGAAGCCTTTGTTTATGCAATTTCATCATTACGTTAACGCCATTCTCCATATCCATATATTCAAACTACCTCCCTTACTCCCCCCATGGTGCCCCCCCAGGCTTGTTTCAGACCTGTGGTAAACACTGTACTCCTTTTAAAACCCTACAGAAATAAGTGTCTTATTTATACCTAATGCTCTTTCACGTAGACTAGGCTCAACTTCTACATTTTTATTTGCTTATTTATCAGCATTGGCAGAAATGTACATGAAAAATGCCAGATATCTACACAGGCCTACAGTTCAGGGACACTTGTTTTTAATAAAATGGCACATCGACTTTTTTCCATACTCAACGTTGCTGTGGGTTAACTAATTGGTGTGTCCCTATTTTCTAATCCAGTCACTAACTCCATTAACCTTAATGTTACAGTTTGTTATGTGTCTCAAACTAAGATAGCATCTCATCCCCAGGCATTTGTTCTTGGCATGACAGTCACTCACTGAGTTTTAAAAACCTTTCCACTAATATAAGCAAGAGTTTTCTTTGATCAATGCCATAAAAGAACTATTTTCATTTCATGTTTAAAACAGAGAACTTTAAACTTTTTAAAATTTTAAAGAATCTTCACCTGACATAAAGGTTCTATACCAATTTAAGGTAATTTTACATTACGCAGAAATTCTTCTTCACACTCACATATCTCATTTACAAAATGGGTCTCTACAGAATCACCCACTGAAAACATCTTTCAGGAACCAAACTAGGATCTTCTATAGCATCTTGCATAGATGAACCGCTTTTGGTTCCCTAAAGAACCATGTTTGCAAAATGAGATTTGTGAGTGTGAAGAACCTTTCAAAGAAAGAAGTTTTTTACTTACTTACTTTTACATTTTAACTTATTCTAATTCACATAATGTAACAGTTCTTTAAGGAACCAAAAAGGGTTCTTCTATGGCACTGAAAAAGCTTTTTGGCTCCTTTATTTTTAGAAGTGTAGAGGAAACTTCAAAATAAACTTCAAATAAGGAAAAGAGTGTCTTGTTTGTTTTTTTCTGAGATAGTACTCTTTAAAAAAAGATGGTTCTTCAAAGGTTCTTTTGTAAAGAAAATGGTTCTATATAGAACCATGAACACTCAAAGAACCCTTTGCATGATTAAAGGGTTTTTGCACAGTGAAAAGATTGTTTACATCGATGGAGAACATGCTGTAGACAGTTCTACACAGAAACTTTTTTGAGCAGGGTCATATACAGCACCAAAAAGGATATCGTAACCTATATAGAACCCTTTCCAAAAAGGTTCTATATAGAACCATATACAACACATTCTCCAACAAACTGAAGAACGCTTTTGTGATGCAAAGAGACTTTTAATCAGGCAAAGGGTTCACTGAGTGTTCATGGTTCTATTTAGAACCATTTTCTTTAGTAAAGAACCCTTGAGGAACCATCTTTTTTGTGCCTTTGTGCAGAGCATGTTAAAGTGGCTAAACGAAACCAAAATGTTTTTGGCCCCAGGTCAAATCTATGTGATGACTCATGCTTTATACTGTTCATGTGACACATGGAGCCATTAGGACAGAGTGTAGGTGGCGATTTGGCTTCTGTTACTTCATTTCACTATGAAAGCAGACATTTCTTGTCATAGAGACCAAACTTTGAATTATGGCAGCACTATGACGGGGAAAGGTTTGTGGAAACGACACAACGGTTCAATTGATTGATTGAATAATAGTTAACAGATTAATTAATTACATAAACAATCATAAGTTAAAACCCTACGGCATAACATAACCCTGGACAGAACCTGGAAAACATGCGCATCGACCTGACACATTTCACCCCCTACTACACAGAACGATCACTCCTCTGGAGCTTTTCCTCGAGTCAGCAGACGTAAGAGACGAGATGGGTTTGACAGGTCCAACAAAGCCTCAGCCGAGCTGGCACACTTCCAAAAAGGACTCCGCCGTCCAAAATGACCCGATTCATCTTTAACGAGCCTAACGAAGGGCGCGGGAAACACACGTTCATTTAGATACCACAAATCTCACGGCAGCCCCCCAAAAACTAAATAAATAAATAAGCGAGAGAACATGAAGAGTGGCCTCACGAGGATTCTCAGCATCGCTGGTGGGGCAAAAAAGAGAGGAACAGAGAGGGGGAACACGTGCTCTTGTTCACACGCTCTCTAGCCCTGCGAATAACACTGCTTGTGTGGATGTTGTCCACTCAGTAAGCCCCTTGGGTGACATTAGAGCCAAGTCCAAGGCTATAGCAAAGGGTCTGAAAATGTGCTATTGGTGATATATGATGTTAAAGTTAAGACTGGTCCATGGCAAACTGAGGCTAAACTAAGGCTTAGAACACACTAGGGGTGGACAACATAACGATATATTTCCATTATCGTATTAATTACATCATGATACATCTGTCTGAGTATATCACAGGTATCATCAGTACTTCTAGAACAATGAACAACTACACGTATCATGAATGAACAGACTTGGACCAATTACAAAGAGCGTTTAAACAACAAGAGCCAGTGTATAGCAGGGATGTTCATGTCACAAGTCACTTCATGCAAGTTCAAGTTGAGTCATCGTGGTGCGAGTCCGAGTCTCTGAGGTGCTAGTGCGAGTTGAGTCTTGAGTCTCTGGGGTTCAAGTATGAGTCGAGTCTCGAGTCTTTAGTAAAGAATTTTAGTTTTGTCTCATTATTTGCTGCAGGCATCGCATCATATAAAAGTAAACTGTCTGACACCTTTAATTATAGAACCAGCAACCAAAACACAACATAAGCTGGTTTTCCTGGTGACCAGAAATGCTGGTCTATAACGATTTTTCTAGCAGGGTAGTTAGAGTAATAGCTAATCCAGCACATTTTAAAGAAATGTAATCTGCAACTTCACCTAGGTTATTTGACAACTTCAGCCAAATTAGCTAGAACACTTGCTATTCAAATTACATGCTAGCCAGCCTTTTCAAGTTGTTTTGCCTCTTTCCTTAAAGCACCGCATTTACTGCATGTAATGCTTTACTGTATGTCAGATTTTTCTCATTATTTGAAGCTACATCTAACCTGACACAGCTGCAAGGTGCTGGAGAACGGCATTGGAATGAAGACTGTGCATGAACATAAAAAAAAAAATGACAGGTAAAGTCACACAAAGTTAGAGACGACTATTTTTATCGCATCAAGGATCTCGTTTGGCTGAAATTTCAAGTATCTTTGGCCTTGATTTTGAGTCATGTTAGAAGTCAGTTAGTTGAGTCATGAGTCAGTCAACATGCGACTCAGGTGTGCATAGAGTCCGAGCCGCTAACTACAGCTTCCTTCTCTGGTGTGGAGTAACTGCATATACTGCATAGTAACAAGCAGCTGATTGGATGTCAGCCCATAATGACATTATCTTATTTTAATCATTTAATTCTACCATTTTTTTTCTCATATTCTTTCTTAAATAGTTTCTTTTTACACTGAATTTTAAAAAGATGTTGTACGCAGTTTTTCATACCCTATTCACTAATGTGGCTCTACTGTTTTGCAGGTACACTGTATTCATTCCAACATATTCACAAACCTCAGAAAAGTCAAACATCATGATGAAAATGTCTTCAACTATTGTGATGTTATATTTTTGCCATTAGGCGCAGCTCAGATTAGCCCAGGGCAGGCTGAGGTTTAAACTGAGGGTCAGCACACATAAAGCTGAGCTACCTTTGTCTATGTGTATGTGTGGAATGCCTCTACTGTACAGACCCTGGTATGCACATCTCAGTAGGTGGCTAGTAAATGTAAACAGTAGTGATATATGGCTAGTCCAGCTGGCAAACACATGGCCACATGAGCTTGCATCACTGGTTTCCCAGATTTTTCCCTCCACTATAGGCCCATGGGAGGGAATAAGTATATAGGGCAAGGTGACGACTGACCCAGCATGTGACCCTTCTCCCTGCATTCAAATCCAATCATTCTTCCTTATAATCCAAGCCAATGCTATTATTTCAGTGCCTCCAGTTCAAACACGCAGGGCCAATTTAGAAACACGGTCAAATACAAAGATATACACACCCAAAGAGGCTCATCTTGTCTAATGGCATTCTTCTTCATCAATAACAACACATCAGAACAGTTAAGAGAAGGTATTACAATATGCCTATTAGTTCAGCTTGGACCAAAAACTAACATTAATTAATAATCACTCGTCTATTACACTGTATCCTCTCGGACAACATAGAAGAATAACACTGGACTGAGTCCATGGCTCATTGATTTGATAGGGTTCCTACTGTATTCCTCCACCAGAACAAAGACAGCCCAGACAGCATGCTGGTTGTCAGATACATACGAGAAGTGAGCTAGAATGCCCTCAGGGTGCCAACCCCCAGCAACAAAGGAATACAGGCATGGAGACGGAGACTCAGAGGGTAAAGGAGACAAATCAAATCTCAAGAAAACATGCACACAAACACATACAGGGCATATATTTATGTATTCAACAAAAGAAATACTGGTGCTGATGTCTGCATATGCAGAGAAACCAGATGGCTGATTATTCCATTTTCTGAGAAATGGCCAAGAAACGGCAGCTTCCGCTAAGACGCTAAATAAGAATCTCTATGATTGTGAAGCAACCCCAGCACTGACGTAAAGGACGAGAGAAACCACAGTGAATAACCGGCATTCTCTGCTTCCATCTGATCATAATAATTCTTTGGCTTCAAAGAGCACTGAAATGTCACTATGCTTACCAGCGAGAATTCACCAACAAATGACACTTTAATGACTGATGAAGTGTGGGAATTCTCTTGGCCCTGTGGAACGAGAGACTGAACGAAGCATGTCAGATTACAAGATCAAAGAGGCAGTTTCTCCAAAAAAAATCTGTGTTAAGATCATTTTAATCATTAATTTAGGTCACTGGTGCTTGTTCCATCATTGTAATACACTCCAAGAAGAGTTCTTTGGAGTGATGCCATAGAAGAACCTTAAAGAACCTTTTAAAGGTTCCACACCATAATTTTTTCTTGCACTTTGTTGTTTTTTCCAATGAGGTTCACTTATAATATTCATGAGGTTTTGCATCCAGTAATTTCTTTTACATGATCATTTTCCAACCTCTTGTTATCTCTTTATTGTGCAAAATATGTAAATGAGCTCTGTTCTGATTGGCTGCCCTGTATTGTGCCTAAGTACACAATCTGGGCTGAAACACTCCTTATGACTTCAGAGTGAATGGGTGGGGCTAAACTGCTGTATGTTGTGTAGGCGGATATATGTAAATCTATTGGTTTTTGTGACATCACAAACACAGTGAATTCAAAATGGGTTGGTTTTGCAGCCTAGTTTCTATGTAGGGACTATATGGAGTGAACTTTAACGTTGTTTACATATTACATCAAAGTATTTTATTAAAAATTAGGGAAATTTTCCTTATTATGGGCCCTAACTGAACCTGGACATGAAGTAAAGATCTTGTACTCATTAACAATTTATCCTAGAACTGTACAAACTCACTCCCAATTCAACCACTATTCATTTAACACTATAATAGGGCATGCGATAAAGGGCACCAAAGTAACCAAAGCACCACATCACACTAAAAAACCTAAACTGTATTGCACATAACTGGACTATTTTAATCACTACCCTTATTAATGTGCCCTTGAGGCACTGCTAAGTGGAACACCACACTCAACTAGGCTGACCAACAGGGGTGCCTCCAAATTGAGGCAAACAGTGACCACCACCAGGCGACCTAGTCCACCAAACGGTCCTCGTGACACAGAGCTGAATGTGGGGAGTCATGTTTTGACCCACATTTTGCAATCTCCCGGCGCACGGTGATCAGCATCAGCATGCAACCAGGAGAATCTAGGGCTAAATTATGAATGAGATCAGCATGTGTGTGTGTCAAAATTGCACCGAGCAAGGAAAATAAACTGCACGGAGCAAAAAAGGGGGGGATGGAAATGAGAGTGGGCATTAAGGGGAAAGATGAAGAGGGATCTGCATGAATGAGTGTCCTCTTTGATGAAGTCACACCGCTTTGCAGGCTGGCGGCGAGAAGCTATTGCTCTTTGCATTGCACCATACAGCAGCCTGATGGTCAAAAGGGCTCGGTATGGTATAGTGCTGGACAGCTGGGTTACGATAAGCTTCCTGTTCCGTTTGAATATGCCTTGCATTGCTCACAAATGAAACGAAAGGGGAGAGAATAACATCTAAGGCTTGACAGACAAGGTGCATAGCTGGACACACTGACTGCCCAGCAGCCTTTGTAGACATCAGAATGGCACAGCAGTGCTAGTAACTTTGGTCATAACTGGCTTCTAATACAATTCCTTCCACTCAAATATTCTGCATCACCCGCAAATGGAGGAAAGGGCCCAGTCTGGGCTACTGGACATCCCAATGACTGTCCAACATCCTATGCGTCCGCCCTGTTACAGGGTCTTCAATAAAAATGATGCATGGCAGAAAATCAATGGATCGCTTTCCACGTTACAGAGAAGGAGACAGTATTTCTGTCGTGCACAAGAGAGAGAGGGAGAGGAAGAGTGAATGGCACAGAATGGAGAGGTTGCGTCTGCTTAATCAGCAGCAGACCGGCCACACGTCTGGCTCATTGTGTCCGTAAGGATTCACTCTCCATCAGGTCTCGTACAGCTGCAGAGCAGCTTGAATAATGAACCCTGTATTGAGCAATATGTACCTGCAAAGTAGAGCCTGTATGAGCGACGGTATGGCCAGTAGTGAGGAACGTGCCATCAAATACCACAGCATGGCTACTGAATGGCACAGCAGCCCCGGTTACCATGCAATGGTGCTAAGCCCAAGCAGAAAGCGCCCATGCATACTGAACGGAACTGCACAGCGAGGAATCTGGTGTTAAATACGCACGTAAAGCAGCTGCTCTGCATACGAAGACAAACAGAACCTGCACACAGTGCGTTTTGGAAAACAGGGCTTTGCGATGAAACGCAATCCGCACGGAGGAAAAAGCATGCAGATACAATGCCACCTCTAAGCCCCACCGCCTACCTTCATGTCATTGACAATCGCCTGGAATAGCCCACCAAGCGCCCCGCACTCCTTCTCCACCGTCTCCATGCTTATAGGATCCAGCTTTGCTGATTGAGAGGGAGCCTCGAAGGCTTATGTGAAAGGAAAAAAAGGAGGAAAATCAGCCCTTTTCTACGAGGATTTCCACGATAGCAAAGTCGATGTCCCTTCCGCTGGGCAGAGCGGTGCGTCTGAATTCCCAATAGTGGATGTCGAGATGGTTCAATGGTGGAGAGAGAAAAGGCTAAAGCAGCGCAGTCACCCCGGTGCCCGGCGATTTGGGGCAACTGTGGTGAGAAGAGAAGGGAGAGAAACAGAGAGAGAGCGAGAGAGAGAGAGAGAGAGAGAGAGAGAGAGAGAGAGAGAGAGAGAGAGACTCTCTCTCTTCCCAGCTCCGGGTCTACTCCCCACGGGTGGAGGTCAGGCTCGCAGATGGCACCTCAGCAATCACGGTCATCTTCGGACAGAGCAGAGAGGTGGAGTAGGAGCTGGATGTGGAGGGGAAAAGCTGGAGGAGAGAGCGTGTGTGTATGTGTGTGAGTGTGTGGAGGTGTGGGGGGTGCGAGTGTGAGGAGATGCAGCGAGCTCAGCTGCGGCGCGGACTCAGACTGAGGGCGTTGTGTTTTGTTTTCCACCCGTACTCCGACAAACCACTCCCTCCTATGCTGGGATTGGCTGGTGGTTTCACGCCTACGAGGGCTTTGGTGTTTCTTCGCAGGTTAAATGCTATACGGACTAAAATGGGTTTGCACTATTTCTGTATTTCTGTCTACGTTTGTTTTTTTCTCCTGTGTTCGGCGTCCAACTTTTTTCAAGTTGTAGTTTCAAAAGTGAGACATTTTAATGCGGTTAGCGCTGAGTAGGAGTCGCGAAAAACTACAATGTCCATAATGCATTGCGCTCAACACTCATTCATTGGTAGTTTTGATCATATGTCTCATTAAAGCACATTAAAATTGTATCCTTCATGCTGTTCTCTTTTCCTTTGTGACTATAGCGTACTATACTATGCTTTACCTTTTGGTGAAAATATTATTAAAAAAAATTAAAAAGCCTTTTGATTAGTGCTTATTATTTTGTGTTAATCAATAATATTCACAAGCAACCAACCAATCCGAACGCAGCAGGCGGGGCCTGCCAGAATACAGGTGGGGAAAAATAGCGTGGCTAGAGGAGGCAGTAATCTGATCCATGGGAATGGACGCGGGGCAGGACAGCTTTCTTGTCACATGGAAAAGGGGGGGGGGAGAAGAAGGGGGAGACGACGAGACACTCTCACACGTTTGTATTGCTTCCTTTGTGGGGTATTTCCATCGCTTTGTGTATGGCTGTAGCTGCTGTGCTACACCCTAACCTAATCCTAACCTTAACCTCAGGAACCAAAAACAAATATTTGGCCTCTTTCACATTCTTAAATAAAAGCTGCTTTTCCTCATGGGAGCCAGCCAGATGTCCCCACAGTGTCACATTTCCCTGTCAGCAACGGAGCGATTGGTCCCCACAAATACTTAAATACACACCTACACACCAAAACACACATGAGAAGGGAGCTCATGCAGCTAACTCTAAATTTAAATTGAAAACCTTGAGACCTGTCAATGATATGAAGAAAGACACTCAGACATAAAAAATGTTTTGTAAAGGGACACGACAGCCTCGCTGTGATGAACCTGTTTTACCTGTTTTATTTATGTATAAAGTATGAAAAGAACCTGTTTTATTTATGTATAAAGTATAAACAGAATACGTTTGCTCTCTTTTAGTCACTTTCCATATGTAGCTCTGAACCCCAGGGCTAATTATTGTATTTGGTCTATAAAGTCATAAGTCAGTACTGTCACATCATTTACTGCATGCTGAACAAGTAAAATGTAATGCTGTGCAAATAATTTAAAGCATGTAGGTGTAATGTGTATTCAAATTTGAGCATGAATCCACATGTGACAGACCTTTGAGTCTAAACAGTGACATATTTTTATGTAAATGTTAACACTGACAATTATTTGTAGTTTCTGCTCACATTTGGTCCACAATTACTGAAAATAAAATCTCCTTACATTAACATACATTAAAGTTAAAAACATTTTTACCTTCTACAAAGATATCACATGGTAATAGTAAAAGGATGCAAGGTTTGTTATTATCACATGACCCATAATCTATAACCTAGACTCCCAAGCCTTTCTTCTGGTCTTATTATGGCAATTGCAACAGATCATCACACCTCTAACCAATCAAGACTTTATACAGATTTGCTGACAGATATACAGTCGTATGCAAACATTTGGTACCCCTGCACAAATGTTACATGTTATATGTACATAAATATACATGTATATTTATTTGTGTGTGCGTGTATATATATATATATATATATATATATATATATATATATATATATATATATATATATATATATATGTCAAAAAACTGGAAAATGTCAAAAATGGAGATACGAGATTTTCTTCTGGCAGCAGCATTTTATATATATATATATATATATATATATATATATATATATATATATATATATATATATACATGTTTTACATTTTCCAGTTTTTTGACATAATTTGAAAGTACCTGTTGTCTTTTACATGGTATGTAAATTTCATGATGAATAGACTAAAAGAAGCGGTCCCAAATCACTTGGAAAAAAGTCTGGTTCCATTGACTTACATTGAAAGTAAAATAGGTTTTTTCCTTCTACTCTAAACATTTTGAAGATACACGGTTTTCTTCCAACAGCAGCAATATATATATGGAAATAATGTGCAGAAAAAAACTATATTTTCTGTTTTTTTTCCTCTGTAGAGGGAGTGTTAACTTATTTGTGCACTTAGACAATCAAGAAAGAGGGCCGCCCAAACTTCACTAGAACTAGAACAATAGAAATAAACTCTTAAGGAGAGGTAAATGTCCCATAAAACTCTGCTAATCATATGGAGCTGTGATAATTTTGGTGCTGACTGGCTTTGTCTATATTAACCTCACCAGTAATTTCACCAGATGAATGTGGCTAGAATAGGCTACACCCTATAGGGACCTATAATACCAATTTATTGGCAGTTTGCTGAATGCTGAACTCTAGGCCTATTATTCAGTTGTTAATCTTAATACTTGTTTCTGTTTAGTATTATGTAACTACTATGAAAATAATATATAAGTTATGCAGTTATGAGAATGAAGAACTGACGAGTGGCCTACATTGAGGCCTTTAGGTTATAAGGAGTTAATATTAATGACTTCCATGTCAGCTCAGGCCTAATGGAAAAGATCCAATCTGCATATTTCAGTTTTTCCATAAGTGGGCATATTATGCACAGAGGAAGGCTAATGAAATTTAAATGAGATCCCATGTTATGACTTGTGACAGAGACAGAGGTTAAGGAGGGTGAGGGGCGAGTGGACAGTGAAGTTGTGGATCACAAGGAGAGGGTAGAGTTCATGCGAAAGCAAAAAAAAATCCAACACACACTTCTAGAAAGGGGGTCCTGGGTGACCTTCTTGAGCTGGATGTAAAATAAAGCGTCTTTGATGGAAAAGCATTTTCACTTCTGTCTTTTACTGTCATTTTCTCTCTCTCTCTCTCTCTCTCTCTCTCTCTCTCTCTCTCTCTCTCTCTCTCTCTCTCTGAGGGACCCCCTGCCAGGCCGGGCATTACTCAGCATGATGGAGGCTGCTGGCATCAGCATCCTGCCAGTCTCCACAGAGCGCTCCCATCATGCCCAGACCTGCCACTCATCCTGCCAGCATCTATCCCTGCCTTAAAGGAATACTCCAGAGTTTTTCAGCCTAACCTCTATTTACCACATCTGAATCACACTGTTTATTACCACACACAATAATTTCGACACATTGCCCTGTACTTAGAAAGGAACAGAAAACCCATGAACTCAAAACACACTTATAATAGAAGCCAACGGGCAGTTGCTTCAGGAATGTTGTCATATTGTGGCCTCTTTTACCTCTTACTTTCAATAGTGCAGGAATGTGATGTTCTGTAGTTACACAGTCGTATGCACATGTTTGAACACCCCTGGCCAAATGAGGTGTTCTGTTGATTTTCTAAGTGAAAAAAAGTTCCTCTACAGAGATCGAATGTAAAATGGCAGTTTTATGCTAATTTGAGTGCACAATTTCTATTTATTTGCTGAATTTAACATATTGGGGAAAAAAATTAAGCATAAAATTCTTTATGCACATTTTTTGTTTAATTTGTTTATGCAATATATTATATTCAGCAAATAAACAGCATATTGTGCATTAAAATGTGTTGAGTGTTGTCTGTAGAGGATATGTTAACTCTATTCTCCGAGACACGTGAAGCACCACCGCAACTTTTCCGACTGCCACTAACGCATCATCATTAGACAGCTCAACACGCTTGGAGGAGAACACTAACTTCTGTTAAATCAGCTAACACAATGCCAGTTTAGGCTAGCATTTCACTAAGCTAAATTTTTGGATAGTGCTTGTTCACCGGTGTGTGGTAGCCTTCAAAAGTCCCATGTGGAACTTATTCCAAAAGATACATAAAAATCATGCCAGTACTTCCTTCAACTCAGTTTACATGAGCTTGTCTCTTGTGTTGGGGGAGCGTTTTGGTATTTTACCTGCACACTTTTAACTCTGCTTAGCAAGGGATTGCAGTTGTTTTGGGGGTGTGCTTTGTTGAGAGATTTACAGGGGACTTTGTCTCTTGTATTAGGGGTGTGCTTATTACTGTTGTTGGAATTATATCTCCGTTTTTGACGTTTTTGACGTTTTTCAGTTTTTGACATAGTTACCCTTTACATTGTGTGTACATTTTAGAATGAATGGACAAAAAAAAAGATCCAAAATGACTTGGAAAAACGTCTGGTTCCATTGACTTACATTAAAAGTAAAGTAGGTTTTTTCCTTTCCCTGTAAAGTTATCATTTTGGAGATACAAAGTTTTCTTCCAACAACAGCGATATGTTGGTTAGATCTCACCAGCACACTCCCGACTCAGCTTACATGAGCTACTTGATTATTTGTTCCACCTGGGTTTCAAACAGGTAAGAGGGACACACCTGTACATTTGCTTCACGCAGGCGTCTACTGCCTAGTTCCCTAGGTCAGAGGGCGGACACTTCCCAATGTACTTTTGATAATTGGCCAGGGAAGTCTAGTGTGGTTAGCTTGTGGTTTAGTTTTTGTACTTCTTGTTTCAGAGTAGGCAAGCATGGTTGGTTTGTTTTTTTCTTTGGTGCTGTCTACAGTTTGATTCTCCCAGTGTGGTACTAGATATCATAGCACAGTGTTTTGAATGTGGTTTGTTTTTAATAAAAAAACGGCCTCAAAAGCTCTTGGTCTCTGTTCCTTGTTCCTTTTCCATATACTTCACTGATCCAGCAGTGCCCTAGACAGAACGTAGAGTTGTAACATTCATGAAAACTTCAAGTGTTAGATTTATATAAAATGAAAGTTTTACAATTTCTTCTACATACAGTAAAAACAATTAATGTTAACATCTGTTCACATCTATTGAAAACCTTCAAGGTAATTTTGGACAATTTCTATTAGTCCAATAAAAAAAGAGTTTTCCTGGAAAAGGTTTTCTTACTGACCTTTGAAGGTGCATCGTCATTCTGTAGTCAGCATCATGCCCATATTAGGACCTGTGGTAAACAATTGTTTCAAAACATAAAGAGATCTTTCCTCAAATTGCTACTGGATCAAGGTTATGAGGTTGTTAAGGAGCTGAAATATGACCTTTGCCACTGCTGTGCACAGAACTGACATCACAAGACTGGTATCCTCACCGAAATACACCCCACAAACCAGTACACTTTTTCAAATGTGGTAATTAAGTTGTTTTGGCAGTAGCAGGATACAGTTTGAGTAGCTGGTGGTGATACATAATAGTGCTGATGATGTCGTTTCAGTGTGACAGTGGTTTAATTTGATGTCATTTCAGTGTGCTGGAGAGATATCTTGTAGAAAGTATGTCGCATTATTCATATTGTGACTGCTAAATGACCTGGTAGTTCAGAGCATCCTGTGACTTTTGGGAAAAAAAAAAATAAACATACACAGGACAAATCGCACCAGGGCATTTTTGATAACCATAAGCAGTAAAATGCCATTAATTTCTGTCATAGAAAAAACTGCTTAGATCCAGAGTTCCTAATATGAGCAGGAGTAACTACAGAATGACACATGACTCGGGAGGTCTACGACAGCGACAATGTTCTTGCTCCATTTTGAGCAGCTAGCTTAATATCTTCTAAGTAAAAATTGGTTACAATGAGGAATGGCCTTTACCTCTGCACTCTGGGTACCATCCTTTACCCCTGCCTTTTCTCTTTTTCCCCTCATCTCTTCGTCTTTCCTCTACAAATGTCATTGTTGTCACAGTGCCCTGCTCTCTGCCTCCTGCCTCAGCACTGTCTCATCCCCTCTGCTCCATATTCACCTTTCTGCATTCATGTGCAGCAGATGGACAAGGAGGCCCAGACAGGACAGAGCAGCCTAAACTGATAACATATGGTCCACGTTTTATTGAAGTCTCCCTGGATAACAGAGAACAGAAATCACACCAGGGGCACCGTGAGAGCATGCAGAGAGAGAGAGAGAGAGAGAGAGAGAGAGAGAGAGAGAGAGAGACCAATAAGGACACACAGAATAACACGAGTGATGAGATGCTAACACAAAAGGAGGAGATTTGATCAGATATGCCTTTTTCGTCCTTGTCCTCCTGAACAGGGACAGTATTAGGTAGACTAAGATTAGGAGAACTGAGATGGGACAGAGTGTTTGGGACAATCCGGACATCTAGTGACATTGTGATACATCTGATACGTCTAATGCACAATTACTGTTTATTTCGCTGCTGTCAATTTCATGGTGAATGGACCAAAACAAATGGCTCAGATTTACTTGGAAAAAAGTCTGGTTCCATTGACTTACATTAAAAGTACAGTATGTTTTTTCCTCATTGTTCTCATTTTTGAGATACAAGGTTTTGCTCTGACAGAATTTAACATGTGCCTGGGCACATTTTATATTTTATGTAGCTAGACAGAAATTGTGCACTTAGGGGCTCCCGAGTGGCGCAACCGTCTAAGCGTTGTCCCTATCGTCAGGAGATCGCGAGTTCGATCCCTGGTGATGCTGCAGCCATCCGATGCTACAGCCTTGGATCCGTAGTCCAAGAGAGCACAATTGGCCTCGCCCTCTCCCCCCATCACTCAGCGCGATGCTAGTCAGCGCAGGCGTCTGTTAGCTGACGTAACAGATCTGGCGGTTGGCGCTTTCCTCCGAGCGCGTTCGGCTGTCCAATGACGTTGCGTGAGCGGCAGCTCGAAAAGAAGCGGTGTCTGGCTTCACAGGTCTCGGAGGAAGCCTGTGTTAGCCTTCACCCTCCTAGCGTTGATAGCATCGTGTGATTGGGGGAGTCCTAACTAGCGGGTGGAATTGGAGACGACTAAATTGGGGGAGAAATGCACTAAAATTTCAGGAAAATGTAAGTGTGTTCTCTGAAAAGGACAACAAGGCCAACTTATTTTCACTTAGAAAATCAACAAAACATGACGATTGATTGAGGATTGAGAAGTTTAGCTGTATATTTTGGAAAGAAGCAAAACTTCCAACATCCTGATGATGTTCAGTATTTGTTGGTTTCACTTAAAGGGATACTCTGACCAAAAAAAAAGGCATAAAATGCTGCGCTACACAAGTAAGATAACAAATTATATATTAAATGGTATTATAACACAGTTCTATTATAGGGGTCAGTTTGTCATCAAGGAGCTATGACTTTGTATGTGCCAACTTACGTTTGCAAGTTGTCTGAGTTCCTCAAGGATGTTTAGATGCTATGTGTACCGTGACGCCCCAGTGATTGTGGACAGGCTGTTCTTTCCTCCCTGCTTCCTCTTCCTCTTCAGAAGGACTTGCACTCATTCAGCAACCGCAGCAGGTCAAGGGTCAGCCCTGACATTCAGCCTCAGTGCTATTGAACACCATGTGACCCACTGTGTGTTACACTGCTGTTTCCACTGTATGTGTGTGTGTGTGAGGGTCTTGCTGGGGCTGTATTTCAGCTGTTGACCTTGGAGAAACAGGATCCTGTCATCTAGAGACCGTTTAGGGTTTTTAGAGCATCGATCGTTAAATCAATCAGTGCTGGAAAACAGTTCACACAAAGTTCATAATCATGACTTTAGATGGAATATCAATAAATAATGTTAATGATAATATTAAAGTGGTAGTTTGCTGTAGTTTTTTCCTTAACTCAAATTAATCAGGCAAGACATGTTTGATGTGTGAAGTTTGCTTCTGTAGTTTAAACCAGAGCTACAGGGCTAATTTAATGTAATATCTTATGTACACTAATTAGCATCATTCTAACAGCACACTTACACTGGCATACTAGCACACTAACACCATAGCACAATTTTCATAATAAAATATTGCATTCATCATTTTATTGTCAACTCAACTCATCTTAAGATATATTCATAGCAATATATATTTTCATAAAGATGTTTTAAATGTTTTTGTTCTGTTTAAAAGTGTTTTACAATGGATTTTTTTATTTGTTTAAATAAACACATACAAAAAAAGGTGTGGACAAAATACTACAGATTATTGGGTCATGTTTATGTACATTATAAGCAAAGTTAAAAAGTCTGTAAAACACTTGCATTGAAAAAAATTATTTGAGACATTCTGTGGACATACTGTGTAAAACATGGTGAACTAACATGCTGATTGTGTTAATATAAATGTAGAGTAAATTATTGGCTATAGAGTTGCATTGCCTTTACGGTCTGTTATGTAAAAATACAGGCAATTACTGTATTTTAAATGCAGCTTATTAAGAGTGCAGCAAAATACACTTCACAATAATCTCATGGTCTTATGACTGTAGAGTCACAGTATACAGTAGATGGTTAACTGATATTTATTGATAATATGGAACAGTAAAATATTGTGAAAGTAATGCAACTAATAGCCAGTAATTCACTGTAATCTTACAGTGACGATTTTTACAGTGGTAGCAGCCACTTCAAAGTTCTAACTATGGTTTTAAAAATAGTCACATTATTACTAAATTTCTCTTTTTCTCACTCTGTCTTTCTCTGCTTAATGCAGTCAAAACCAAATTCCAAACGCATTGTGCAACTGCATGAGATTCATTCCAAAAATGGGTTAGAAAGCACAGCCAAAAGCTGCATTCCTGACTTCGTTACATTACGGATAGTTTCTAATAGTGGGAGAAAAAAAACAAAAAATGATTTCATGTGTCAAATATCTATGGAAAATATTTCAAACTCCATGAGCCAAAGAAAACCTCTCATTCATTTCAGGGGTCTTTTTCACGGCCTAGTTGTCGCAATATCAGCATGTCACTGGGACTGTTGCACAAAACTTAAGCATTTGGCTCTGAGAAGCGATACCCTTAGTCAACAGCCTAAACCTCCCACAGCTCACCGTCCTTGCCCACATTATGTAGAGCTAATATTAGTATTTTGCTCCACAGAATGCCTCGGGGTCTTTATGTGTTACCACAAGCCACTAACTCGCTCCTGAGTAAAAAACTGGGCATTCTGACAGTTCTAGGGTTTTAATTCCATTCCTGCTCACGTGTTTAGGTTTGAATTCCAGCTTTATGAGCAGTCATAAGGGTGATATTACAGTGCTGGAGAGATACTTGCTCCAAAATAGACCCAGGCTGCATATGGCAGGGTCACAGAGACACATAAACCACAGCTCTAATGACAGCTTTTTGGGGCTGAGATGATTGCTTCCATTTCAGTGTGAGGCCCAGTGTTTGTTGCCCTTTAGGCATGTTAGTTGCCACTAGGAGCCAAACATACTCCACTTTTTGCATATTTGTTTCTTTGTTTGTTTGCATTAATATTGACTGTTGACAAGGCCAAGGTCAGTGTGGAATGTAAGGACGGTGGAATAAAGAGCAAATCTTTGAGTGATATACACTTTATTCCTTACAGCAAAAGGTGGCGTTCAGTTAAGATGTTTGATGTACGAAA
The DNA here is from genome assembly GCF_904425465.1 of Colossoma macropomum. Taxonomy (NCBI): domain Eukaryota; kingdom Metazoa; phylum Chordata; class Actinopteri; order Characiformes; family Serrasalmidae; genus Colossoma; species Colossoma macropomum. The sequence goes on from NW_023494797.1 coordinate 12,080,171, forward strand.
TTTGGTTGTTTAGTTTTGCACTGTGGGGAAAGCACACCAGATGGGAACCCTCAGGGCCTTCTATGCCTTCATAGAAGGTCTAAGGATTTCTGTGAAAAAAAAATGGATACCTGTAATTTTTAGTTCATTGTATTTTATATAATCATCATGCTTGTTGAATGTAAACTCTGCAAGTTATGTAGTAACACTCTTATTTAACTTTTATATTTTGGTTAGAAATAAAGGGTTTAAAATCTTGAAATGCCCCGTGGCAAAACGGTCCAATCAGGATTTTTTCTCTATGGTATCTAGGTAGATACAGCCACTGAATTCTCCAATTGGTTAAGACTTCAGGAGCTGAACTGAAAGCCTAACATAATTCGGAAGTGACAGTGGAAGTAACCAACCGTGTTTGATTTACAAAAGTTAAGAAAAAAATCACTTTAGGCCTGGAGGGTCTAGATACATCACTGACTGTAAATTTGAGTGGTTGTCTGACCAATGCATTTCAGTCAGTTGCTAGAAAAGGAAAACATTTTTTGCCAAGAATCTTTACTGAACTGCTACCAGGTAAAATATATGTTAATATGTCTGTTGTATGTTTACATGCAATGTCTTTTACAAGCCTTAAAATGTCCATGTTTAATCTAGACTGGCCTAAAATGTTTATGTGAATGGCTTTTAGCTTGGAGCTAGCATACTACTAGAATCTTATATAGACACTAGCAGAAATTACCATTATCTTAAAAGTGCTTTTGATATTTGATATATTCCTTGATATTGACCGAGTGTTGACATTTAGCTTTAATAGTCACAGTTCACCACCATACACTGTACTGTAACAATCAGTATATCATGCTAACTGCATGCCTACATCTTCACACATTTGCCTCAAACTACATTAAGTTGTTCCATAATCTCAAATGGACTGTTTTCAGACACTATATGACATACATGAACAAAACTACAGAAAAACTGGTTCAAGATGGCTACTAATACTGTTTTTAACTCATCCTTATGTTCCCAGGGTGCTTTATTGCCTCATTAAAAATTTCTAGGAAAAAAAAACACATGTTTTCATGGCTCCACGTTTCAGCCCCAATCATATCTCCTCAACATGAAAAGTAAGACTGACTGCCAGTTATTTATAAATGTACATATTTAGAAATTATATGTTCAACAGATAATATCTGAAAATTGGACTTTTGACATGTTGCTTCCAAATGGATTCGCTTATTCACCAAACTCTGGGTTACATTTCAGTGATTGAGAAAATCTACCCAGTGTTTTAATATTTGAATGTCACAATATTAAGAAAATTTCAAAACCTGACCAAATTTGGCATGCATGCTATTAATGGAATTTTTAGATTACATCTTCAAGGAGAACATCTATCCCTCTGTTTCACAATTTTAGCATGCCCTCGTCAACTGGACCCCACCGTTATCCCTCGGGAGGAATCCTCAGTGGCATCTTCAGGGCCATTCTATTAATGTATTAGCTCAAGTGACCCTTTGAGCAGTGCGGGATCAAGTCAGCATAAACATTGACTTCATGAGCAGAATTTGTTCATAACTATTCACATTCAAACTCTGTGCTATTCAAGTGTAGCAGACTACTGAATCTATTATACATGTCCACAGCTGTCTCAAGTCTCAAGGTTTCCCTGTGAGACTATTTTTTGTCTTTGCAGCAGTCTCACTGCCACAAATGCAAATCTCATGATTTCATATTCTGAAACAAATAAGGTTTGTTTCCAAAACTTCTGGTGTGCTATGCTGCATCTTTGACCAATACAGCCACCTCAGATTAAACACCAGAGTAGTTTTCACAAAATACTGATTTTTGGCCTACTAAAATAGATGCTAAGCAAAATCACAGATTTAATCAAATTGAACAGGTTTACCATCACCTTCCTCAATATTTCTATTAGGATTAAGTTGACAGGTATGTGCATCTGCTTGTGCAAGTTCATTGATTTACTCTTATACCTTGCTAGTTAGCAAGCTAAGGTCTACACAACTAGCAACAACAACAAAAAAGGACAGTATTCACAATTATGCTATGCTCTGATTTCGATAGAAATGCATGGTTTGCAGTACAAAGTTCTAGCTAACTACCTCACCATGGCTAGCCTAGCCTAGAGTAAGAGGATTCCAATTAAAAAATCTGCTCCTTGTTGTCCCCTGTTTGACTCCGGCACCTAAACATAACTGAAGGAACCCTATGGGTGTCCCTAATTTACCATAATGAGATATTATGTATCACATAAAGAGCTGAGGGAACACAGCACCCTGGAAACATAGGACCCTGGGAGGATAGTTACACTCCCATGCAACACACTTCTGTTCATTTGATGTACACTTACAGCATCAGAAGACGTATCTTCTCACAGTGGAAGGATGGACAGAAGCAGCTGTGGATTTTTTTCAGATTTAAAGCAAGAGTGGAGCTTGATTTTCTCCTCTCTCTCAAAGATGAAAGCTTAAGTGGTGTTTATCTGATGTGGACAATTTTGGTGGTCTACCAGGCGTTGCAGGTGGTTGTTAGGAGGCCCATTTTCTTTTTGCCTTTTAAACATTTTTTTTTAATGTATTTTCCTTTGACTTTCTCCCTGCTTAGGCAAGTGGATTATCTTCTATCTAATCTTCTGAGAAATAAATCCTGACAAATGAACAACTTTAAAGTTGTTAAAAGTTCAAAATTTAAAGTCTCTGACTTCTGCACAGCACTGTATATATGGAGTAGGGTAAAAGTTTTTTTGCAGAATCTGCCAGATGTATTTCATATTAAGTCTACAGACCAACTACTGAAGAAGAGTCTAAGCATCACAGAATAGGCAAGTTTATCCACCTGCTGAAACGGCAGAACAGCATACATTGAAGTATCTATGGCTCTGAGAGGAGAAAGAGGAAGTGCTTTCATTAGCATATTTCTGCCTTACGCCTGCTTACCCATCTCACTCCTTAAAGTGGGTCAGGATGAGTCATTCAACACTTTCTCTCTCTGTGTGTCTCTATGTCTCTCTCTATCCTGCAGCAGCCTGTGAGAGACACCACAAAGCTGCCTACACTTTCATACTCATGTCTGGATTCTCTTGTTTGAGCAGACTGGAAAACCAGCCAGGAGAAGGCCAACAACACCTCAACCTATCGTGTTCCCTGACACCGAGTGTGAACATGCATCCTACATGCTATACGAAAAGCAAGGCTACATCATATACATCACCAGAGTCTCCATCATAAGGATGATTAAGCTCTGACTTTAGAAGTAATGAACAGAGTGTTTAGTATATACAGTGCATATAGACCTCATTACTGTATTACTTAAGTGCTTTTTTCACTGTTTTTCAAGTATCTATATCCTAATTTCATGTCGCTACAAAGTAAAACATGTTTTACTCTTCTACTGTCTCCAAGGTGGAAACTAGACTTTCTATAATATATCAAAGAATGTGATGCACTTTCACAATTAAATCAAACCAATCATGTCACACTTTTCACTTAATTCCTCCCCTAAATACAAAAGTCCAATCACAGCAGCTGTAACTAGGCCCGGGCAACTGTGACAAGTTTTAAAGTGTCTATAGTATGGAATTTCCCCCCTTTTTTTAAAAAAATAAGAATTTGAGGTAGTATAGTAAATATTGCTACTCTTTAAAACTGTTACCCAATTCAAACAGTCTGTATATGGAAGCTAAGCTGCAAAGAACAGGCCATTTTGAATCCATTGTTTTTGTGAAGTCAAACATCTGTCTATTCAGCCTACAGCAGTTTGGCCCTGCTGATTCACATGGAAGTTATGAGGAGTGTTTCAGCTTGGACTGCTTTTTGAATGAGGCACAATACAGGGCAGCCAATCAGCTCTGTTGTGTTAACATATAGGCTAGAATATAGATGGTCATCTAAAAATGAATTATAATGCATGTCATAATATGTTGACCTTAAGAATATGTAGGATATAGACTCTTTAAAAATGAAAGAAAATGCCATAATGTTCAAATCAGACTAATGATATGCTAGTAGTTCGGATGAGGAGTGAAATTTTACCCATTTCCTAAACCAAAGACACAAGAGGAGGAATACTGCTCAGTGTTGCTGTAGCATCCTTTAAGCACCATAAGCAAAGTCTTGTATGAACTCTCCTTGCCTTGCAATATTTAAGGGCACTGTTATGTAATATTTTCGCCTCGGTTTCTTGCCAACAGAGTATTACGCAACGCTTTATGACAATGTTCTATGATCTTTAAAAATTCACTTTGTTCCATAATGCATCTGCCTCCAACACAAAGCTGATTGTGGAACATATCCCAGCATGAGACACTGTTGCATGGCTAATTTAGTTTTTTTGAAAAACGTACAGCAACTACTGAAGGCTGCTTTAAAAAATGTACAAGAAAAGCGTGCGTGCTTGGAATAAATGCTGGACAATAATGATCCAAGGCCACCTCCTAAAGCATTTATCAGAGGAGGCTGATCTCACAGTGATGTTCAATTAGGAGGAAACACAAATTGTTTCCTTCAGAACCCTTGTACACAGGCTAGTAGACCAGACTTTTATTATTACGTCTGCTTTAGCTGGTTAATTTCATTATGTTTCGTTATTTGCTTGCTTTTAGCATTGGCCTACAGTAAAGCAATAAACCCTTGCCTCATTAACAACTCAATGCACTTAAAAGATAATGATGTCAATGCTCATGAGACGTTTACTAGGCTAATTATGCTCAGCAGGCTAATTTGCCACAATTTACATTTTGTCATTTTGCCCTAGTTCTGGGAGTTCACCTAGGTATATCTCAGAGCTGGTTTCTGGAAAGTGTCAGCTGGAATTCATTTCTGCAGTGTTTGCTGCAGGTGGCTGAGGTTGTATTTGACTGGGTGAGTAATCATTAGACTCCTGTTTTAGGCCTAACCATCCTGCATCATCATACATAGCCTTTGTTACCTGGCTTTTCTATCCTTTATAGTCTGTAGCTGTTTGGAAAAGTAATAACTTTGGTCAGTGGTTTATCTCATTTGCTCCATAATAGCAGGAGTTAAATGTTGTTAACATACCAGCTATAGATTTAGGCCCAATCCCATTTCTTATTTTTACCCCTCCACCGTGCTTTCAAGTGTCACCTTGCCCCTTGGAACTGAGTTACAAGTTGTAGTGGTTGAAATCTTCCCTACGAAATGGTACAACCCTCAAATAGAAAGAACATTAATTTATTACCAGGCTACTAGTGGTGCTCTGTTGGCAACCCTGCCAGCCTGCAGTGAGAGCAGAGGAGGGTAAAGTTCAGCAACCTCACTGCTGGTCTTTAGTTAATTTAGGGCATCATTTGCCTTCAAAGAGGGCGGAAGTGGCAATTACTTATTATCACCCACCCCTAATTCTTTGGTGATATGAAGCTGAAGTGAGCTATTTGCCAGCTTCTTGTTCGAATTTTCCCATTCCACCTTGAATGGAGCAGCAGCTACATTCTGGCGCTTTAGGTGTCAGAACTGCTGGACTATTTAAGGTGGAACGGGAAATTTAGCTAGCTAGCTACCGAGGCATTAGCATACTATCATATGCTTGTTATGAAGAAAAGATCATTATAAACTGAAATGACATTAAACTAAGATAATATAATGTTTATCATAATTTTTTTTTAACAGAGAAAATACTTAACGTTACATTTGTGGGTTTCTTTGGTCGCTTGTGCAGCCATCTTGCTGGTTTTTCTTTTTTTCTCATAACACTTTGTTTGGAGGGTGCCTCTGAAAAACCTTCATTTGGAGGGCCATGTAGCCCCAACACTTCACCCTACCCCTCTATCTCAACAAAAATCAGGACTCCCTACCCCTTGACATGACTGCGTAAAATGGAGGGCTAAGGGCTAAGTGTTAGAGGTAAGGGGTGAAATGAGATTGGGCCTTAGATATGGCTAGATATGCTAGTCCCCTGTTAAATTAGCTATTTTAACTGAGTACATTTACTAGATCAAAGCCCTAACTCTCTGCATAAAAGCTGCACTATGTAAGATGTTTTGAAAAAAAATGAAAGAAACATCATTAATGAATCAGAAGGAAAAAACATGCTAAAATATGGTGTGCGTATGCTGCTGAGAATCACCCTGTAAAGCCTAAAACAACAATTTAAAAGTCAGAGGCGTCCGGATAGACTTTGCAGGAGTTTTTAGGCCATGTTTTTTTGTTTTATTGGTCCTTAGGGAAATTTGTCATTTTGAGCAGCACCACCAAGGGCCGTGCCTTACCAAAGTGCACAGCCAGGTCAGCCCAACCCACAGCCTTCCAGTTGCTGGCTCACCTCTCTGACCACTTGGCTATCCATATAATGAATTTTCCTCAATTTTTTGAAATAAAGCACCCCGAAGTAATATGTAACCATTTTTAAGTTTATTAACTTTATCCCAATAAAGTCATGAGAACCAGCTCATTCATACATCTACCTATTTAGTCTACAGTAGTTTAGCTCCACCCATTTATACTGAAGTCATAAGGAGTGAGCCTAACATTTCTAACATTTGTCTCGAATAATCTGATCACAAGTGGATGGCGAAACGTAAAGCCTTTGAAATCTGGCATTTCCATGTCTCAAATGTGCTTATAATTGGATATCTTGACCAAAGGAAGGGTGTGCACTTTGACTACATCAGTTTAAGTTTGTTGGCAGACAAAAATGAGTGCTTGTCTGTGTAAATGTAAGGGCTGGTACAAACATTTAGATCACATATACTGCTAACAACTTAAACTATGCAGCTCCCTTCAGCTCTGCTGTGATTAACATGGCCTTTCCTTGCTGTTGGAGCATATTTTGATGCATTTAAGCATATCATCCTCAAAGATTATGTGCTCATGTGTCCTCGACCACCTCCAAAGTGGGTTTGAGTGATTGCATGTGTCTCCGAGACATATTGGACCCCTTTCACACCTGTACTTAGCCCTTATGATTGGATCACTCAGGACATTAATGCCTGGTGTGACCGGAGCCTTAGACTCTCTGTTTCTTGGGTATAAAACTGCTGCTGTTATACTCATAAGGGTATGAACTCAAGATGTTCAGTGACGTTCTTTCATGTCTTAAGCTGACCTTCCTCTCATTGTGCCTCTGCGATTTCCTAAATTATTCAGAAAAAGCTGCTTTTGAGGAAGTAAGCACTTTAAGTCTCTTGAAGGCTCTTGCTGCGCGAGTGTTGTGAATAAAAAAGGTTTGAAAGTTTGGCAGATAGTAAACTTGTGCTACATGGATATCTTCATTATTTTCAAATAGGATATTATTGTGTTTCATCAGTTTCACTTGTCAGTGTCAACATAATTTTGAGGTACAGAATGGGGTTATTTGTATAATCATAAATCTTTTACACTGCAGGCTTATAAGCTTACTAATCCTAAAGCTGCACTATGTAAGATTTTTGTTTTAAAACTGAACAAATTAGCATTACTGAGTCAGAAGAAGAATAAAACATGTTAAAATATGGTGTCTATCTACTGCTGAGAGTCACCCTCTAAAGCCTGAAATAATAATTTAATCAAAATCTGCATTATACTGATGATGATATGATGACAATTGTAGCTAATTCACTGACATCCTCCAGGTTTTGACTGAGTTCTCTTTGAATACTCTTTCAATGCGCTCACAATTGTCAGATTCATCTACTCGGGGAAGGGGTCCAGAGCACAACCGATGTTACAAAATGTTCTTCTGCATGTGGTGTGCAATTACAAATTTCCACCAGAGAGGTCTCCAATAGCCACTAATTAGCAGGGTGTAATTAGTGTCTCATTTTTAATTGTCTCATTAAATAATTTGTAATTAAAATGAACTACTAATACTGATAAAGCTGTGTAGACATATACTGAAGTGATGTAGTTGAGAGAGTGAGGAGTTGAACTGAACCCATATATGCAACGTTGCCATTTAAGGTGTTAACCTCTGCACAGCTAGCATGCTAGTGCTAATGTGTACTTACTTGAAATGGCAGCAAGCCTTGAACAACCTGCTATTAAACCCACAGGAGACACCTGCCCTCTAGCATTACACTGTTCACCCTTAGCCTTTGACCACTGACCCTGCATGAAATTCCCGAACCCTCAGGCTTGTCTCAGAGGGGAAGCGGAACACAGGAAGCTGGTGTGAGTGGCTCAATGCCTGGGCAGTTAGAGTAGAGGTCATTACCCTTTGAGCCATTGCTGATTTAACACATCCTCTTCACAGTCTGAACTTTCAGTACAGTCCACGTAGCACAAACTTCATTCATAGGCGTATGGTATCGTTTCCTACCACACTTTTAGGTTTAGGGTTAGGATTAGAGCCAGGTTTAGAGTTAAAGAACATTATGGTCAATTTAGTGGATATTTAATTGAATGTAACTTGAAAGTATATTAAGTATCTACAAAGCATCTAAATTGGACTATCCAAATAAAGTGTTACCAGGTTTTATGTGTCACGCTGATACTGGTAAAATAGTGCTCAATTCGAAAAAATATGTTTTTTGGGTACTATTTTTTCCTTACAATGCCCTGCATGTACATCTCCACCCTGCCCACATTTTGTGTTGTTATAGCTTATGTGATTATTCATTAAAGGAGCTGTGAAAGATCACAGTCGGTTGCCATTACAAGTACTAGAAATCCTGAAGTTGTTGCTGTTTAGAAGCTACACACAAATACAGATATCAAATAACTCTACAAACTGAACTAAATACTGCTAAACTAAAAAGACTAACTATAAGGAAACTGCTTTTCCCTGTGCTGTATTTTCCACCTCAGAAACTGTCTAAGGGCCATGCAGTAAAATAACTATCCAACTCGCTATCCTACCCCATACATGTTGACACATTGACACCACCAACTTCCATTTGGCCAGAGTTGTTCTGCTTCAGCACCGGTGGGTTCAGTCTCTCTCTCTCTCTCTCTCTCTCTCTCTCTCTCATTTGCTCTCTGTCTTCTTCAAGCCGCTGCAAGTCATTTGTGTGTTCTGGTTCAAATTGATATGGCTCTACAACAATTTTGGAAGCAGAAGTCCTCTGAATACTCTGCCACCTTAAAAATAGGTAAGAAAACTGTAAAAATAAACTGCAAACAAAAGCTGCTGCTGGCGTCAGCCATGTTGAACAGGCTAGTGACTACGAAAGTATGTTAGCTTGCATGCATTCGTCTCAGTTGAGAATGCAGTTTTGAGAGGAAACACAGAAGTAATCCTGGAGCAATAGTTTATACTAAAAATATTTATACCAAAACTTTATAACAAAACCATCACAAAACAATGTCTCAGGTATCAAGCAACATATATTTTTTTTTTTGTACAAATTTTGTGTAATAACTTACTGGGATGTAGCTTTTAGAGCCATTAAATGCTTCAGACATTTGGTTCCTAGTACTATAATGGTGAACAATTCTGACTCATTACATTTCTCTAGAAAGGCGCATTTCACACCGAACCACTCTGAATGGTTTTGTTTCCATCGAAATCATTAAATGTTTTAGTAATTTTGCAAAATCGGTGGAGTTCCATTTTAAGTACCATGGGCCTCTACAGCTCATCCAGCTGCTTCTGCTGCCCACCGTTAAGTGTTCCAGTCTTTCTGATGATCCTGGCAGGCTTGCCTTCATCTCTGGCTGTTAGGTTCCTAACCAAATAGCAACATTAGAAATACTTTCCACAAAAGTAGCACACAGATCTTCACACCTGCAACTAGAACAGAAGCAAGAGTCACCTCCATCCTGGATGAATCAGTGACACTGTCTATTTTTCCTTTCATCACTCTAACTTTCCTTTCTCTATACAGCACCACTTTTTCACTTTAATCTCCCTATTCCACTCCTCTGTTCATTCTTTCGTCAGCACATCTTTGAGGCTGCATTTCTGAGTCATAGCTGTGTTTACGGGATGAGAGAGGAGAAAAGAGAGCTGGAATAACTCTACCAATCTGCATGCATAATTCTCCCTGATAGCAGGCCAGCAGATGGGTCCGCTCGTGTCCCCAGTGATTGACCTATCTGTGCATCATGCTTTTTTTCACACCCTCCTTTCCACACTCTGTCTCTCTTAATAGTTCCTTCACTCATCTTTCATGCTTTCAGATTAGTTCTCCTCTCTGTCCGTCAGTTCATTCGTAGTAGACGGAGATATTCAATAGAAGAGGCCCTCAGTTTGGGACACTGAGCCTAAACCAATCAGCCACCCTTCCTACTGCTCTCTCCTCTCTCTCTCCTTGTCTCTCTGTCTTTCTCTCTCATCCTACAATCTGTCTCTCTCTCCATCTCTCTTTATGAACAGGGCCTTAGACTCTCTGTTTCTTAGGTGTAAAACTGCTGCTGTTATACTCATAAGGGTATGAAATCAGTATGTTCAGTGAAGTTCTTTCAAGTCTTCCCATTGTGCCTCCGCATTTCCTAAATTATTTGGAAAAAAATATCTCTGAGGAAAACTTAAAGCCTAAACCAGCCACACTTCCTTCTGCTCTCTCCTCTCTCTCTCTGGCTCTCTGTCTTTCTCTCTCAGCCTACTATCTGTCTCTCTCTCCATCTCTTTCCCCATCTCTCGCTCTCTCACTCTCTCTTATCTTTTTCTCTCCCTCTTTCTCCTTTTGCGCTCTCTTTTCTTTATTCTCTCTTTCTGTCCCTCTCTCTGTCTCTTTATCTACTTCCTCTCTCACCAATTTTTATAAGGTGCTTTAAAAAAACAAACGTAAGGAGTTCTCCAATATCGCTCTCTCAACTGTCTGTGTGTCTGTTTCTCTCTCTTTCTCTCCCCCTTCTCTCTCTCTCTTCTCTCTCTCTCCTTCTCTGTCTCTTTCTCTACCACCCGTCTGTCTGTCTGTCAGTCTATCTCTTTCTCCCTCCCTCTGTTTGAGTACTGTCTGTCTTTTTCTCTCCCTTTCTCTCACACTCTATCTCTCTCTCTCGTTCTACTATGTCTGTTTCTCTCTCTCTCTCTCTCTCTCAGTGTCTGTTCTTTCCTTTGCTGAATGTAGGTCTCTACACGCCTACAGCCATCAGCAGCAATCAGTTCTGCCCCAGTTACTGAGACGCCACAGAAACATACACTCAAAACATATGAACACATACATGAGTTATGCATAATCACACAAAAAATCATCTCCAGTGCACTTTCTAGGAGGTACTAGGTATGCTCTGAAGAGTAAGAGTATTAATATTATTGCTAATGTTTGCCACAAATTGGCTTCATACATTAAAGACATAATGAAAGTCACAGCCACATCTTATCAGATTGTCAGCTATGATTACAGTTAATCATTAGTGATTATAGATGTTGATCATCAATGTGTCCATCAATGTTACCATGCTCAGTTCCTAGACGTGAATGAAGATGCGCAGGTCACTGGCATAAGCTCTAAGTGAAGGCTTCCCATCACAGTATAGGTCCAAATGTATCCAGAGACCCCCCTCTAAATACTGAATTTGACTACTTTAAGGTTTACCCAAGCATTGAGAATAGAGTGGGATGCTCTGGAGTAGTTCCACATGAGCCTGAAGTCATCTTGCCTAGTGCAAACTGTTGGCTACAGGGGTATAAAGCCTTCCAGCATTGGGCTGTGGAGTAGTGGAACTGTGTTCTCTGGAGTGATGGTGCTCCATCTACTACCTTGGGGATGAGTTGGAGTGATCCAAAACTAGTCATGACTGAATGCAATCAAATCCTCACAGCAATGTTCCAACATTGAGTGTAAAGCCATCCCAGAAGAGTAGAGGCTGTTACTGCAGTAAAACTCCTGTTAATACCATTGATTTCAGAGGAAATGCTGGATGAGCAAGTACCTACAAACCTTTGCATATATAATGTGTATCTGCATGCAAACTCCAGACTGGAGAGGACATTGAATGGAGCCGCTAATCCTGAACCAGAGCTTTACTGTAGGGTTAGGGTTACTTTTGATAAGAATAAAAGAATATTATCCACAATCAGAAGTCAAACTGATAAAGCCACTAATATGGACTGGAGAGGACTTGTTTAAGTGAGCGAGTGAATATAATCACAGTCACTCTGACATAGTAACTTTACAAAAGTAGGGAGAAAAAAAGTTCTTAGCTTTGAATGTACAGCATTGTGCAAATGTCAGAAAACAACATTTTATTTATTTAATGTACAGTCAAAACAGCCATTAAGTCCAAGTTAATTTTTCAGAAATACAGAAAATTATAATGAAATTATTATAATAATTAAATTAACAACTCAATATATTTAAATACTGATATATTTGATACTATGCCTTTCAAATGCTCAACCTTTAGGAACCTAGGGTAATTTGGGGTAATTTTTTGGTATTTGGGGTAATTACAATTACAATGGCAATTAAAAAGTATTTTCAAGAGACACACTTACCATATTTTCAGGAAACCCTGGGCTACTCAGATATGCCATTATTTGACATGTGAATGCTAACAGAAGTTTGATATCTTTATGAATTTGACCTCTTTTTTTGTCAGAAATTTACCTAACACCTGCAAAATTTAGTAATTCTTTGCTTATGCAGATCTTGAAAACAAGTGTCACCTTAGATACCTTTTCAGAAATTGTTAGTCTGGAGTGTCTGTGAGCTCAAAGTGCAAGAATTCTGATGGTGATTCACTCTATTGGTCATTACTGAGTAAAAATAAACAATTAGCATAAGGCGGCCATGTTTTTTTATTGATTTTCTGTCCTCTTGGATTCATGCTGAGTGCTAAAACTCAGGCTTTATTTTTAATTACAGATTGAGTTGTATATTGAATATCAGATATTGTTACTACTCAAAATCAATGTAAACTAAAGACAGAGCTGAGTATTATTAATTTTCTGATGATATTCATCAGGTTCTTTGGGTCCTAAGGGTTTTCAGACTCTGAAACAAAACTAGATATTAAATGAACAAATGGGTGCACATTAAAGTAACAGGGTTTAAAAGTAATTTTGAATCATTTTTATTGTTCCATAAATCATGAAATGTTTACACAATGGAAGAGGGAAATCAATGTTTTCAGAAAAAAGAAAGAAAAAAGAAGGTTTACTAGGTTTTCTTATGACGTTGATTGTGTTTGAAATCCATTAAAAAGCAGGCAGCCAAAGTATGATGCGAATTTTGTGCTAAGATGGTTTGTGGAGTTTTGCTGCATATTATTTAGTGACATATCTTTTGTTAATTATTGCAGCTTTAACTTCATTTAATGCACTGTTTTTTTGAAAACCCAAAGGTGGCGGCCATGACACTTCACTGTTTTCTGGACAATTTCAAGTGAGAAAAATTAAACTGGCTCTGGTTTGGAATACACGATTCAAACACGAGCTCAGGCTCAATATGTGCTGTTGTCAGGTGTTGTTAGGCGTCACAAGCAATCATGTGAACAACAAGCGAATTGCAGGCCTAAGTAATCAGCCCTGTGCTGACCTCAGGCCACAGTTTCATCTACCCTCTCTGTAAGCGGTGAGGAATTGGGCACTGTCACCACAGCCTTTTACAATGTCCTTACTAAGCAACCACCTATTATTTGTGGTGATTTTTATTAAAAAACAGCAACAACGTTCACTATTTCACTCATTCAGGACGTCTAACCGGAAACCAAAAACCAGCCTCGGCTACGAATCACGGGAAAGGATAAACGTTCAGGAAAATCGTGGATAGCTCATGATTGAGGGTTGGAAGGGCTGAGCGTACAAGATCTACATTCTTTTATCCTCAGACTCTGCATTTCACACTAGCTGGAGAAAGTGAACCCTGTGCCAAACCATTAGCGGAACTCAAGAAGCCAAGGCATACACAAAGTGAGACAGAGACACGCTTTCTGAGAAATATGACATCTCCCTGGCCTTTGTGTTTCAGCACCCTGTTTAAGCACAAGATGTGATTCAGCCTCGCTCACTCTCCCCCATCACTCACGCTTCTGTGGCAGATTCTCAACTGCACTCAGCAGACAAAGCCATTCCACTAGAGAGCTGTTGTCTCAGTGTCAACAGAGCTATGAGCGAAACAAAGAGCATTTTGGGATTCTTTTAAAGAGCATTCATTTGACCAGACATGTCGAGCTTTCACAGTATCTGTGGACCCGTCTGTTTCTCACATGCCTCAATATCCTCAATGCTGTAATCATTCTGACCAAGCATACTTTTACTCCTTGGAGCAAATTGTCACTGTCAAAAAAAACTTCTCCAAAAAATATTAAACATTCTTAACTTTCAATATAATTAATGCAAAATTATTTATGGGACTACTATTAAATTATTTATGGGACAAAATTATTATGGGACTTTTCTGCTGATCCATTCATCATGAAACTTTCACACAGTGTAAATATATATAAGATATAATATATATTCAGATCATGCCAAAAAATGAAAAACAACAAAATTTAGAGCAGATTTTGTTCCAACAGACATGATTTACTATGATTTACATGATTTATTAATAATAGATACAGGTATAAATAGTTACTGTATCACTGTAATAAACTATAATAAAGAAATATACTTTAGTTTTGTACTGGAGCTATGAGGGTAATGTATCTAACAAGAAAAAATTAAAGCTTATACACAAACTACACGCCTGAATTATTATACATTTGCCTCACACCGCACTGTTGTTAAAACTGTATAGTATAGTAAATTTAGTGTAGACTGAATTTAAGCCTCAACATTTGTTTCTTTACTTGTCCGAAAACCTGTTTCTTTCATTTTGTACCAGAGCTACAAGGCTAATACAGCTTTCTATGGAAAGTTTGTACTGTGCTAATTAGATAAGTTGTTAAGCAATTTCAGACAGACTTGCTTCTATTGTTTCAGACATTGTATAACACACTGTTATCTATAAAAATATATGAAAGTACTTCACATAGCTCAAAAGTAGGAGCCACCATGAGGCCTAAATCTTGAAAATCTTAAATCATACTGTTTTTAGCCATGAAATGTATTTTAATTCATGTTTTTAGACAGTAATAGTGTGTATCTCCATATTCATAGACACAGTGTCAGAAACGACTTAAGAAAGTCTATTTGAAATGATTTAATAACTCAGTTCAGTTTGAGGTTTGTAGTATGTGATGATTTTAGTCATGCAGTTTGCAGATGGCTGATCGGTGGAGTGTAAGCTTCCTTTAGCTACATTAGCCTCATAGCTCCAGTGCAAGGCTAAAGAAGCACGTCAGACACCAGATCATCTTGAATGATTGTAAATTCATTTTTTTGCTAAACTATCACTTTAACCTGATTGATTATGTATTACTCAGTACTCAGACTGTAGCTTTCATTCCTCTGATGGCACAGCTGCTCCATGGCTGCTCTCTCACGCCCTTGAGTTGAGTGGAGGGGTTCAGAGAGCCCACAGAGATGGGAGTAGGGGTGCAGGGGTGTCAGAACTGGGGAGTAGGGGGGATTTGGGGAGCATTCCCTAATGTTGAACCTTCTCTGATGGGTAAATCTCTTTTAACCATCTCCCTCTGGGATGGATTAGGGACATAAGAGTCTCTTGCCATCACTTTGTCTATCTCTCTTACTCTCCCTCTTTCTTGCTTTCTGGTTCGATACAAAAATGTGCATATTGCAGTCTCTCTATCTATCTATCTATCTATCTATCTATCTATCTATCTATCTATCTATCTATCTATCTTCTGTATCTCTTCTATCTGAAGCAAAGATGTATAGAAAATATACTCCAAATATACTGTATTTACATGGAATATATTGCATTTTCAGATGGATCTCTCACGTTCTTTCTCTCTCTGTCTCTCTCTCTCTTTGCCTTCCCCCTCCTATACACACACACACACACACACACACACACACACACACACACACACACACTTCAGATCCCTCAGATCCTGACAGGTCTCACATATTCATGTATGTATTTACAGTTAATCAGTATTCTCTCTGTTAAATAAATCATGGGCTGGGATTCCCTGCATTAGATCATGTACATGGATAATACACACATATTTAAACAGCTCATTTACATAACACACGTATGTGCTGCTGCTGAAGAGATGATTAGTGATGTGCTTATGCTGGTTACTCAGGGTTAAATTCTCCTCTGAACAGAGTGACACTCGTTACATTGGTCAGGATACTGACCTGTAACTGTCATGATATGTGTGATGTAATGCTCTCTCCATATGGCCTCAGACACGGTAACAGAACCGCATTGTATGTAACTGCATATATGCACAGAAAGCATATGTTTCATTACCATTACTATGTACTGTGTAGAGGTCAGAAACAACCCTTCACACATTATAATTATAATATCAACTTTTTCAGTATGTAGTGTAGCCACACTTTAACTTTTCAGGAGGCTTGCTTTCAGCTTTGTGAAGAAATCTGCAGGGATGTTTTTCCACACCTCCAAAGTTCAGTCTCAGAAGTTGGTTGTATTTTCTGCTTCTCATAATGCAAGTAATCCCAAACACATTCAGTGATGTTGTAGTGTGAAGTTCTTCTTTTACTTTTCTTTCTTTTTTCTATATTGAGCTTTTTTTTATTAATGTGTGATAATATTGTTTTGCATTAAGTGAAAAATCAACAGCTCACACTGGTGTGTGTCTCATGGCCTAGTTAGAATGGAGTGCTTGAGAGTGAGCTCACAGTCTCAGATCAAAGCACAAACACACACACACACACCGGAGATAGAGAGGAGAGAGAGAGAGAGAGAGAGAGAGAGAGAGAGAGAGAGGGAGAGAAAGTAAAAGAGACCCATGAAAGTGGAACATATTGCCCTATACGAAGGAAGGAAGAAAAGCAAGAAAGAAAGCAAGAAAGAAATCAAGAAAGAAAGAAAGAAAGAAAGAAAGAAAATTACAAAAAAGAAAACAAGAGTTCACATGAATGTGGGGGCAGATGAAGGGAGAGTTCACTGGACGTTCCACCAGCCTGCAGGACTCAAGCGCCTCTCAAGAGGTGAACAAAAGGACTGAGAGAAAGGAGGACAAATATTTCACTCATCCCTCCACCTCCCTCACTCTCTCACCTTGTTCACCTCTTTTCTCCTCTCCACTCCAGGCTGTGAGAGCGGTAATGAGCCGGAGCAGCGGGGCCAAGCACCAAAACCCTACACCTTAACCACTCAACTACAGAATGAGATCTCTCTGTCTCTTTATCTCTCTCTATCTCTCTCTCTCTCTCTCTCTCTCTCTCTCTCTCTCTCTCTCTGTCTTTCTCTTTGTCTTTTTTCCACTGATAATTATTATATGACAATTATTAGTATATTCGTGAGGAAGGGGATCTACTTTTCACTCATCTTCACATTCGGCACTTTATCTCTTTGCACTCGCTCTAAATTGGGGGCTTTTTAATTTAATTCAGTTCTGCTGGTTCAACACCTATATTGTTTTGCTTTTGCTCACATATCTCATGTTGGAGCTTTAGCATTTTGAAAAGGACAGCATCTAACACACTTCTGTTTATGTACTGATAGATGCTGTATGTACTGAAATTCTAGTACAGTTCTGTAGGGAGCTCAGTACTAAGGGGGATTTGGACCTGTTACTTTCTTATTAGAGTTGTTTTTTGGTTGCTATTTTTGCTCCTACTTGATTCGTAATCTCATTGATGTAAGACTTTTACTTGAGTAAGAAAATTTTGTCTGTAAAATATAGTCAGGAAAAGAACATCAAAGTCAAAGTCTGAAAGAGTGTGTTGATGTGAGGCCATTACTGAGAAAGGAAATAGAGAAAAAAGAAAAAGAAAATTTGCACTACAATACCAAAAATGGTCATCTGAGATGTCTGAGATGGAGTGAGGTTTTATGGACAGATAAACTGATATATCTAAATTTGGGATTATTTGTGAGAAACAAAAAATGCAACCAACTTCTAAGACTGAACACTGAAGATGTTAAAAAAATTGCTCCAGATTTCTTAGAAAAATTGAAAGCAATTCTTGTGAAAATAATAAAGCTGTAATAAAGGCAAAGGGTAGACAATAAATATTGAAATATGACATTATATTTAGATGTTGAGGCTTGTTAATTTCTGTTAAATATGTTGTTTGCTTTTTTTTTCCTGATGCTGAAAAAGAGTATTAAATAAATGAAACATGGCCTTTTCCTATGCACAATACTGTAATTGAATAGAATAAGAAGGAATTTGCCTGATTCTGAACACACTTTGCAGTAAAATAAGGTCCACTATCCAACCAGGCCTGCTAAAGAGTGCCTTTTCTGTTTCTGGTTGTCATGGTCTAATTAAAGCTCTCATTAAAGAATTGAAATCTCCTGTTTCACAGTGAAACCTTGGTATAACCTTGGCCTGCAAGTGCTTTTTTTAGCTACCTGAGAAAAGTGTCATCTATTTAGCCCAGCCTGATAGTGTGTGTGCACATTTGTGCACCTGTGTGTGAATTTAATTGTGTACGGCTGAGGATATTCCTCCATATCTTCAGCCGTTTCAAAGTCAAAGTGTGAAGTTCTGTTCTAGTGCATGCAAATTGATGAGGTCAGTTCACATTTAGAGGAGATTTTCTTTAGCTGTCCTGATCCTCCTGCGGGAAGAACAGAAGTTGCCGGCGAATAGAGGTCAACCTAAAACTAATAAGAGAGGTGTGTACATGGGTTTATGTAACATTTCGCTCCCACTGTTTTGGAGAGAGACAAATATAGTGCTAAATTATCACTCAATACTCTTTAATCAAAGATGATGCTTTATTGATGTCTAGACTTGGGATTCTTGTCTTTGAGTTTTGGGGCTTTTCCCGGCCCTCCTCCTGTAATCCTGAGGGAGAGAGAGGGAATTACAGTGACATTTCACAGCTGAACTGCTGACATTAGAAAGAGAGATAATGGAAAGGTTGTAGACGGTTAGAGTGAACAGAATCTGCTCATTGTAATGAAATGAACCGCAGACTTCAGATCACTCGAGTCCACTTGAGCTTATCAGTTCTTTCAGTCAAACAGGGACTAAGTGCTTAAGCATGGCCCATGTTTATCATGTTTCTCAGGTCGAGTGATTCATTTTGTTGTAGAACTCTAATTATAATCAAGGATGGAAAAAGTACAGAGAGATTGTTCGGGAGAGTGAGGCCTAATCTAACATTTTTTAGGTTTTTGCCTAATAATTGTAAAAGTATTTGAGCAAAATGAATCATTTTTAATACAAGCAACCTACACATCTCTGCTACAGGTGAAAACACAAACCTTTCCATCACCTAACATCTGTTTGTGAGTTCAGACCATGCCTTCAACATGTCGTGGTAGTCTGAGGGTAGAGGAAGATTGATTGAGGGAGGGTGGGAACTCTGAGAACTTGGGCTGGAGTTCTGGGCAGCTTCTGCCTGTAGCTAGAAGGCCAGATCTCCCCTCATAGCTGATGTAGGACTGATGCGGGGGCAGGGGAAGTGGTGGGAATTGTGAACACTTTGTCACAGGAACGGAAGGTGAGGAAGTGGACATAAGTGCAAAAGTTACAACTGATGCAAAACACATGTAATATACTTCAGTACAGTTCTGTGTCGTCTGGACCAGATGAGCTTTCCAACCTAAATGCACAAAAAATATGTTGATCAAAATAAATAGTTTGAGTACAAAGCAGAACAGCAAATATCAGCACAATCAAATTGTATTTACATGATAAATATTTGATAAATATGAAATAAATATGATAAATATTTTGAATTTATATGGGGGATATGGACTTTTTTCATTGTTTACTGTAGGCCTCTGCTGTGCGAAGGTTGTACTTTAGCCTGTCTAGCTATCACTGGTGGTTTACATGGATGAAAATAGTGCTCTGTTACAGCCACCAAGAAGAAGACTAAAATAATATAGGTATAATTATGTGACATACTCACTGTAATGTGACATACTCAGTAATCAAAAACCGGTTATGATAAAAAAAGTACTTTTATTTCACAAAAACATTGCTTTAGTAATACAAGACAGTGATCAAAAGGTCATCCTGCTTGAGCCTGTACATAAAATATCCATCTACTTCAGTGAAAGTCAAAACGTATCTACACTTGAAGAATTTCATTGCAAACTTCATTATAGTATATTATAGGACAGAGATTGTAATATAACTCACACAATAAAATGGAAAAAGGAAAAGGAAAAGGAAAGAGAAAATGTTTTGGTGGTGTGTGTTGCCGTGGCTAATGGGCAGTGCTTGTACAAGCATTTTATAAAATAATTTTTTTAAATACATTTTAAAGAAAATAATAAATAAATAAATATGTGGGATTTGTTTAGAACATGAAAAAAGTCCATTCTTTTGTAATGAATGAATGTAATATATATATATATATAGGAAATGTAAAAGTACAAAGTATTCAAATTCAGTAATAATTTAGTAAAGTACAAATGTACTAAAATAATGCTTAGGTACAGTAACAGAATACTAATACTTAATTGAATTCCACCAGTTTTTCAAAAACGTCAACCTAATCCAGTCATTGAGATGTAAACAAAGTCATTGATTTGATGCGAAATGGTTACTGACTCAGATTTCTTCACTGTGGTGGTGATAGGAACCAGGGGTCGCAGTGTTGCTAAAGTAACATAATAAAGCTATTTTGTTACTATCCAAAACAATCAGAAATGCTTTCCATGTGCTCTGAGATTTAACATGTAATGTTGATGATGGAAAATCTAAAAAAAAGTCACTTTTGGGAACTAGTTTGCCTTACTATGCCCTGCGATACCTTTAAAAATATGTTTTAGGCAGAAACTGTGTCATTTCGTTTCTGTCATGTAGCTTTTAGAAGCATAATTTTTATCACTAATGTGAATAATTCTGAAAGTTTTTTTTAAAGATGGAGCATTTCTCATTAAATCAGTGAATGACTTTGCATTATTTTTCAATGATTTAATTGTGCAGAAATTTTGAATTTGTGGAGTTTCCCACAAAAAAAAGTAAACGAAAGCACTTTATATGGTTCATTTTTGGCAGGGTGGCATAAACTTCTTTCTAAAATCAGATCAATGTGAGAGAGAAATACATATGAAAGGCAACAGCCATCACTAAATTAGCATTATTGCTCTAAAACAATGAATGAGTGCTTTATAGATATCCAAAAGTACTATAGATTGTTAATTTTTATTACATAAATAGATAGAAGTGCTGTACTTATATATTAGAATTCCACCACAAAATGAATCACTCTTGACCTGAGAAATGTACTGATTTATGCATTTACTTTATTTGGTATTTGGAGCTAAAAAAAAAAGTCATGCAACTTTGTAAGAGAATTGCAGACAATTCACCAATTGGTCCTGCTGCACTCTGGTTGGTAATGATGGCTTTATCTCTCTGGCACATCTACAGCAGTGCTGGCCAATCATGGACATCTGTGACCACTTATAGTGGGCAGTCAGCACTTTCCTCCAAGGATATTCTTCATGTGTCTTGGAGGAAGCACATGGCAGCCTTCACAGTGCCAAAGTGCCTGGTGCCATTCAATAGGAGAGATCCAGAAAGTGGGCAGGAACTGACTCATGCTCCACCCACAGATTTGTTCTTTCTTTGCAGCTATTATGAGATTAATCAGAGAAAAGTTTTACTTTTGCTGGAAAAATCATATTCCACCTAATGTGAAGCTGCAGCATATATTTCAGTTTTAAATACCCAAATATAATGCCTGTTATTAAATTGAAGTATTTATTTTGTATGCAAGTCCAAGTTCACACTGTTAGTTGTGCAATTAAGCTAACATTAACAGAATGGAAAATTCTATGTCATTGTTGCCAAACTGCCTAGTTTCAATTAGCGACAATAACACAGTCCAGCTTGGTCGCATAGCATTTTAAGGAGAAAACATAACTTTATGTAACTGTCTGATGTGGAGAATTTACACTATTGTTCAGAAGCTTGGAATCACTTGTCATATTAAAAATTGTTATTAATTAACAAAGAGTAACTTATACATTGTAGATTAAAATACTATAAGTTAGAAACCAAAAGATATCTTAAGATGTTTTTCTTAAAGCAGCATTTTGTAAGTTTTTTGTGTTAACATTGAAATTATACAAATGAAGGTACGATGACTATAGTAGATAATTGACTTATATCCTCACAAGACATCGTTCACCAAGTACTGACTGTGTTCTCTTTGAATACTCTTTCAACGTGCTTGCAAACATATGATTCATCTCCTTGCGGAAGTGGTCTGAAGAACAACCTACATTTCTTCAGCACAATGCATGCAACTAAACATTTCCCCCCCAGAGAGTCCCAGAATGCCCAAATCTTACAGAGTAAAGCTTTAAGGAACTTGCATTTTGGGGAACAGCAAGTTATCTAAATGATAACTTGTATATTGTAATTCTCTACCTATAGTAATTCCCTGATAAGTTATTTATAAGTGATCATTATGTTTCCAAATAAGAACAATTTTATTATATCTCCATTCTCAATGTTAATATAGCTTTCTCAGGTGTCACTGAATCATCTACAGCTCTATTTATCATTCAGGAAACATCTAAAATGTCTTTTTTATAGCTCCATACCAATTAGCATCTTAATAGGGTAATTTTCTAAACGCACCTGTAATGCAGCTTTTTTTTCTGAAGAGTGATTTCAAACTTTACAATGGGGATTCCAAATTATCAATGATTATTTAAGTATTTTGACAAAAACTGAGTTACATTTTTGGTTTACTGGGATTTTTTTGGCAACTTTCTATAAAGCTCGGCCAGCTTGACAACAGTAGCAAGTGAATGCATTTGTAAAAATAAAACAAAGGTCTTTCACACTGTACATGTTTTCCATCAAGACATTGCATTGAGAGTTAAAGCAGTGTTGAGGGTAATGGGTAACACGTCTACCTTCTACATTGTAGACTGGGGTTCAATCCCCACCTGGGCAAGCACCCTATACTATACCAATAGGAGTCCTTGGGCAAAACTCCTAACAATACCTTCGCCTACCTGTGCAAAATGATCATACTGGTCAAGTCACTCTGGATAGGAGTGTCTGCCAAATGCCATAAATGTAAATGTAAAGCAAAAAATGTGGACTATCTGGAGTGTTCCATGGACTTAGTTGGGGAACAATGCTTCGTATAATACATAAGGCCATTTTTTGGAGAAAAAGATGGCATATTCAGGCTGTTTACATGAAGAGAGCCTTTGTTGGTTTGCAGTTCCAGTGATGACAGATGGCAAAAGTAGATATTTCTCCTCCTATAAGGGAAATGTGGAGATGGGTATTTCTAAGTTTTTCCACACTGTATGCAGACAGATATACTTCTTAAGAGACAGGCTGAACCACAGAGCTATCAGCAGTGACCAATAATCTTGGCCTCCTTCTTTGGCGTTTTTGTCATGATTCCAGCATAAGTTGATGAGTAACCGTTTACTCACTTTTGAAAGTCATTGCAACAGATTACAGAGCTTTTAGTGTCTAGTATGTGACAAAGCTTTCAGGAGGTTTCTAAACTACTCCTGGCTTTGGTAGTGAATTCTTTGTTGATCAGCGTTCCTATTTTTGTTGGATGCAGGAAATGTTGAACAGATGGGTCAGTGGTCATTCTCTAAGGTTTTGTTGCTCTGTGTCAAGCATTAGTCATACTTAAGGATTGTGTTATGATGTTTAAATGAGGCTGAGTGCTCTTGTCTTGCCTTTCTGACACCTAAACAGCAGTTGCACTCATCTTTTTTGTTTCAAAATGCTCAGAAGTGTAAACCGACCCGTTTGTTTTGACTGTGGTCTGTTGCTGCTTTGGCAGTTGCAAGATGTTTTGGCTGTACAGTGTCTGCTGTGGTCATATTACTCTGTTACTGTGGGCCTAATGGTCTTGTCTGCTCTCACTGTTCTCGTTGGTGTGATTGGCGTCGTGGTTCAGTGGGCACACAGTGTCGTTGCGTTTAGGTCAGCTACTTCGGCTGTGGTTTGCGGTACTTTGACTTCTCTGCACCCCTTCTGCATTCTCTGTGGTCACATTTCCTCACAGTGGGGGTTCATTCCAGCTGGCGCTAGAGTACTGCAGCAGTACTGTGCACACACACACAGACAAACACATGCACTACCCCATCCTCCCTGTCCCATTCATAGGGACGTGACAAACCGCAGACCACCGCAGATGATAGAGTGACCGCTAAGACAGGAAGGAGGGCTGAGGCCAAGCAAACTCTGTGGTAAAGCCAGGATTTCCTCTACGGATTATTAACCTCTCTCTCTTTCTCCCACTGTCACTTTTTCTTTCTCTCTTGCTCACTCCTCTATCCATAGCCATTTTGCTATTTCCTCTCGCACTATGCTCACTATTTAAAGGATGTTGCTCCATTCATAGAAATCTGCTCTTCATAGAAAGTAGAAACCTGACCTAGTCTCACAGATAGTCTGGTCAGAGAATCTGGGGTGCTTTGTCAATCAATGTGGCCTTGGCTGGCATGCAAAATAACCAGTTACAATCGTGAGCAATTTCCAAAACGGGGCTGTAACAAAAACATATTCATCGCAGGCCGGATTCAACAAGGGTTTGCAAAAGGATGCACTGCAGTGGCAGTCAAAATTTTGCATCATCAGCTGAGCTTTGGGAAAACTACCTTTAGATAGCCTGCATAATCCCTATCCAAGACCAGTGTCATGGCATGTAGGTATCCAGAGCGGCTCTGATAGTATAGTAGGAAGACTAATGAATCTACATAGCGCTTATATGTTTGACAAAGCCTAAAACATTCATGCGGCCACTCCAAATGGTGTATTGTGCTGAGCAGAGGTGTGGACTCAAGTCATAAGACTTGGACTCGAATCCAATTTGAGTCATGAATTTAATGACTTGGGACTCGACTCGACAAAATTGAGAAAGACATGCGACTCGACTTTGACTCGAACTTCAGCCTTATGACTCGAAAAGACTCGAGACCCAAAGTGGAAGAAACGTGCTCATGCTCAGTATATTTTATACAAGTTCGCCTCCTTAAGTTGGGAATAAGCGAGGCATCAACAGCATCAATGCATCCCTGAGCACTTAAACTCTTACTGGAGAAACTCACGAGGTGAACTGACCATTTTCCTCATTGTAGCAAACAAAAGAACCCCAGCTCTCTATTTTTGACTGATTTTAACAGCTTTTTAAAGTCATGTCCTTTTTAAATTCTTTTCATGTGTAGTTGCACTGTTCTTCGTGTATACAGTACACCTGTCATTGTTATCTGTGCACCATGGATTTTGTGTTTTAGTTGGAAGGGTAAAAAAATTAGTATTATTTGTAGAGCCATACACTACTAACATTGTGTAATTAAAAGTCTATAGTACTGTTACCCTTCATTCAATGAAGACTGACTTGTTTAGGACTCGAAAATTAGGACTATTAACTTGGGACTCGACTTGAGACTTGCCTTCACTGACTCGGGACTTGAATCGAGACTCGACTATGTTGACATGGAGCTTCAGTGTCAAGACTTGACACTTACTTGTTACTTGCAACGTAGTGACTTGTTCCCATCTCTGGCAGTTAGCATTCTTTCATTGTTAGCATACAATAGTAAATAGGCTTACTATTACGGACATGCACCAAACTGGGGTGAACGAAGTGGTATGCGTCAGGAAACACACAAGGATATCTCATTTACTAGCTACCGAATTCTACAAGAAACTCATGAAAAACTTTAACAAGTGATGCAGTGAAATTCACAAAGATTATTCAATCCATTCTAGCTCCACTGTCTGCAAAAGTGTGCTTTCCGTCCGACAGATTAACCCTGGTCAGTCAACAAGTGACCTGTCCATGCTCCACCCACAAATGCATTGTTTCATAGCAAATGCTATAAGGTTGAAAAGGCATTACTGAACATGGTGAGAAACTGTAGAATACAAATCAGTTTTTGTTAAAATACGTAAATCCACATTTGACTGCTACAGTAGTTATTTAGAGTCCTTACTTAACACACTGAAAATGCTTCACTACTCAGCTGAACTAAGCTAATGGAAATTAGACAGGTTGGAAACAAGAAGAAAAAGACCACCATGACAGAGTTTGTCACCATACTAATGTTAGTTTAATGATACCTCAAAAATACACTACAGTTGATCTATCTATGAAATCAATAATATACTCTAAACTTAGGTATTTTGACAAAAACTCATGCTGCACAGTTTCTACTCAGTTTGAAGGGGATTATGGACAATCTTCTATAAAGCTTGTCCAAAATAATTACAGTTGCTAGGAAAGAATGAAGTTGGGTGGAGCATTAATAGGCCACTTATAGCAATATTCAGATGTGTATACAGTGCAAATCAGGAATTATCTTATGTAGTGTATCACACTGTATTTCCATCATCACCAGACAGAAAATTATAAAATTCTCCCATTTTCTCACTTACACTTGGCATACAGTTTGAAAATACAACTACGCACACTGACACACACACACACACACACGAAAGAACAACCAGGACAAGGAGGCTGTGCAGTCTCCATGACAACTGACTGGAATGTTGGGGCAATCATCAGCATGCTCGTCCACATCTCCACTGCTGCTCTCTTTCACTCCTGTTTCTCTCCCTCGTTCTATCAATCCCTCCGTCGGCCTCAGGATAGAGACATCTTCTTCATATGACTGCATATCACTGCACAAAGTATACAGTGGGGGGGATGCCAGTCCATGTGTGGGTTTCAGTATGTAGAACCACAGCAATCTGCTAAGCAATGTAAGCAATTTAACCCCTTAGATTCTCAGGCTTATTACATCCCAAGGTTTATTATTTAAAAAGTACATAGATTATAATGCAAACTGGATGGATTCAGTTTTAGAAGTGCGTAATAAAAGTTTGGGCCCATTGACAGCTCCTGGTCATTTTAGGGATTGAGGAAAGTCCAGGCCTGGAAACACTGTTAGGAAAAGAAGCATTATAAATGTGAGTGTTAGGACAGAGCTTGTGAGTGAACAGGTGCGCAGATTCCATCTACTGTACAAGATTCATCTGCAGAAAAATAGTGTCAGTATTTGATTTGTAAATACACTTTGGCCTGTTTTTCAATGAAAACTGTACAAAGACGAGATATTGAATGTTTTACCTCATCAACTTCATTGTTTTTTGTAAACAAACGCTCGTTCTGAAATTAGTTTCTCCAATACATTTCCAAAAAAAAGTTAGTACAGGAAATTTAAGGTGAATAACTTGTGAAATGTTCAACAAGTATCTTAAACAGGTGATGCCTTCATGCTTGGGGATACGGAGCATCCAGGAATCACAGTCCTTTATAAGTAAGGATGGGTTGAGGCTGGCCACTTTGCCAAAACATGCAGCAGCCAATAATCCAACAGGTACAATGTTCCCCAATGAGCAATTATAAGGATTTTAGCTATTTCAACTTTTAACTATTTTTAGCTTGTTAAAAGACCTAGGTGAAAATGTCCAGATATTTATGTCCAGAACTTTTTAGGGCTTGAGCTCATCTGAAATGGACTGATACACAGTTTTGTAATCTGACAAGTCAACCTTTCAGATTATTTATGGAACTAATGGACATTGTGTTCTTTGGGCCAAAAAAGAAATGGATCATCCAGATTGTTACCAGTGTAAAGTTCAAAAGCCAGGATCTGTCATGGCATGGACAAACTGCACATCTGTGAAGGCACTATTAACACAGAAAAACATATATATGCATTTTGGAGGAACATATGGGACATACATGCTTATTTTAACATGACAACGCCAAGCCACACTTTGCATGTGTTACAAAAGCATGGCTGCATAATCAGAGACTTGTCTCCCATTGAAAACATTATTAAGCTCAAAATAAAAGAGTCAACATATGATTGAGCAGCTGAAGTCTTGTATAATGGAAAAAGCAAAAAATTCTGCTTTCAAAACAGGATCAATTAGTGTCCTCTGTCATGAAATAAGTATTAATGGTTGTTAAAAGCGAAGGTGTGGTAACAGTAATAACATGCTCCAGTCCCATTTTTTATGTTTCAGGCATCAAAATTGGGATAAACATATATTTAGGGGTAAAAAATAAGTTCACAAGGTAAAACCTCAAATACAATGTTTCGTACCGTTTTCAGTGTAATACAGATCAAACGAATTTACTAATCTCTTCGTTTTTTTGGAACTGAGGTTTGTATTTCAAGGACATGCACTGCATAGGTAGGTAGAAGGGATATTACTCAAACGAGAAAACAGAAAACATCCTCATGATGCTTTATTATTGAGGCATTATTATAAAAGATGGGCTTTATCTCCTCCTTTAAGTCTGTGGTAAAAATAAAAACACTGTTGCTGGCAACTGTGGCTATTTATATCTATATCTCCATGTCCCATCTGTGCACCCAGGCTAGAGGCCTAGTGCACTGGTGCTTGGGAATGACCCCAGAGGGCACTCAGGGGGCAGGGTCAGGCCAGGCTGGAACCTTGACTGAGGGTATGCTCGCTGAAACTGGACTCTTTGTCCTCAGGATCAAAGGATCCAGCTTACCAGTCCTCTAGTGGATATTGGAGCTTGGATCAGAACTCAGTCCAACCCTAGACGGTCATCAATCAGATGCTGGAATTTTAAGAAGGAGTATTTTGCGGTGGAAAAACAGGATAATCAAAATAAACACTATTAGCTGGAGCAGAAATCAGAATTCAAGTAAACTTGTGAAATACTAATGTAACACAGATTTGTTCATTTTGTACACTAACGTAACGTGTGTAACTAACTTAACGAACTAACAGCATAATGTAACAGTATATGATGTTACGGTAATGTTACATGTATTTACACATCACCCTGTAACAATCACGTTCTGTCACATAAGACAGTGCATTATGGCTATTCAGTGTCTCTGGTTACCAGATAATTTCTTGTGAGGAGAACGAGAACCAGAACCTATTTCTGCAATTATACCATAAAAATTGACACTAGAGGCCACCCATGAGCGAGTCCTCAATGAATGGGGTTGAATGGAGCTGAATGGAGCTAAATGGCTAAAAATAATAATAATAATAATAATAATAATAAATAAAAAAATAAATAAACATGTTTCTAGTCACTTATGCATGAACCTTAATGTAATTTTGGAAAACAGAAGGATGTTGAAAAAAGAAAACACCTGTATCTTTCTGTTTTTCTACAGAAAACAAGTTTTAGGCAGTAGGATGCTAACAATATTGCTACTGACTGCTGATTGGTTGGTGAGCTGATTTGTTCATTGGCTGAGTAAAGTAGTTTGTGCTCACTGATGTTATAAATGTTTATAAGACACTGTTAGAAAGTCCTATAACTGGAGTTCAAACATGCTGAAATACGCATTTATGGCATTCTGTTGACAGAAATGTTTCTGAGCATGACTGAAAAACTTTAGACAGCACATGACTAGCTAACACAGCTTTGAACGGTTGCAGTCTCACTTTCTGCTCTAAAATGCAGGGGTGTGGCTAAAATAAAGCTTTGCCTACAGACTAAAACTCTTTCAGTAGTGACATGAAAATGTGGGATTTTTATTTAAAAATTAAATTCATGATAACTCTAATCTTTCAATGTAACTACAAAAGACATCTAAAAGATATTTGAAAAAGTATCTGAAGTTGAAAGGGGTTAGGGTTTGGGACAGTCACCTCCCAGTTTTATTGTAAGACCACAGTTTGAACTAATTCTGTAGAATGGTACATAATGGGAAGAACAGGAAGTGGTCAGCCTCCCCTAAAACTGGCTCTGAGGTTACATTGTTTGTACAATACCTGCTGCGGTCCATTGTGGGATTGTAAGAATGAGCTGGCTAGACTCTATTATGTTTTTGGACAACATTACAAAATTGCAGACTCCCGAAATAGTGCACAGTAGAGTGAATAGGACACAGCTTTGGACATTGCTTTGGTTTCTTGTTTTTCCATTACTGCTCCACACTGACAGCTTAAAAACCAGTATGTTGAGCACTGTAACGTCTTTATTTCTTGGGGTGGAACATCCTAGAACCCTGCCTATTTCCCACGGTCATTTAACTAGCCTCCATTCTAAGCAGAGAGGCTCAGTCAAAGAGGCAGGGCTGAACTTTAACCCCATAACCCTCCATTTCCTACAAGTGCTAAAGTTTACAAACATGGGCGGGGGGGGGCATAAGCGGGGGGCACTTCAACAATTCATGTTCCGTTACTTCCGTTACTTTCAATTATTTTCAGAAACAGCCCGGCTGAAAAAGGATCATTAGACACCATTAGGATTGAATCCTAATGATTTTGCTTTCTAATAGGAATTGGCTTCCAACAGAGACCACTAGTTCCTTGTAGAACACCTTTAGATCCCATTAGGAAACCAGCAAATGCATTTAGAATCAGCAACTGGTTATCTTTTAAGCCATTAGGACCCTTTACACTGTGATATTAGCCCATTAAAAAGCCAAAACACATCAGGAACAAACAGAAACAAATGTTTCTTTGGGTTTTTTCAGCAGGGAAATTTGAATACACAGCAGGAACTACCACTGAAGCAGAGCCAAGAGGGTTAAACAAATACTGCTTTATTTGATCAAATAAACCATCCAAGCCGTTCAAAAGCACATCATGATGTCATACCATATGTGCAACCATGAACAAACAGAGATTAAGCATAACCACCATAGATTATCAGCAGTGGAGCTCAATCTTCTGATATATACAGAAATATATACCCCTGAGCAAGTTATGTACTTTTCTAATTTGCTGAAACAAAGTCTACAAATAATGACAGTACTGGGTATTACATTGTGTACTGAGCTTAAATTGCATTTGCACTGCAAGGCAGAACGAAAGCATGACTCAGAGTAAATCTAGCTATAGAAAACAGAGCACAATGCAGCACATTTAGCACAGAGACCAAGTGCAGTACAAACAGCAGCACCAGGCAGTTACATAATTGGACAGTGAGGGATGATAGAATAAAAGGTACCCACGTAACCGTGGGAGAGACCCCCATTGGCAGCTATTCCGCTTACGCTTTTCAAGAAGACCCCATTGAGTGGCTGCACCGCCTCTTTGCCTCTTTTTCTGGCCAGAAATACACCAGCGAGGAACACGGCATGCCCCAGGCTGCTCCGGGAATCACACATACTCCATTCTTCAGGAGGAGGCCTTAAAGAGAACATGAGGAGTTTGTGTACGGACACAGGAATGAGAAATAGGACATTAGTCACCGGAGGCGCTACAGAACTGTAGAAAATAAGGCTTTAAACAATTCCCCCTCCAAAATAAAAATCTGTTTGTGGTTTGCAGTCCAGGTCCTGGAGTACCCTGTCCTGCAAAGATCTGGGTTTTCTCTGATCCAAGGACCTTAAAGGGGAATTCCAGCAATTTTTCAGAATTTTTACATGATTAAGTTGTTAAGATATAAACAAAGTCTGAAATGAGCTGTTCTGGAGAAACGTACCAAGTCAAAATGATCCAAAGCAGCAGTAAAAAGAGATAGACGTCTAAAGTAATTTAATGCCTCTAGAAGCTACATCACTGAATGAAATGGTTGAAAAGTACATTGTGTGATGCCTGAGATATCCATCCATCATCTAAACCGCTTATCCTTCTGGGTCGCGGTGGGGTGCTGGAGCCTATCCCAGCTGTCATTGGGCGGAAGGCAGGATACACCCTGGACAGGTCGCCAGTCCATCGCAGGGCAGACAGACAGACATACACATTCACACACTCACTCACACCTAGGGGCAATTTAGCATGTCCAATTGGCCTGACTGCATGTTTTTGGACTGTGGGAGGAAACCGGAGTACCCGGAGGAAACCCACACAGACACGGGGAGAACATGCAAACTCCACACAGAAATGACCCTGGTCACCCGGCCGGGAATCGAACCCAGGCCCTTCTTGCTGTGAGGCGACAGCGCTACCCACTGTGCCGCCCCTGCCTGAGATATTGTTTTGCAATAATGTTTGGGCCCAAAACATATTTTTGTAGGTGGAGAGCTACATGTAGATTGTTGTAAAGCAAAATAGTCTAATAGTATAATTTCACATCAAACCACTCTGAATAACTTTGTTTAAATCTCAACCACTGAATTATCCAGAAATGTAGAAAAAAATGGTGGAATTCCACACGAAGTCAACATGAAAGAAGTGGAGCTGTCTAACTGATGATCACCTTCTGTTGCCTCATCATCACCTCATGTTCTATGATAAGCTGCACTTTAACATATCGGCTGACAGCCGACATGCATGTTCTGCACCTGCATGACAGGAAGCAGCATCAGAAGAATCTGGAGTTCTTCTCCAGGCTTTCTCCAAACAAAGAGTCTACCATTAGTTTGATGTTGTGCTAAAAGTGTTTATCTTTCAAACAAATATCATTTTGTTAAACATTTTATGAAGTAACCTAAAGAACTTTGTCGACGTTTATCAGTGATTAAAGGGTTAAAGTGCCCAAATCCTTTTTCGGGTCCACTTTATATACAGAGGGCTCCAAAAGTCTGAGACGACATTGCAAATCTGGGATTTTTTTCATTTAAACCTGCAACTAAACAACAAACATTTTTGTTCTGGAAAAAAAAAAAGAAAGTTATGACAGGTAAAATGAAAAAGAAATGTTTAAGATTCTGCACTATTCCTTTGAACAGCCGATTAGAGAATTGCCAGTCTCTGATACCAGTTCAGCTCAGGGCCTGTCCCACCAAAAGGCCCTCCTCAAAGTGCAAACTTAGGTGATACTGACAACATGCAGTAGAGGGCAAGACACCTCAGCAGTGGAAGTTTAAAGGCAAGCATTTGGGACAGATGCATGCATTGCAAAGCATTTGTTTCCAGCAAATCACTGTAGTGATGTTTATTTTTGTGATTTGTGTACAAATCCTCTTGTGTTGTAGTATATGAGAATGTGTTCACTAAAACTGGAAAAAGTTACTAAACATCAATTTCAAAATCAATTAAATCATTCAAGTTTATTTATCAAGACATCACTGTACCTCTCAAAAAAAGAAAACAAAGCATTTTCTTTTTTAAAAAAGACCTGCACGGTCAAAAGTGCAAATGAGATCGACAGGACCAGAATTGCACCAAATCGGATAGGGCTCCATTTGCAGAACTGGTGAAACTGGTGCCGTCTAGTGCCAATGATGTGGGACACACCACAAAAACTATGACAATTGCTCACAGACAATGATGGTCTGACAGTCTTCACCCTCTTCAACTCAAGAAGGGCTTGTTAATGAGCTGATCTCAGGTCAGGACAGTCAGACCAGTGAAAACAACACATTATTTGTGTACAAATGCACCAGGACTGGAAACCAGTCTGACGAGGACACTCCAACTAGCAGTTCTGGAGCCCAATCTTCGCAGAGCTCCACTTGGAGCCAGGATCCAGTTTAAAAGTGGATTTGGCTCCATCACTGGGTTCATCATGTATGATGGAGCCGCGTGGGGAGGACTGGGGCACGACGCTCAGACTGTGTGTAGGGTGACTGCTATTCTAGACATGAAGGTGGGATGTGTAGAGAGGGATGAGAAAGGAAGGATAAGCGCTTACATAAACCTCGACGCACATAGCATCCTCCACACTGATGAGTCCTGGGTGATTCACAGTGACTCAAACCCTCTCTATGTACCACTTCAACATAGCTTACCCCCCTACCTGCCTTTCTGTCAGCTCTCTGCTGTTCCTGTGATGGGCCACCACTGATCCGGAGGGCTGGAAGTGACACACATTTCTCTGACATGTGGAAGAAGTGTTAAAGCCGGTGGTGCACTAATCTTAGCCAGTATTGGCAAGCCCACTTCAAACAACAAGAATATCTCAGGCTTCAGGCATTTCCTCTCAGACACCCCCCAACCCCCCCGAATTGTCCACCCACACAGGCCATGTGGGCACAGCCTGTGTCTGGAGGCTACAACTGAAGATGGATCAATAGGGCCTACATTTATACCCATGCCCCTGTAAACACAGGCCAACAATCATACAGATCAACAGCTTTCAGTACAAGCACAATAGAAGACATGTAGTTTAGTGGCTTCCCTGCTCTAATATCCGGTTGGGTTCATAGGCTTGTATGTCCAAGATCAACAAAGTAATGCTGTGACACAAAGATCAAATGTACACAATTTTCCTTTACCCCTAAACAGACGTTTTATACTCAAGGAACAAGGCTAATGCAGCTAACAAGTAATGAGAATCATGCAAACTGCACTGTTTAATCACATACATACGTCAAACTGCGTCATGCCCTTAAGATAATTCGTTTTTTTTTCCAAAATTTCATAATTACACTGTCAGAGTAGTGATGGGAAACAGATACAGATACTAGCCACAAAAACACCATCAGGTGTCTGAGATATTGTTTTACAAACATTTGTATGTAAGGCTTTTTACCTAAAACATTTTAAAATACATCTACAGTGGTGGTACATGCAAGGTGCAAAATACAGGGGATCCAGGTGGAACCAGGACCCCCCGCTCATTAACCTCTTTGATCCCCTGAACATCTCAATATGAAAATTCTAGAGGCCAGGCTCCTGTCTTTGGTATTAACTAGAGATGCAGCACTGATCTGCCTCATTGTGGCGCTGTAGCAAATTGGTTCACCTAGTTGTTCTTTCATAGCCTAGCAACCGTAACCATGCCTGGAATACCTCTGAATAGCTTTACAAGACACCACAGCATATTTGTAAATCTGAAAAACTTGCCCAATTTCAAGAGTTTGGTGGAAAGAGTGAATTGTTACCAATTTCTAAACCAAAGACAAGAGTAGATGCACAAGGTCTCACTTTGTGAAAGACTATTACTGAATTAGAAAAGAAGCATTTCCAGAAGGATTGCTGAACCAAACATTGTCACCATTGAAACTAGCATCAGTGCCATTATGGTGAGTGACTTCGCAGCCAGCCAACACAGGACTCCCTGTATACCAGAGGGCATTTCACACACACTAGGTACATGCAAGGTGTTATAGCAAGAACCCAAATAAAACTTTACATATTTTCCTCTCTTTTACAATTCCCAATACAAAACATGTGCACACGTAGGTTCACTGGTCATTTTGGATAGTAAATAAAATTGCTATATGTAGACATCGTGATCTCTCGAGTTAAGTTTCTTTACAATGCATCATTTCACAAACCTTTCTGAATGTTTACATCAAAACTGAACTAAAAAATTTTAAAGTGGGGGAATTGGTAGTAGCAGCCATCTTAAAGCCTGTACTTCATTTTATTGAAGTCTGATTTTGGGGCATGTAGGTAATTTAGGCATGCACTTTGCTCAGTTGCTAATTGGTGGGACCAATTACATTATGTGTTAACTACATTAGCCTTGCAGCTTCTTTCAGTACAAACTAAAAGAAGCAAACCTAAACTTATCTTGGCTGATTAATTATATTCACAGTGAAGGGGGGGGGGCTTCTAAAACTGTTGCATTAAAAAGGTGTGAGAAGAGGGCAAACTACCATCTCCCAGGATATCAACTACTATCAGCAAGCAAAAATTTATTTATAATACTTAACCACCACTGACTGGTCACATCATACCATTGCTTATATAAAAATTCTTTGCTACAATTGTGGAATAGAAGTTTAAAAAAAGATCATGAGTAACTGATTTTGCTATGGCTGCTGCTCAAACTGAAGGATGTTAGACACTAAATGAAAAACCACTACACTACAGTAAGTGAAGAGAGGTGTACTTAAGCATTTCAGCTACTACTAGTAACTAGATAGGCACACATCCAAGATAACAGCAAGATAGGATCAACCCAATTAGTTACTTGGGTTGTGGGGCAGACACTGGTCTCCACACATGATGGAACAATGCCTGAAAACATCCAACACCGCTGAAGCACAGCATCAAAACAAAAGTAGTGCAGAAGTCCCCTAACCTGGATTTAATGCTCAAACATACCCTGACCTTGAGAACAGGAGTCCATAAAATTATGGCTAAATGGAGAGCAGTGACTACAGCAATGATGTATGAAGAGACCACCACCTAGTGGACAAAATGAACATTTGCACAAAGTCCTGGTGGTCACTACCTCCATTATCTTCTATGTAAAACACACACAGCAATATGAATGCTTGAACACCTTTATTGTGCACAATCAAAAATCTGAACTTCACATCTGTAAGTACACAAACTCAGCAGACCACAATGAGGTAGAATAAGAAGCTTTTGGGCTTGTGACTCAGCATGGAGTAAATGGAGAAATGACAGTCCTGGTTGCAAAGACCTTCCCAGATCCATGAGCTGTTGACAGTCTGCGAGTTTGAAATAAAGTGACATCTGCATTTGATCTACTAAGGCTCCTAAGGTACATTCATGTGAAGTTTAGAGTTTTACATTCAACAAGCAGCTGTTGGTACTCTGGGGGTCATGCCCATAGCGATACCTGCTGATGTCCAAAAGAAGTGATTAAAAACCTACCCCTTTCCAAAGTGCAAATTAAAAAGTGCAACAATAAAACTATGTGCAATCTATGGCCATTTTCTTTTCTGATTAACGAGTCAAGCTGATCTGAAAACTTGATGCAACCCAGTAAAAGCAATGCCTTCCGGTGGCATGCACTAAAAATGATCTGGGCTGTAGTAGCAACTTTCTGCGCAAACCCCTTGCTCCACTGAACAAAGCTGAACAAGGGAGAAACTCTCCAGAAAAACTGTGGAGGAAAAAAAATGGAGGAAAATTAAAAAGCCAGTAGGTAGATCTCTGTTCAACTTTTTCCATGTCATGGACTTAAAACCGTTTTATGTAAAAATTAGTAAAAATAACTGCGTAAAATGTCTGGAAGATGAAAATGGCTTCATTATGTAGCTGTGTTTCTAAAGTAAAAAACTCCAGCTAACTGCAATGGGGAAAAAGCAGCTAGAGGAGAGGAAACCAATTCAAAGGCACTGTATGGCTTCGGTCAGTTAAAGATGAAACCTGCATGACTGTTCAAAAACTGCAACACAAGGGGGAAAAAAAAAAATCCATAAGAAAAAAAAAAAGTCTTCTAAACCATGGCCTTCTTCTCACCCCCCAAAAAAGTCAAGGGGGACTTTCAAATGTGTGGGCCCCTGCAAACCCATCATTTCACTGTGCAAAGTGCCAACGTGAACAAGCCAAATCAAGTGCGAAAGTGAACTTTCTACAGTGTCTCCGCAAACCCATACTCCTGTGAGTGCCCTCTTCAGGGCTGGCACTGGAGCTGTGCCCTGGGAGGCATGGTGGAGGTCCAGGCTGAAGCACGGTGCTGCCGTGCAGGTGGAGGCCTTTTAGCTGGAGTCCCGGTTCTTCTGGTTGCGCATCAGAGGGCGGTGGTTGCTCAAGATATCCATGGAGTGTTGCCAATGCCAGCAAGAGCGACAGTAATACTTGAAGCAGGCCTGGATATAAAAAGACAGCAGATAAAATGGTCAATAATCTGAGTACAAAGGAGAGTTCACTGTAGAGTCCATCAACAAAGGCACTCAAATGCTAGATGTTAATGAATCTGGGATATTTACATTGAATGTGGTCACCAAATTGGTTAGTAGTTCAAACTACTGAAAAGGTGTCCATTCCAAACCTGGAGAGGCTTGGGCTACTACTGACTTAAATTGGGAGATTTCAGCTTTTATTGAAGGGCTTTATATCCAGCTCATGTAAATTTTGAAAGTGCACAAACCTAGACAGAAATTCCTGAAATTCAAAAACTGCTTAAATCAGTTTATGCATGAATGAATTGGCCTTAATCAATAAATGGAATGCAAACAATGGTAACTGAAATAGACTTGGTGATGCAGCAGGAAGGTAAGTCACAGGTTTCCACTACTTCTAATGACATTACAGAAGATAAAGCTGTCTGAACTGACATTCCCAGGGACAAGCGGGCAATGGCAAAGAGGGACAAAAACTTTAGCCCTCATTAAATAGGCTGCTACCCACA
Organism: Colossoma macropomum; assembly: GCF_904425465.1. Lineage (NCBI taxonomy): Eukaryota > Metazoa > Chordata > Actinopteri > Characiformes > Serrasalmidae > Colossoma > Colossoma macropomum. The sequence continues at coordinate 12,117,845 of NW_023494797.1, forward strand.
CCACCTGGCATCTCTGCACTGTTTGTTCTACTGCCATGTACAGCTGACAGCTGTCAAAACTGCTCTAAACAAAAGGCTTAGTTTGAATGCGTAATGAACAGGGAGTCTCTGGTCTCATGAACGTAAGCATGTGACATTATCTCCAGGAAATTGTGCACAGTTGGTTGAAATACTGAGATGCATTTTTTAAAACAACTTTTTGGAAATATGCTTCAAATTTCTGAAACATTTGGAAATTCCAACATTTGCTTAAGATCCTCAAGGACCAAAAGCTGAACACCCATAAACCTAGTGTTTACCCACCTTTAACTGAGGTGTTTAGTTGCAAAATGCATTATATTATTGAAAATTCTCTACATTATATACACAAATGCTGGGAATGTGCTTTACACATACAAGAAACATTAAGTTCTGTATTACAATAAATACCACCTTCAGATTTTTTTCCATTATGAGTTTTTAAATGTATCAAATTGTTAGAAGTGGATAAAGAGCATTAGAACTAAACTCAATGCATGTTTGGAGAAGTGAGCGAGACAACTGCATGTCTCTTTTTGGAACTAGCAGAGTTTCCAAAAATGTTCAAAACATTTTGCACTAATTTGCACCCCTGCTGCTTCTGCATTTTAATAATACTGATTACATGAGTCTTGCTTGTGTATAAATTGCAGCACTATTAAAGCTTTAAGCCTGAACTCGCGCATGTCCATATCTGGGGAAGTTGCTTGAGAGAGTAATTCAATGGGACTAGCATTAGGAACCTTTCGAATGCATTTCACTTTAAACCAAGCTGTCAATTCAATGAGATTATATATAAAACACACAAAAAAAACAACTGTTCCTGATACCATTCATTGAAGTCACATGCAAAACCCAGGTTTTGAAACTTTGGAGCAGTGGACCAAAGAATAAATGTACTCTAAAGTTATAAAACCAAAAGGGATAACTAGTTACCCTCACCCCACTTGATACCTGCATTAAGACATTCTTTAATTTCAGAAACTCACCTGGTCTCTGCAGAAGAAGGGTCCAGGCTGGCGGCTGCACACCTGGCACATGGAATCCTCCAGATATGGGTCAATCTGAACCTGGGGGTGAACAGAGCCTTTAACTGGTCACCAGAGCAATCAGGTTAAACTGTCCTGTGGTTCATACAGACCACTAAACTAATGGAAAGAGATTTTCATAAGCAGACTTCACCTCCCATAAGATTCCAAAGGGCACAGCCCTTTAGAAAAATGTCTCCAACACATCTGGTCCACATCAGGAATTTATCAGCTCATTACTTCAACCAGGTGTATTTAGGGAAAGGGAAACTAAAAACATGCAATGTAGCAGTGTTCCAGGACCAGGACTGAAAACTACTGCTCTATGGCACTTAACATCCATTACCTGTATGTAATACCAGAGCTGCAGGATTTTGGTTGCCCAATTAAAGTACAAGTTGAAATTGCTCAAACTTATGCAAGAGAAATTTATAGAGGTTGCATAAACTATTTCATGTATGCATACTCAGTGTGGATGAGCAACTGTTGCTCACTACTCACTACTGAACTTCAATGTTTTTACATTGGGGTAGAAACATACCTTCTTTGTAAATTTGGGGGTCTTGATTTCAACAAACGCAGCACTTACAGCTTTCAGGTAACTGCGCTGGTTGTTAAAGGTTACACGACCAGACCCTGGCAAAAAGAGCAGCTCAGTTTGAACAAAAGTCATTTCCACTGCAATTGGTGCTATTAGACCAAGCAAAAGTGTTACAGAAGTAAACGAGTTAAAAGGTAACCTCACCAATTGGGTACTTGTGCTTGTCTGTATCAATCCCTGCATACATGACTCCCCCAAACAGGTCATTCATGATGCTGGCCAGAGCCTCAGCATTTAGCATGCCATGCAGAGCTCCCACAAACACAGTATTACTGGGATCCAACCTTTGAGAGGGGCAGCGCACATAGTTACTGTCTGAGATCACCCAGGGGATCACTTGCACCTGCAGGAAAGAAAGTAAAAGTGTTGCACTTTTCATACATAAAGCTCAGAGCTTCCCAGTATAACACGGATTTTACAAAGTGCAGGGAGATTCAGGAGTTTAATATCATGGCACATGCTTACTGCTAGAAGCCAAATGCACCAACATTAAAGCTAAGCAGTTCTATATTAAATTAACAGGTTGTAAAATTCAGATGAAGTGTGATTTGCTGGACCCATACTTACATCCTTACAGCGCATCCTCCTGCTGGACATTTTGAAGTAGTACTCGCTGTAACCCTCAGGATGGAGCAGATCTTGGGTGCAGGCTTGCAGCAGCCCACGCACAGATTTCTCCGATTCAAACACCAAGTACACATACCCTACAAGAAACAAGCTTTAGCCAAAGCACTAGCAAACCTGGTTTACTTTAGCTGTACATGCTAATGTCATGATTATGTCTCTGGACTAGTAACTGAGGTTTCTGCCATGTCTTAAAATGTGTATGTTGGACACACTAAGTTTTTCAACATGCACACAAGAATGCCTGTTACTCTAAGATTTTGCTAAATCCCACAGAGATTGCCACAACCTAATTTCATGTGTGATGTGCTCCAGTACAGTTACCCAACACCCAGTGCCTCTCACCCAACCTCTGGTGCAAGCCACCTTGAAAGAGCTGGAATAAACTTAGACCTACCCACTGCATTACCTTTGGGCATATTACCTTTAGGAGGGCAGCGAGGATGCTTGCCATCCTTACCAGGCCACTCCACACTCAGGGGGCCATAACAGTTAAATGTGTTTATCAGGCCAGCTGAGGGAAATAAGTAAAGCACTCAAGAACAAGCCAAGAAAACCACAAAGACTTAAACACAATAAGCTTTATATGAATAAGGAGAGCCACCCACCCTCAGTAATGTCCCATGGAACTCCTCCGAGAAAGACCTTACAGGAGTACACTGGATTTTTGTAGTTTCTGGAAGGAAGCTGTCCACTCCAAGTGAAAGTAGCTTCATTAATGGCTGTTATTTGAAGAGATCAGTAGCACTTCCATTAAAAACAAGGTATTTAGTATCTCCAAGACACAAGCACTAGATGAAAACACTCTAGAAGCATACCAAAGACATTTACAAAGGTCATAACATGAAAACGGATACTGCCCCCGGTTCTTAATAGGATAAGTCTAGAGTAGCTTAATAGCAGAACATACATGCAGCCTGTCTGTGGAGACGAGCCTCCCTCTCAATGCTGAAGGGTCCATCTGGGGTCTCCAGCAGGTCCCAGTTGGGCCACACGGATGCTCCAGGCCAACGGCGGGACAGGCTGCTGCCATCTGGTGTGGAACTGGGTGGAGGGGTCAGGGGAGAACTGTCGTGATCTATGCGGGAACCCAGGCTGAGCTTCAGAGGGTCCTTCTGCACATTGGACATTAGGAAGGGCACTGAGGGGGAGATCCTCAGAGAGGACTGCACAGAGGAAAACAAGATTATAGATTAATACAATGTTAGGTGTAAAAAGGATGGCAATTCAATTAACACAAATTTGGGAACTCAACCAAGAGCATATGCTTACCTCTTGCCCACAATATTCAGGTCAAAAAAAAACAAAACAGTCTGAATTTCAGCCACTGAATTTTTGGCCAACAATGGCACTTTAAGGCCAAAAACAATACTGACCAGGAAGAGAAAAGAAATAGGCCTACAAAGTGCCAAAATAAACATTACAAATAATTTTAATGGTCACAAATGGGGGGGTGGGGTAAATACACATTGAACCATCAGTTTCTACAAGGGACAAACATGTGACTTTATAGCACTTAGCAGGAAGGGTTACTTTACCAAATGACTCCTACAGGTTTGGCATCACATCAAAAAATCCCAATTGATATCACAGCAAAACAGAAGAAGAAAGGAAAGTCCCCAATAGCACATGGACACCTTCTGTTGCCTTTTTTGGGGCAGCACCAACAACAGTGCCAAAGTGCACAGTATAACTAGAGATGTTATACTACAGAAATTGCCTTTGGTGACCAGATGGCCATTTGTCAAACTTGATTTCATGGCACATTCTGTAGCCCACATACCATACATTTCTGTAAAAACTGTCAATGTTCAGTTTTCTGTCCAGCATGTCCTGAATCAGTATTGACCAAGGTTTTTCATTTCAGTCAAAAACTCACCAGCAGGTCAGAAAGGTGATCAGAGCCAGAGCTGAAGCCACTGGTCTCCGAATCCACAGGGCTGCTGGAGTGGGAGCCCAGCAAAGAGCGGGAATTCAGGCGCGCCAAGGCTGGAAATTTCTCCAGGAAATCCGAAGGCCCAGCATTGGATTCGTTTGAGTTAAAGCCCTGAGGCTTGTTCAGAAGATGGCCCAGAGGGCTTCCCAGCATCCCCAGCACTAGAGAACAAGGAAACAAAATCAAGAGCAAACAATCTTTGAAAGTAAATACTGATCATTGTCAACTGGACCTTGGAGTAAATTAGTGGTACCATCAGTTACAGCCCTAAAATTCTTGAAGCATTCTAGGAATGGACTAGTGGTAAAGATGGCTTGTTTAAGAACTTACCTCTGAAACAGCGAACACTCCTTACTAAAACACTTTAGCACTAATAAATAGGCAAGGCATGAGGTAAGCAGGGAATCTATGACACAGCAGCTACACTAAGCTCTGACTCACCGGGAAGTCCTGTTTTGAACTGCTGCTTACTGTGAAAGCATTTAGTCATCAAGTCAGATCAGTGTATTACACAGGAGTAAGAGTCAAGATACCAAACTAAATATCAAAAACAAGCCAGTCATCTGATTAAACGTCTAACAAAGAAAACATTAGCGAAGCAATTAAACATTAGAGAAGAATAAGCTTTAGAGACTTGGGAAGGTGGAAAAGAACCCAAGCCACAAGCACCCAACATTTCCTGTACACATGAAAAGCTCTATATGCCCAAGGAAAATGCAAGATATTTATGAATACTCACTGGAGATATTGTTATTTGGGGCTGCCTGCTCCGAGTCCTGACTGCTCCATGGCCTCTCCCAACCGGACAAGCTGAGGGACTGCAGGCCCAGGCCCAGCTCATTGACATCAGGCAGACCCCGCGATGAGTCCTGGCTGTTGCTGGGAAAAAGCATCCTGCTCCGGACCACAGACAGATCCGAATCCGGACGGTCTGTCAAAATAGTCCAGAAATAAACAAAAGTACCTGTAAACTCAGCATCAGCCACAGGGGTATTATGAAAGACTCTGCTAAAAAGCAGCCTCTAGTCTTTGGCTGAAACACTGATTCCCTTCAAGCTCTGTCAGAGAATAAATCTGCAAGCTGGCGAGCTTAAACTGTGTGAAGCTGCTGCAGATGCCATGCAATTCCCTCTGCAGAGGCGACCCACCCTGCATGTGACCCAGGCGCTGATGCCCTCGCACCCCCCTGCTAATGACATCAGCCCCCGGCCCCTGCTTTGCTGCCACACCAATGAATTCCTGTCAAATTCTCCCGCAGGCAAACAAGCAGAGTAGCCTTCTCCCCTCAAGGCCGCTGAGCTCTGGCTGTTGTCCTTGATTGAGGCAGCAGAGGGAGCGAGGAGAGAGCTGCAGGCTGAAGGAAAGAGGGGAGAAAAGCCTGGCGAATCACAAGACGGCAGCAGGCAGAGGTTGCCTGATCTGAGAAAAAAAAAGGATGGGCAATCTGCACTGCTCCTCCAAACTGGACATCATCCAGCTGCTTGATCCAGGCCTGATTCAGCACCCTTTTGCCACGTATCGGCTGCATGACACTGCATGTCTGATGTAGCACTCGTGCAAGAAGCCTGACCGCAGGAGGAAATTGACTACGCAAGCAGCATTACAGCATGTGGGGTGAAAGATTAGATCAACTCAAATTTCAGATTAATTCAATGACTGATGTACAGTCATTCAGAGTTGTTTGATGTGAAACAATCTTTAAGAGAAACAGGCTCTGATTTCTTTACCAAGGTGATCAGAACTATTTTATTTACTATGCAAAACCAGTTAACCTACATGTCCCAGTTTTTATGTGCTAATGTTGGTAGTGATAAAATAGCAGTACATCTAAAAGTGTGTTTTCTTTGGGGGACTGTTCAGCCTTACAATCTGCCTGCACCCCTCTGCTATAAATGGATAAACTGACAAAGCTTCAAAACTATTGTAAAAACAATCTCAGACATAGGTCAGTATATTCAAAGCATTATGTAATAAGTGAGAATTAGCTTTTAGAGGATTAAATGCTTCAGGAGTCTGGTTCCAATCACCACTGAACAACTGAATTGAACTAAAACTGAGCATTTCATATCAAACATCTGCATGACTTGCATCATAACCATTTCATTTAAGAAAAAAACAGCAGAATTCCCTTTAAAGCACCTAAACATGGCTGATTTGTGAGGGTGTACATTTAAAAAAAAATAAATAAAAAAAAATAAAAATAATAATAATATCACATTTAAAACAGCATACCAATACATCTCAGGCTTTGTTCTGAAACAAAACATTTCTACACCCAAACATGTAGATAATTAGAAGGCTTTAGAATAAATAAATCAACAATACTAAACATCAAATCAAATCTTGGCAAAGCAGATTACGCTAGCATCACCTGGGGCTTTAGGCTCACCTTGCAGCAGGGACACTTTTGGTCCAAAACTACAGATCATGCAACCTAAGACTGCACTGCAAAGAGTTAAATACTGGCAAGTGAAAACAGAAGAGGTCTACTCAATCTCTCATTATTAGTCTGCTTTAAAAATATTATTAGTCAATTTAAAGCTACACTTGTTCAAAGTAATTTTATCTAGTGAACGTTTAATTCAATTGGCAGACAATTCAGCTTGTTAACTTTCACTGGAAACTTTCAACAGATACACGTACAAAAGAAACTGAATACCTTGGGATTTTTATAATATCACACAAGCAGAAACAGAATACTTCATCTGGCCTGAAATGTTTCACTTGCCAACTGAATTGAATTGTTTTGCAGTGCAGTTTCAGTCACCCAAGTAGAACACCTGACAACAAAGGCACACACCTAGAAAGATGGTTCAAAGGTTCTTCAGTAAAAGCAGCGGTACTATTTAGAACAACTTCATGCTCAAACGGTTCTTCAGATTGATAAAGAATGTGTTGCACATGGTTCTATATACAGCCTTTTTGAAAGTGGTTCTATAGAGCACCAAAGTAGGTGTGGTGCTACATAGAACCATATTTAAAAAGACTCAATATAGAACCATATGCAACACATTCTTCATCAATCTGAAGAACCATTTGTGCATTAAATGGTTCTACACAGAATTCATGGTCCAAAATTGAGCCACTGCCTTTAAAGCAACTTGCCTTAAATCTTTAAGTGTGTATTTTTCCCCCATTCTTTGCCCTCATGACACAAACAGCTTCATAGAAAGATTTTTATGACTCTGTTCTGTATCATATCATGACAGTCACTTAGCCAAAGGTTGGAAAAGTTACCCATCAGTGAGTCCCGCTTGGTCTTGCCGCTTGGAGTGGTACAGACCCCAGTGAGGTCCAGAGAGTTGCCCAGCATGGTGTTCATTCTGCGGAAGATGTCTGCATTGCTGCATGTAGACAGGGCAGGAGTGTCTGAGTCCCAACGATTAAGGGCTCTAGGATTGTCTCTCTAAAAGAACACAGGAGCGTATGGTGAGGGCTCAAATTGACATGGTCGTCGAGGCCTTACATTGCTAATACACCACAAAACGGCGAGTAGGCCCATCTTTGGTAACTCTCGCCAGTGTATGTGATACCTAAGCGTGGCATTAACGATAACACCGAGCTAAACCTGTATTAGCCTTTAACATGGCGTCTAGCACAAACAAAGTTCCTGAACAGAAGCTTTCCTCCTGAGTTTCCCTTCGTGGGCGAAGGCGCGCACACGCCAACGGGCACACTTTCCACCGAAAATACTCACCAGAGAAAACGCCATGGTAGAATAATGAAACAGAATGATCTAAAACACCACTGAACTCCCCTCGGCGAACATGTACTTAAGCCCTCTGACAGAGAATTAGCTCTCATTGAGAACATCTGCTCAGCGCCTCAGCGGACTGACCAATCAGAGGCCTCCGCCAATTTGTCAAGAATAAGGTGCACATGGAGCGCCGCGCGTTGCGGGCGTGCATTAACCCTTTAATGTCCAACGTTGAACTTTCACGTTTCCTTTGCAGCGTGATGTTTTCTGAGGTTGCCTGGTAAACAAATCTGAAGGAAATGTTCAAATTGCTCAAATCATATGGCTAAATAGTGAATACCACCTTTTTACAATATTAAATTATATGAAATGTAGTGTTTTGTTTAAAAAAAATAGAAAATCCGAATTAGATGCACACAAGTATGAATGATGTTCATAAGAAATGTAAAAACTACCATAGTTTCTTATTATACTAAATGTAGTTGTAGGACATGAATGAGGTTGATGACATTTCCAACAATGAGTGATTTTAGAATCAGAGTCAGAATCAAGCTTTATTGGCCGGGTATGCTTACACATACAAGGAATTTGGTTTTGGTTACAGGAGCTCACAGTGCACAGTATCAGACAAACATTTACATGTAGTAAATAAAATAAAATAAAACATGCATTCCTACCATCACTCACTCACACACACATACACACACACACACACACACACACACACACTCACATACACACACAGTCATACCTGTAAACCTTACAATGTTCAAAGTATGTGTCTTACGTTAAAGTGCAGCAGCAATTAAAGGGTGTATAGTGGCAAAGAAAGGGTTTATTTTCTTTTATTTTGTTATTTTATTTTATTTTATTTACTACATGTAAATGTTTGTCTGATACTGTGCACTGTGAACACCTGTAACCAAAACCAAATTTCTTCTATGTGTAAGCATACCCGGCCAATAAAGCTTGATATATATATATATGCATTATCATATCCCTTTTAAAAAATCTTAATGTGTAGTCAAGGTTGCCCTTGCTTCACTCGTATATGACAAGGTAACTAAAGATAAGCGTTTGTCTCGAATATTTTGTAATTTGTTTCATTATTATTATTATTATTATTATTATTAATCAAAAAACAAGTCTGTAGTGTGTAATTACCTGTTCAACACACTTCATCAATCTGTTTGCCGTTGTTGAGAACAGCAGAGTGTGCAAGCTTTTAAATGTGTGCATTTTATTTTATTTTTTTATTTATTTGTTTGTCTTCTTAAATCTTTATTGAATCTATAAAAAATCAAGGTGTTTCACGGGTGTTGTTCTGTCCTCTCTAGAGCACTAGCATTCATGACTGTTCTCTCAGTGGGAAATGTGTGATGTATGTGTGATGTTGCATTTTAAATGTACATTAATTATGGCTACTACCATAATCCATCAGTATTTCACTCTGTCTCCAGAGCGCGTATTTGCCCTCCACATACACTAGAGGGCATTCTCTTTCAGTTTCTCTGGATCAGAGAAACCCAACTGCCGTACTGGTGGAGAGTCCAGTTTGGTGATTTCCCTGCTCTTTCAAACTTACTAAACCCTGATGAGTTGAGTCTGCTGTGTTGGAGCAGAAAATTACTGAACTGTGCTGGATTCCTCTGTATTTTCACAACTCCAGTCCAAGAGACCGACCTGCAGCCACATCGTGACTGATAAATGACAAATGGCATTAATGATAAAGTCTTTCTTGAGCAGAATCAGGTGTGATACAGTAGAAACATGAAACTGGGCAGTGCAGGTGGACCACAGGACTGAAGCTGGGAAAAGCTGACCCACAAAAACACACCCAGGTCCACTCATGTGCTGTAGGTTTATGTATCAGACACATCGCAATTCATTTTTACATGACCATTTTCTAAACTCTATTGCTTAGAAAGGGCTGTTCTTGTTACTGAGCCTTATACTGTTACCCAGAGTGTTATATGTAAATGACCTATTTTCTGATTGGCTGCCTTGTATTGCCTTGTATATATACACATATGCAAAACTTTGGCCATCCCTGGTCAAATTTACATGTTTTGTTGCTCTTCTGAGCAAACATATTGGGGAAATTGTGCAGTGAACTTTGCAGAAAAATGTCACATTTAAGTTTATATTGAGGGGTATTCAAAACAATGTATCAATATCTATCATTGTCTATCAATCTGTATGTGTGTATATATATATATATATATATATATATATATATATATATATATGACTATCCTGACTATTGAAAAACAGGGTGAAAGGGGGCTAACAAAGTATGCTGAGAAACAGATGGACTACAGTCTGTAATTGTAGAACTACAAAGTGCTCATATACAGTAAGTGGAGCTGATGAAATGGGCAACGTGTAGATATATGGTGTTCCTAATAAAGTGCTGAGTGAGTGTATGTGTTTGTGTGCTTTTTTAAAATTGTTTTGGCATGACATTTTCCAACCCCTCTCTTTATCCCTTGTAATTAAACAGGCTGTTTTAGTTACTGTGCCAGCTAAAAGGGATATACGCAAATTAGCTGTCCTGACTGGATACCGTGTATTGTGCCTTGTTTAAATAGCAGTACACTACTGAGGCACTCTAGCAGTATCTCAAAGGCTGCAGAGAAGATAGGAGATATGTTTCTAGCACTCCTCTTCACTGCACACTCGCACAATTGAGAAGGCCTGACCACAGCTTACTGTAAGCAACACATTTTAAAATACTCAATTAAAATGTACTTTGACATTTCATTGCAAACTGGTGCTGCAATATCCAGCCACTCATGACTGATTCCATTGTTCTTTTTATTTCACAACTGTTTTGTGCTGCACATTGTTACATTTCTTGGCCAAATTTGAGGGACCCTACAAAACAGAACAGCAATCAGTAACTTAACAGCAAAGAAATGCAGCGTTCCTCAGCTGCATCCTTAGCTTTGAGACACGGCACTCAACTTCAGTGTTTTTGGGTGGAGTTAACTGCTGTAGGCTGAATAGGTGGATGTGTGTTAATGTTCATTTTTGTGACGTCACAAAAGATGAATTCAAAATAGGTTGTTTTGCAGTTTCTATATAGACTGGGGAGCAAATAATATGTTTTATATCTAACAGTTTATGTACAACTTTTTTTTTACAAAAAGAATGTGATTTTCCATTATACAGGGCCTAAAAAAAAAAAAGGATAAGCCAGACAAAATGTAATGCATTAACGTTTTAATACTGTATCATACAATAGCTTTTACATCAAACACTTTACAAATAAATTTCTAATGTCAGTATTAACCATTACTATAATCCACATTAAGACCCCTTCATGCATTGTTTTTAGCACATTCAGCTTATAACCTTATTAGATTGCTGATGTTAACAGTCAATTCTGCCATTCACAATGTGTTAGACTTGCGTCAGTCTGACACAAAACTAACAAAAGACACCAGTTCATCTGCAATACAGGATGCGGAATCAAAATCAGTAAATATCAAAGTTAATAACTTATACAGATTATTTATTTAATTGCACAAATACATGTCTCCCCATATGGCCTACTTTTTACTACATTGATTGTCTTGTGCATTGGCAAGGCCAAGCTGTCGCACAGGAACACATTTACACACTTAACCAAGATGGCACATTTAAACCATAGCTCATGCTTCAGACGTTGACTTGGGAGGGCGCGACGAACGGGGAAGGGAAAAAAAAGAAAGAAAAAAAAAGAAAAAGAAAAAAGAAAGCTTGCACAAGGTGTCAGTCACCTAATGCCTCAAAACAATGTCAGCCACTACTTCACATCTAACACAAAAGACCAAGCTACCAAACACAAATAATGAAGGATTATTACACCCAGTCAAGGAGGAACACATTACAAGGGTGCACAGAATCTATTACTTATCTAGTTCATGCCAAAATATATATAACATGCTTGATGTGTCAGCTGATTGGCTCAGACCCTGTAAACTCAGAGCAAAATCTGAATGAAAAGAAGCAGCCTCACAATTTCAACCTTTGCTATTAATTTCTCATTCCAAAAATATTCCATGAAGGAACTCTAATAATGCAAGTGCTACTATGGCTGTACCATCTGAGCCAGTTTAGCACATAGTTGGCAAGATGTATTCAGCCCTGTTCAGTTCAGCATCAGCCTTAAATGAATTCCAAAAAGAGCAGATAGACCCACACTGCAAACTCCAAAATGAGCTGGACCAGATTAAGTATGGGCAACAATGGGTTCAGTCAGTTTGAAGTGAACAGCATCTTTCATATCTGTGGAAAAAAGCAAGAAAGGTTAATTATTTCTTCAAAATACAGTAAGAGTAGTTCAATAACAGGGTAGTGGACATACACTATATTTAACAGAACTGCCTCGATTTCCATCCAGGCTGGGATGACTCAGAAGTAGGTGGATACCAACGCATCTAAGAAGAAAAAAAATAAATAAATAAAAATCATTAGGTAACCAATTAATCTGTCTCCCAACAGCTACCAGTTTAATTAAAATGTCACACTATGGGATTATAATGTGCCATATATTCATATGTACACCTGGGGCAGGCAATAAGACTTATTACAGACTATATCACCATATACTTTTCTGAGCGTATCATGGATATCATCAGTACTTTAAGTCCTTCTGAAGTCTTGTTAGATCATGCGTCAGCACAATTAATCACTTAATTATTTTCCTATAATCTTTCATCATAATATTAACTAGGCATGGGTAATGACATCATTGCGATAAATTACTTCATAATATGCTTTTTCTGCACACATTGTGAATATCAGTACTTAAACATTGGGCCTCATTCACCAAAACTCCTTAAAACTTTCCACAAAGATTGTGTTTCTTATTGGGATTTGTTCTTAGGTAGAAACAATCTACACATACTCGAGAGCACAAAAGGTATGAACAATTGTCGAGTTTAAGAACATGAATCTGATGTAGAGTTTTTCTTGGGACCTTCCTCAAGAACAAAATTAAGGAAAAACACACTGGTGAATGAGGCCCATTGATTAACTGCATGTTTCATTACAAAGAGCATATCAGCCTAGCTTATTATACTTAGTGCAGCCCAGTATGTGGAACAGTTGTATTCATAGTTTGGTTCTTTTTCCAAACATGGCACTACTGATGCATTCTGATCTTTCCAGCTTACCAAATCTCAGAAAAATTAAATATTCTCATAAGTCAAAATGCCTTCAAGTATTAGTCCACTCCCCCTTCCATCAACTGGAAACACAGCTAGTTTAGAGACCCTGACTGATACAATGTTTTACTCTGGAATACATCACAGTACAGAAGCGTTATGATTTCACATTCTTTAAACAAGGCACTCCAGCCATCACCATGTCTGCTGTTAACATGCCTACTCTCCTCCTACAGTGGTGCCACAGTAGTCTCTATAGTGAAATTTTCCAGGGTAAGGTTTAGGAAAACTCCCTTTCTGATATCTTTAAGGCAGAGGGAACTTCTGAAACACTGGGGCTTTGTGGCTGATACCCAAGAGCAAGCTGTGTGAAGTGTGGGCTAAAACAGAAGGAAGCCAGATAGCCAATATTAACTGCTAGAAATGTATTCAGTCGTCTCTATGTCCATGACTACACTAGCTGTCAATGTTTCATTACTGCTGTGTGGGATTCCCAATGGTTGTATGATGTGTAATGCATGCTGGGTACTGCAGTGAGAAAACACTGGACAAAAACAAAGGACACAATTGTGAATCATGAAAATCTGATGCCAAGGGATGTAATGCTGCACTGCATAACATTAGAGAACAGACCTGAGTTTTAGGCTCAAATGCTGAGCTCCATGTATCTTTAAAGAAAGCATAGTCAGTCATGCTTATCTAGGTTCAGTTAAATGCAGAATAACTTTCATATTTTTAAAAAGCAGCAGTACTGGTGCATTGTGTGTTACTACTGAAACCTCAAAACTAAATTATTGTAACGCACATCGTGCTTTGCAAAATATCAATTATATATTGCACTTATTTTTGCCATCTTAAACATGCTGGCTGGCTATACAAATCTCCATGTGAACAGCTGTCAGCCAAGTGGTCTTCTGAGAGAAGAACAGGTTATTCAGAGCATTTGACAAATCCATCAACACTTTGTAATCAAACAGCTCTAGTATGAAACTTCCCTTCAAGGGGGCGACCAAGGGCATGGGAATTCTGCACGGTGTGTTGATGTCCATAGCTGGTTGGTTACAACTTACACTGTCAGTTAGAACATTACATTTCAATAGAAAAGTCCTGCCAAGCCAGCTAGACATTATCAGAGTCAGCCACATAATGCAATATAAATTAGATTAAAGGCCATTTTTTGTTGAACTGAAAGGCAAGTTTTGCTTGAACACTAAGCTATTCACCCAGAATTTATTCAAGACTTTTGTGCAAATGACTAATGTCTGAAATCATATTTTATGTATGAAGCTTGGAATGATCGGGGAGGGGGAAAAAAAAACAAAACAAAACACAAACCACAAACCACCCACACCCTATGCTTCCACAACATGTAAAACTGACCTGGGAAAAATAAAATAAATAACTGATGCATGCTTGGCTCCTGTATAAGTGCATATTGACTGTAACTGGTGTTAGACCTCAAGAGCTCTTTTCTGTGAAAGCATCAAGTCACACTTGAGCTGAGTCTCAACACCCAGTGGACCCACACGTTCGACGTTGAACTGAGGTGAGAGCCAAAAGGGTATAGCTAAAGGTTCAATGCACCTCTATAGCCCTCTTAGCGAATGAGGTCAGACCACTGCATAGCAACAAAAGCAGATTCAAACTGAATACAGGATAGAGCAGGGCTTTTCCATTCCGGTGCCAAGATCCACTGTTTTGAACAGTTTTGTGTAAAATTATTCCAATTGTGCAGGACAATGGGTCCTCAGGACTGAAGACAAAAGCCCTGATATAGACTTCAACTTACAGTATTCTACTTCTGTTACCAATAAAAACAAACCTGGGTACCCCAATCTGGATTTAATTCTCTTTTCCTTGCGAGCAGTAAGCCTGAATGTTTAATGTTTGGACTCAAAACACTTGATAAGTAGGGGTGTAAAAACACTGGTGCATTGCCCTGCATCCATTTGAATATAGTGATTCAGCTCCACTGATTTGGGAAAGTTGGAATCAATTTGATAACGCATGGTCATTTTTGGACAAAAAACCACAGGCAAGTTGCCCAATTATATCAGTTCATATTGGAAATCAGGGGTTTCATCTGTATCTGCCAGTAATTACCATATTTTTAAGAAAACTGATATTGCAAGTTCCTGCACAAACTGGAAGCAGCAAAATGGGGGGGAAAAAAACCTGCCATCAGACAGGGCATTAAAATAGCCTGATGCAGTGACAATTTCCTGCAAAGAAAATAAAATTTAAAGATATAATAAAAACATATTTTTCCAACTGAGCCATTCGGCAAGAGATCATGTTTTTCTTTCATGCAGAGCTGTTCGAGCACTTAGAAAAGCTGTAGTCTTTTCTGGACATCTAAGTGAAAAGTGGCAGCATTTCTTTTTAAACCACTAACTTTTCATATCAGTCAAGCCCTCATAAATATTTGTCTGGTTACATTTTTTTTTAATAATTCTGAACTGTAATCAACATTTTATATAAGATAAATTCAGCAGATAGCAAACATACAGACCTGACCCAGGCCTTTTCTCTTATTGCGTGGAGCTCACCTGAGCGTGGAGAGCAGCCGCGGCAGCCGCTGCTGCAGGGTAGGTGAAGGCAGTGTGGGGCAGACTGGGGCTCAGCTCTGCCATGTAGAGGGGGTATGGAGACCAGGTCTCTGGAGATGCAGGGATCAGTGCTGCCCCCGTCAGGTCATCTAATGAAGCACAGCAACCCACACAGATGCACACACAGCCCTATTGAACTGGACTTACAGCTTGGATCAAACCCCAAATTACAGTAGTGAGTTAGTTAGGCAAAAGTAAAGAAAGAATAAAGTGAGAAGTATCGTTATTCTAGGCAATAAGTTGATGCTCATGTCTGCAGTTTGGCTCAGAACAGCAGAAAAAGCTGAATGTGGTGTTTAGTGGAAATGCTGAATTTGAATGTGTGTAGTAGACTGCTGAACTGAAGAAGCCATTTGCTCTAATGATGCATGCATGTGGTGGAAGTGAATTAGTTTGTTCTTTAGCTATTGGCGACAGTCCTACACATGCCTAAAGAATGTGTGTCTATCTCTGCAGAGTGAAGGCTACCGTGTGGCCGTACACTTACATGGGTCCCGTGCTATGAAGTGTGCTCCTAGAGCTGGGTGGATATTTGTGGGGTTCGGAGTGCCCATCAGCTTACTCTTTGCCATCTTCGTGTTGGCTTTAGCAAACTCTAACCGGAGGGTCTGCGGGTTTTCAGGGTCAAATCGAACCCCCTGGAGACACAAGGTGGGGGATACAGTAATAGGAGTGGGCTGTGCCTGATAGACTCTGGTAGAATGTGCAATAGTGTGCACTAAGCTGGTGCCCACATGCAGGTGAATGCGTCTATGTGACTTCACAGAAAAGCTAGCAGTGGTCTAAATACAGTACTATCAGATACTAGGGGTGTAGCGACACTAACTATTAATTTAAGTATAAATTAATGATTTGATTGACTTAAATATTTAAATCAAAATTCAAGTAAGACCCAAAAACTGCAACCCTTTGCATTCATCATTAACATGGGTACATGCATCCTAACCATTCCCCCCACCTACTTCCTCTTAATAGGATGCACCCAGATTTTGATCAAAGACAGTAGGGATGGGCAATATGGAAAAAGTCTGACACTTCTAGACATCTTCAATATATGATATGCATCTCAATATCTACCATTTCAGTTTTTGAGGTTTGACACGTTTGAACAGGGAGTTTTAATTCAACATTCACTTTTTAGAAATGTTGAACAGCTAATACAATAAAACAAGACCAATTATAGGCTTTGTAACAAAACATAACTGGTCAATAACTGATATGCTCAGAAAAACGAATTAAGTCACATTACACCACATTTATCACAATAAGAAAGTCATATTGCCCATTCCAAACTGACTGATTTCCAAAAAAAAGGTTAAATGAAAGACAGGCTTAGTCTTTAATTTGATGCCACCTCAAATAAGCTTAGTCAATACTGCATCAAAATCGTTACACCCTTGTCAGATTCTATATACTAGGGTTGAGAAATTATACTATTGTTAGTCCACAGCAAAATGGGTGCTCATTATTACAGTTGGGCCAAGACGCATATCGCTGCAACAGCCAGTGAACAGGCTGAACAATGTAACACAGAATTACCAGCTAAAGTGTTCAACCATTCTGTACCCGCCAAGCTACATCTTCATGAAACTAGGTGTGCTCTTTGACCGTAATGTACACGCATAGTAAAGAAGTTCTAAATCTGCTAAATAAATCTGCTCTATAACAAAGTGGGAAGGGTTCCAGTAACAAAACCATACATAACTGATTTAACTAATATTTATACATTAATGTACAAGAAAACCACAACATATGATTCGCAGCAGGGATCACATCTGACAGATCATCAATAATTCAAGCCATTGCTTACAGATGGCTAGGTGCTTACGTTTAATGCATTTTTCGCTGCTTCAGCGCCAGACCGACTGTCAAAGGTCACAAAACCAACCGGCTGGAAAAGGAATAGTGAAAAGCAAAGTTTAGCTTCATGCATTTACTTTGAGGCTAGAGGCACAATCAACATTAGAATACTACATCCAACATAAAATCCTGAATGCAGGCGTTTTAAAACAATTGACCATATTTTATATTCAACTTAAACATGCACCAAGTTAAGCAAAGGAACAAAAGAATGAAAAAATTAAAAAAAATAAATAAATAAACCCCACAGCAACAATGACCAAACACTGTACTACAAACACATACTCCAGCACCAGTCAGCTGTGATATCTACCACCATCTCACCTGCTTTGATGTTAACTTAATCAGTGAACCTTCATAACCCTGAAAATGAAAAGAAATCCAATTAGGAGCCATGAAGTCACATGCCTGTAGAAGAAAAAAAAAAATCCTGACATTCCCCATAAGAAGCCAACCCAATCTGACAAAGCTCCAAAAAGTCAGTTAGCCAGGGTGCTCCAAGGTAGAAGATACCAATTTAAGATGTTTTAAGGATGGTAATCCCTCGAATTAAGCAACAGTGATCAAACATTGCCCCAAATTAGGCTTCAAGGTTTATTTTGCCATATGTAAACAGAACAGGCACAAGAAATTAGTTTCCATGCTGTGGGAAATTAACTTTAGGGTTCATGACAAACGTGGATGTACTTGACAGAGTTAAGCAATTAAATGACTCATGCATTCCGATTTTACAATGCCTGAGAAGTCTTTCTTAGTATATTTATAAACATAACTAAATAGCCAAAGACAGAAAACAGCTGCAAGTAGAAAGATTAGTTATGGGATGACCGTGAACAAGCAGAATGATTTCCCTACAATCTTTTCTTACCTTAAACGGTCTAAACAACAGATACAGCTCCCGGGGCTTAATATCTGTTGGCAGGCCACTGACAAACAGGGTCCGTACCTAGGAGGTTTAAAGAAGAAGAAGAAGAAGAAGAAGAAGAAGAAGAAGAGAAGAAATTAATTTCCACTTTAATGGTCAAAGAATCAGAACAGCCTTCTGGATGCAAGTCCTGTTGCACAATATGCAACATCTATCCAAATTCTGGAGGAGTCACCAATTTAAACAAGTGTCTGGCTTAACCTGCACACAAAACACAGCCCACAGTTTATAGACCTGGTTCATATGCAAAAATGAAAGTATGAACATCCACAGAATATAGTACACAATCCCAAACTGCACTGTAAGCTTAAAAAGCATTAAAGGGTTAATTGTACTACTGTATAGCACTATACGGACATGTTTAAAGGACCCCAGCAGGCAATCGGAATTACAGAAGCACATTCCATGGACACCACCCTAAAAACTATTGTAACTAGTGATCGTGGCCAGCATGCATAAAAGGGACAATTTACTTCTGTGGCCTCTGTTAAACTTTGTTACCTAGAAAGCAATTTCAACCACTGCTTTTCATAAAAATCATGAAGTAGTAGGGGGGGAAAAAAAAATAAAAATAATTATTCAGTACACCAAGCTAAGAAGTAGTCCACCTCATTCAGAGGCATAAACATTCAACCGCAAGAAATAAAGACCTACTTTACTGTCATTTCATACGACAAATCTGTAGTTAATACAGGCCGATTTGTTCAACTGGTTACAGAAATAAACAAAAGTGCAAAACATCCACTTGTTTGAGCTCAGTGGGAGGCTCCGAGCTACAATGGACTGCGAGTGGAACAGCGATGGACAACAGCGCACAGCATGACAGCATTTCCTTCCTCCGTCCCACAGAGCGCAGCCATTCTCCAGCACTGGACCGCCGCTCCACCTCTCCTGGGCTTTACCACCTATTCTGACATATTTGCAATTCTTTTAACACATTAAGTGCTGGCTTCACAGATACAAATTAAGCCTAACTGTGCATTAAACTGCAGTGTTCATTGGAAATTCTTTAATCTAGGCGTAGGCTTAATACCAAAGAGTTGAAGCACAGTGGAAAGAAGTCCTATTCAATCTTGTAGTAACGGTGAAGCAATGTGTCAAATAGGTTCGTCCAGTTTTGGAAAGTACCAGGATAGTTGGCTCCTGAGCCATTGGTTACTAAAGTATTTTGTCACTGTTGAAACAAAACCTCATGATCACAGAAATTGTAAGATCACAGGAGAGGGAAAAACACTACATTGTTCCCAAACAATTTTGGACCATTAGTCCATTTAGCAGGAAATGCTTAAACAATGTAAAGGGCAGCTGACAATCAAATGAGCCACAAAAATGATCAATTTGACAAACAGACAATGTTATAAGGTTCTGATAATGACCACAACTATGGATAGCTACATAGATGGACAGGTCTGTTATTATACACCAGTTTTAAAATGAAGGATTTTCCTCTCCAGGTTCAATCAACCCAGAAAGGAAAATGAAAATGCTAATTTAAAGAATTGATTAAGGGATTCAAATACAAACATCGAGCCAATTAAATTAGTTTTAGTTAATTAGTTACTGTTTTCCATTATATCTATACTACAATCCAACTGCAGCTCAGACCTTTATTACTACAGTACATAAAACTGCTACAGTTTAAGCTGTATTAGGAATGCATACTGCTTAAATAACCAGTTTTTTTTTAACAGAAAACGTTATTTAAAAAGGGGGTGGGTTTAATAAAACAACCCAACACCTAGGAAATAAACATTTACACTCCTAAAGTGAAAAGGTAAGATATTTAGATATCTTATTCTCATTTATGCGCTCATTTCCACCATAAAAGGCAAAACTGATTCCTCTGTTTAGAGGTTCTCAGTCCAGAACATCAGCTCTAATTCAGCTCAAACTGCTTTAAGGTTTAAATAACGTAGTATTGTCATCTACACTAGCAAAATATATTAGTTCCTCAGTTACAGTCACTACAAGAACCACAGCAAAGCTGCACAAACAGTGGAAGCAGTGGAGACAGTATGAAGCAAGAGTAAACTGCTCAAGCTGCTGCACTGTTTAGACAGTTAGCCAGAAAAGCCAAACTGTCCTGAACGCTGCTCTCCTTCTTCTCTTTAACCTGCGTCAACTCACCTCCTCTTCAAGGGAGACGTTGTTATTTGGCTCCGAGTCAGACTTGACACTCATCGTGAAGGTAAAACCCGAGACAGCCAAGAAAAAAAAGAGCAAGACAAACTTTCCTGCTTCCCGCTGAAGTCCAAAAAAAGTGCGTCTGGATGTCTCCTGCGGTTCGCGGCGGACTGCTGGGAGCTTTGTGCCCGGGTGAAGGTGGGAAGTGCCAGATCCACAACGAACGAAGCCCTGGAAAAGTAGCAGGTGAAGGTAGAAGGACAAGAACTGAGGTGAGATGGTGGTGGAGGGTGCTGGTGGGTGAGGTGGGGTGGGGAGGGAAAAGTGCACTGTGGGGATGAGACGGTGGAAGAGGTGGCGTTCCTACTTCTGCTCACATCTACTCTGTTTTAAACTTCTGGCCTAATAGAGAAAGAGAAGATAAAGGGAAAGCTGTGCCATCACTGCCCTGCCCGCCAATTAGGTCATCAAGTAAGGGTTCAAAGTGGCAATCAGGGCCGAGAAAGGCTGCAGCTGGTGGGAAAGCCACGCCCCCTTCAACTGCGCGTCATCGCTTCAGAATACCACCCACCAATCAGAGCGCAGCGTCCAAGTTGACGTTCCAATTTGATTGGCCGTTGTGATGTGAGGGGTCAGCGTACACAACACATAATAAAACAAATTCTCTCCACTGTGGATCGAAGAAAAGGCGTGATTAATGACTTTTTCATTAGGACTGATAACCTTTAATGGTGGAATCGTTTTCTTTTAGCATTTGCATACGTTTAGCTCTGTGAATGTGGTGTACAGAGGAACTTTACTGAAGTGAAAGTAGGAGCACTTTGTCAAAATCTCACTCAATTAAAAGTGGAAGTAAGGAGCCAAGATATACTAAAAAGCTATTGATCTTTAAACAAGTTGAAAGAAAATGACTTAACAAACTATAAGTGTTTTTTGTTTGGCAAACAGACATATCAGAATAGTTGTAAACAGTATCATTTTACAGTGATATACATTTCCAGAGGAAGGTTTCATTGCTCATTGTTGATCTTTGTAGCTCAGGAGATTTAATGGTGATTCTCCTAAAGTTCCTTAGGAGAAACAGCCTTAAACAGAAAGAAGACATGAGATACGTCTGGCCCAGATAAAAAATAGAATAGTTACAGCATCGAAAACTAAGGAGGCTCTTAGTCTGGGGTGAGAAATGGCAGAGTTCATATTGAGATTCCTGTCGTTCAGTTGCAGATATGAGCACAATTTGTGACTTTTTCTGAGATTTTTACTAAAACAGAAGAGGAAACATGAGATCTTTTTGCTCTGGAAAAATATCTGAGTAGCAGAAGAGATTTAGGGGGGAATTCCAGCCAAAGTCATTCAGATGAATTACGAAATGCTCAGTTCTAGGGAAAGTTGATAACGAGAATTGCTTACAGTGGTGGTGATAGGAACCAGACATCTGAAGCCTTTACCTCACGAAAAGCTGTTACACAAAATGGTTATGAATATGTTGCCTGATGCTTGAGACTTTGCTTTACAGTATTTTTGAGATAGGACTTTGGCATTAAAGTTTTTTTTATATAAAATCCATTAATGGCGAAGCAGGCAAAATAATTGCAAAAGAAAACAATTTCACACTTATTACTATTTTACCATCATCAGCAGTGCATTAAAACTGTATGTCTCTGCTGTCAGAGCAAAACCTCGTATCTCCATTTTTGTTGTTTTTCAGTTTTTGACATAATGTGAAAAAGGTACTTGCCCTTTACATTGTTTATAAATGGTTAATGGACCAACAGAACCAGCCCGAAAACTACTTGGAAAAAAGTCTGGTTCCTTTGACTGACATGAAAAGTAAAGTAGGTTTTTTCATTCTCCTGTAACGTCACCATTTTGGAGATAGGAGATTTTGTTCCAACAGCAGTGATATAGATATATAGTAAATAAAATGCAGGGTAGATGACCTGGTCAGTATGTTGTTCTACTTTACACCATCTTACATTAGACCACTCTCAATGAGCGTGATCTTAAACAATGAAATTATACAGAAACTATGAAAATTTTGTGGAATTCCCCTTTAAGCAGAGTCTCCTTTGCCTTTCTGTCTGATCTCATTAATGAGGTGAAGTAACTACAGAGATATTAATGATATCTCTTTTTTATTTTTCTTATTAGTAAACAGTATGATTTTCCCTTTGAAATATAAATGAATAAACATACAAATATTCAATTTGAATAATACTCAAGTAGCATGTAAATTCTCTCGAATAATACTCAAAGGGCCCATATCATGGAAAACTGGGCAATGTTCCTCATTTTTTAAAATAAAAGATTTTGCATGTATATAGCATATAGTCCATATATAGAAACTGAACTGCAAAATTAGTTTTGAATTAATTGTTTTTCTCATGTCATGAAAACCAATGCATCTACTTATATCCAGCTATTCAAGACTACAGTAGTTAGTCACCTGTTCACATTGAAGTTATAAAGAGAGTTTCAGCCCTGAATGCTTTTTGAATGAGTAACAATACAGCGCTGCTATTGGAGGTTATTTACATATATCACATCTTAAAGGAACAGCCTGTTTAATTCTAAGGGATAAACATAGGTTAGAAATGGTAATGTAAAAATGAATTATGACATAAAACCAAACAGCCAGTATAAGTAAACCCGGGCCCGTTAAGTATAGTAATGAAGAACAATTGCTCAAGTATTTCCACCCCTGTATGTGGTACAGTATGGGTGATGTACAAAAGTGCATGATTGTTTTGGTAGTTCCGCCATGTTTCACTTGTAGATGTGGCTTATTTCGGTTTGGTCAGGGTTATTGTGCATTAAAGGGCACACTGTTTCCTGACATTGTGTGGAAACACAATCAAAGTGAAGTTTTTCTCTGAGGGTCAGACCTTTTCAGGACATTTGTCTCACTATAGTAATTGACCTAATGCTGTTTTTATGCATTCTAGCTAAATGCAGGCAGATTCATTTTGTCAAGTTTTATTGTGCATGAGGGGCCACTGAGGCTACTATTTATGACCACATGTTTTTAAGGGAACTCAGTTTCTTGGAAACATCTTAATTAGATTGGTGGCTTGTGCATATCTGTAATAAAAAATGTAGTAATAAAATGTGAAAATACAGTTTTAATTTACATAATTCAATTACAAATTTGTATAGGTTTATATGAGTTTTTATGTGTGTAAATTAAATAAACTTGCATGCTTCAGATTCTTTAATGTATGTATAAGGTTTAAAAAAAGCACAGAACCCAAAGCCAAAGATAATCATGAGGTTATAGATAGCATTATCAGTGCCAAGTTCTTGAAAAATGACATGTGCAGTGATTGGGTGAGTGGAGGCAGCCTGGCAGAGAGGGAAGGAAAGCGTGTTATAGCGTTCATATTACATAATCTGACACTAGCCAGAATGGGTCAGAGAAAAATTTTCGTTTATTTATAATCTTTATGTTCATTATTTTTCATTTTTTGAATGGATTTATAATCTTTTTGTTACTCAGAATATGTTCACTTAGAATAATGTTCACTGTAATCTGTAATGTTTCTAATTGTCTTCAAATTTCATTAGTCTTAACTTTTTAGAGTGAAAGGTTATGACAAGCCAGCCAATTACAGCTCTTTTGAATAATAAAAGTGCTCATTTGAGTTAAGTGTTATTCAAGGTTTACCAAAGCAGCACCGTCATTCAAGCTGTGGCCTCCATCATGGATACAGCAGCCAAAGTGTTTACAACATTCCCTGTACGTTGTTGGATGAACTTTCATTTCCTGTTGTCTCCTTGTTACTGGTGCTGAATCTCCAACACACAAAGGCCATACAGTGAGGCCAGAACCCTGTGATGAGGCCTTCATGTTTTATTCGAGAAGAGCAGGCCCATTGTCCCAAAAGCCACCTCGCTCTGCACTCCTCCACTCTCCGCCTCACTGAACCCATCCCATCGCATCACCGTCACAAAGCTCCACAGCACTTAGCTTGTGTTCCCAGTGTCCTCTGTGCCTCGGTGCACATCCACCATCCACTGCAACTTTCCAATCTTCAGCTGTCTTCATCAAAAAGCAGGTCTCCGCAGCCTCCATTACTGTGCTTGTGTGTTCTTAAGGTAGATCAACAAAAAGAGTATATTTTCGGGTTAACATTTTTCATATTTTATTTTAGTTATTTTGTTTTTTGCATTTAATTTTGCAATTTTGTCATTTTATGCTGTTAACAAGAGGTATCAACATTGCTTAATTGCTTAGGTTTCATTTACATTACAGTCCTAAATATAAACATTCCTAAATGATTCGAAATTTGTCTGGTTCTATGAGAAACTTTTAATTGTGGTGTAGAACCATTGCATTATGTTGAACCTCTTAAAACCAAGAGTTCTTCTGTGACATATAGCTTCCACTGTTGCATCTCTTTTTGCAGTGGCCAAATCGCCAGGTGCAATGGAAATCAAATCCGATATTTTTAATTAATATAATCAAATTAAATCTCTATTATCAGATTAACTAGAACACGTTTATCTCTTCCAGGTTGAGCTGCTAGTAAGCAATGAGGTGTGAAAGAGGAGGGGGTGATAAAACTGACAGCTTATCTAAAGCTTACTTGATATCAAAAACGTATTTATACATGGGAAAAATGTAAAAAAATAACATTTAAACACCATGAAAATACTTTATAAATGTTGATTTGCTTGCTGGCTTTATAAATTATACACACCTTCATTGACATATTTTTCCAATAATGTTATTGAAGTACAACAAATTGCATAGTTTAACTGAGGAACCTCTAAAACAGACGCAAACACATTTCAAGGCTACTGTGAAAAACAGTTAACACTTAAAGTTGTTCTATGTAAGTTTTCATTTAATAGGAAGAGGTCAGGAGAAAAAAAAGTAAAAATAAAATATGTGTGCATTTGCTTCTGCGTGTCACCCTGTAAAGCCTGAAATAATAATTTAAAGGTCAGAGGCATCGGGCTGGATTTTGTTGGACTTTTGTTAGGTCGGATTTCCAGCTCAGTGTTTAGGACTCAAATGCAAGATCAGCATTACACTGATGAAAATATGATGACAGTAGCAGATTATTCACTCACGTCCTCGGAAGACATGTTTTTCACCAGTTCTCTTTGAATGCTCTTTCAACACACTCACAATCATCAGATTCATCCACTTGGGGAAGGGGTCCAACACATTTCCACAAAAGGGGTTGCCAAATCCCCAAAACGTACATTGTTTTAGCCTAAAGGCTTTTGTAGGTTAAATTTAAAAACGAGGATAAATCTAGTTTTACAAAAGGACATCAAAGGCAGAAGCTTTGTAATTCAGTGCCATGACAGGCTAAATAACCAAAGACTTGACATGAATATGTAACTAAGTCAAAGTATAAAAATATGAGGTTTTTACAAATAAAGATTATTAAATGGTTCTTGGCTTGGAAGTTATTTGGGAAAAAAAAATAAAATGATGTGGAGGTTCTTTAGACTTTTAAAAAAATAGTAAAAAAAAAAAAAAAACCTATAAGGTTCTTCAGGGTGATTCTTCTATGGCACCACTCCAAAGAACCCTACTTGGCCCCCTTGTTTTTAAGAGTGAAGGACCTCATGGTGGAGCAGTATCAGTCACCAGTAGATAACGTTATGCAACAAGGCTTTGAGAAGTGACTACTATTCTGTAAAGTGCTTTCATGTTGTCATTCACTGTAATGCATGATGCCCAACAGAGATCTGTGTTGAGATCCTTGTTTCCTTTTCGCCTACAGTTAGCCTGTCACTCACGACTGAGGACACACAAACACCTCTAAAAAGTCACTGGAGTTCATTGCTTCACTCTCAGGGACACTTCCCCCTCCGCCTTTGACCAATAAAAACAATTCCGTCGCCAGAATTAGACTGTGTTTATTGTTGATATGAAGCCCAATAAAACAAAAACAAACTGAAATATGATAAGCAGTGCTTGGAACAATACCTGCTTTTTCCTCTTTGCTTCTTGGGAGCCTCTAAAAAGATGCTGAGACCAGAGAGACCAGATCTTAGCTTTCCTCAGCCTGCTTCTGATCAAAGATAGAAGTGCTACAAAGACAATCCAACTTTTGCAAATTTAGGGTAAAGCGATTTGTGTCAGATGATAAAAAAGCTTCAGAGTTAGTTAACTTACCACATATGGAAACATCTTTCCGAAAACATGGCTTAGTCTTGGTTTAAAGGCCTACTTCCCAGCATTCTCGATTTGAGAGTTAATTTGTTTTCACATGCTCCCTCATATTTTCTCAACTGAGCCCTGGTTTCCTGTTTAGATGTGAAGAATGGAAATAAAAGGTTATGCTATTAAAGCAAAGGGCAACACATTCCCAGAGCAGCAGGCTCAAATATGATAAATGGAGCTACTGAAGAGAACTGTGTCTTTGCTAAAAACAGTCCATTATATCACAGTGCTTAGTTAAGTGAAACATTTACGCTAACATCACAGTGATCATGAATTAGCCATGGCTAATGCCTAAAATACCTGTTTCTGTGGAACATACAAATTTAGAATGGTTTCCAGAAGTCAGGCCAAATAGGTCATAATGAATTGAAATACTTTTGGTTTCTCAAGGCAGTTCCTCTACTGTTGAAGTGGGCAGATGCTGAGAGATGGCAAATCACGATTAGTGTGTTACCAATTGAATGATAGGAACAACCATGCACAGTTCAGACTGTGGGCAGAGCTTATTTACAGGCATTCTCTTAAACCTAAAGGATGTCTCTAGGCCTCCAGAGTATATACACCAATCAGGCATAACATTATGACCACCTCCTTGTTTCTACGCTCATTGTCCATTTTATCAGCTCCACTTACTATATAGGTGCACTTTGTACTTCTACAATTACAGACTGTAGTCCATCTGTTTCTCTGCATACTTTGTTAGCCCCCTTTTACCCTGTTCTTCAGTGATCAGGACCCCCATGGACCCTCACAGAGCAGGTACTATTTGGGTGGTGGATCATTCTCAGCACTGCGGTAACACTGATGTGGTGGTGGTGTGTTAGTGTGTGTTGTGGTGATCGGTGTCCTATGGGGGTCAGTATGTACAGGCCTAACTTCTTCACCAGCTTGAAAGCCAGCCCAGTTTAAGAATCAGACACCTACTTTTGTGCCAGTACATAGAGCTGCTTGCTCTGGTTCCATGCCTCCCCACTACACTAGACTTGCAAAGTAGGACCACAAAACAGAACAAAGGCAGTGAAGAAGAAGTAATCTCATCAAATATTAAACAGAATTTCACAGATTGATTCAGTGATGCATGGGGCTGCTGAAGACTGAAGGAAGCATTTACATCATTGAGCTTAACTGGGACATTGAACTTCATGCTGATGATGAGAGCAGCTACTTCTTTTATAGTTGAGGTGTGCTCTTAAAATAAAGGTGCTAATAAATGTTCTTTGGAGCAATGCCAACACTAGTCCTGGGAGGTTGGTGTCCTGCACAGTTTAGTGATTGAACACACCTGCTAAACCAGTCAATTAACAGTTGAGTTGAATCAGGTGTGTTTGGGTGGGGAAATTACCAAACTTCTGCAGCTGAATACTCCTGCCCTGAAGAACCATGTTTGCTTCCATAAAGAACCTTTCAATGGGAAATTCTAAAAAAAAAAAACAAATAATGAAATGTGTGAGAGCGAACCTAATAAAGTTTAAGGAAGATCAACATAATGTAATGTATAGGTTCTATATCAAACTAATAGTATCTCCTGAAGTTGACCCTTTGCAGAATTATGATTGACACGCCTCTCAGCCAATCACAATCTTTTTTAAAACATCCCTTCTTAAGTCAAACGAAGGAAAAGCTTTGTTTCTAAAAAAGAAAGAAATTGTAGGAATTATTAGACTAAGAAAAAAGTAATGGTGGAAAGGGACGCTATTCGGATGATTTGGAGGATAGTGTTGTTATTTTATTCCTGAAGGTGAAAAACATGTGGATTGGAACGGAAGACCACATTTCCAGCTCAGTGAACAAGTATGTTGACAGACTGTTTTTTATTTTTAATACGATGTCTTATGATAATGTTACAGAAAAATGCTAAGATCGTTTAGCTAGCTTTTCTTTCCTTAGCTGCTGACAGTTGGCTTGATAAATCAGTCAGATTCAACAGACTACACAGCAAACATTCCGGGCAAGGATAAATATTAATGCACTAGTTCACATCTTTTGTATTGTTTCATTTGCAACGTTGCTCCGACTAGCTCCGGTGTTAGCGTTAGCATTAGCCATCTGAAGGGGGCATCAGAGAATACAGCATAAAACATTTCAACACTGCTGTTATATTTTTAAGAGCTTTTGAACTCAATTATAGGAGTTTGAAATGGCCCCTCATGTCTGTGAGCACGAACAGCCAATGAGCTGCTCCCCTCGCCAACCAATCAGCACTCAGTAGAAGTAATGTTAGCATTCTGCTGCCCAAAACCCATTTGCTGTAGAAAAAAGGAAACATTCAGGTAAGTTTTCTTTACTTTTTTTAGCGAAATACATCCTTTTACTTTCTAAAATTAAAGGAAAGTTCTGGGCGAGTGATTAGAAACTATTTAAACTTTTCGTAGCCATTGAGCTCCATCCAATCCCTTTCATTGAAGACTTGCTAGCAGGTGCCCTCAGCTGTTTTGCAGTCCTGTTTTCGATATAACAGGGGAAATAGGAAGTGGCCTGGCTCCTCATAAACCGGCTCTGGGGGCAGCTTGCATCGCTAAGACCTCTTTATTATACATGAAAAGTTATTGCTTTAATGTTGAGCGACAGAATGATTTCTGTAGTTTGATCAATGTGAACATGAATCCTTTTTTACTTAAATTTGTCCAACATGCATATTTTATCAGTTTTCCCTGCTGAAAAATGCATTCTGTGCTAGTCTAAGCTGGTTTATACTGGTCTGGTGCTGGTTTATCTAGTCACCCAGCACGGTCATGCTGGTTAAACATCACACCAGCATCAAAAACACAACATATGCTGGTTTCTGGTTTTAGTGGTGATCAGCATAACAGCTTCTGTTGCTGCTGACCAGTGTGCCAGCATCCAAAACACAACATATGCTGGTTTTGCTGATGACCAGCTATGCTGGTATGTACTGGCTTTTCTAGCAGGGTTAAACCACATAAGTCTGCACTGAACATCTTGTTAAGACAACTTATTTTTGAACTAAAAATGTTCAAATTTTCTCCTCTTTGTGCTTCTAAATGTTCCTTTGTAATACTGAACTAGTATGTTGGCACAAGTGTTACAGATGCTACCAGATAACCTGAACTGAAAGTGTGACATATGTAACAACAATAAATACGAAAGGTGAGACTTTTCTCAGAATTCTACAAATTATACATTCAAGCTAAGAACCATTTAGAAACCTTTTTAATCTTATGGTCAAGCTTTAATTGAGCATTGTCTCAGTAGCTTCTGTAAGTGATCATATTTCTTTAAGGCCAATCACATGTTACCACAAGTTTCTATAATATATTATGTGATTAAAGCAGCAACCTAATAATGAATATTCTTTCTTGGCAAGTTTCTTGAGTTAGGCAATGTTTTCTTTTTCCAGACAGAGGCCTAGTAGTCAAGGAGGAAAGTGATAAAGGGTTCCAGACTGCAGAGGGGCTAGAGGGTCAGGGCACTGACCTGTTGTCCATCACCTCCACCCAGGCTTGCCTTAACCACTAAGAAAAATGAATATTTCATAAGGGCTCTCCCCCTTGAGTGGTACTGTCGGACCTCGTTTCTCTCCACAACTGCACACCAGGCTTTCTAAGCTCTTAAGAGGACGCTGCAGTTTGCATAATTCAGCGGCCACATGCTGTGTCTCTCTCCCTTTTTCTTTAATAAAAGGGTAGGTCAGCTGGGATGGTGGGTGTAACTAAAATTTAAGTGGAAGGTAATGGCATGGCACTAAGCAAGAGCTTCATATCTAGATCTCTATACAGATGTACATACATGCTTATAGAACTGTGGAGCATCTGTTAGATGGGACAGTCCTGTGAATATTGTCACCTTAAATGTTAAGCTAACTTGTAGCTGAAATAATATCTGGTCAACGGCATATTGACCAGACATTAATGGCAACGGCATATTGACCAGATATTAATGGCATGGCAGGTGAATGGGGTTGAGGGCTTTGTCCAGAGGTTTGCAAATGCCTGGTGGTTCTTCTGAAATCAAGGGTGTTAATAAGGAGGTTGTATGACATTTGCTGCAATGATAGTCTTTACATTTTTGTTAAGGCTTTACAAGATGTTGGAACATTGATGTAAGGATTTGATTGCATTCAGCCACAAGAGCATTAGTGAGATCAGGTGTTGATGTTGGGTGATTGGTTCTGGACCATAAATGCCACTCCAGCTCATCCCAAAGGTATTGGATGGAGCTCCATCACTCCAGAAAACATAGTTCTATATAGAACCATGAACACTCAAAGAACAGTTTGCCTGAATAGAGGGTTCTTTGCATCATAAAAGGGTTCTTCAGATTGATAGAGAATGTGTTGCATATGGTTCTATACAAAACCTCTTTGAATAGGGCTCTATATAGCACCAAAAAGGGTTCTTCTACTGTTATGATATCAAGCTTGTTACAATAGAAGAACCTTTTTTGGAGCTATATAGAACCCTTTTCAAAAAGGTTTTGTATAGAACCATATACAACACATTCTTCAGCAATCTAAAGAACCATTTTACCATGCAAAGAACCATTTAGTCATGCAACTCTTGAAAAACCATCTTTTTTAAGAGTGTAGTAAAGGGAATGGTTCTATATAGAACCATTTCATGCTTAAATGGTTCTTTGCAAAGATAGATAGAAATAGAATCATAGCTTTTACTAAAGAACCCTTGAACAACAATCTTTTATCATATACTGTGCAAAAGTCAGAGATCATCCTTAATTTATTTAATTTCAAAGCAGTCAATTTAGGAGATGTTTCTGAGGAGAATGGACCTAAAATAATCCACCTGCATAATGAAAGGGAAAGCGAAAGGAAAATAAGTGAATAAACAGGAGTTTCCATAACTGAAGTTAAAAATATAATTAAAAGATAGAGAAAATATGACTCCTACAACTGTGCAAGACCTGGAAGACCAACAAAACTGCCCCATCAGATAACCAGCACTTAAAGCTTTCATCATTGAGAAAGAGGAGAAAATCAAGCTGCTTTGGATCTGAAAAAATCCACAGGTGTTTCTGTCCATCCTTCCACTGTGAGAAGACGACTCAGCGTTTTGAGTCTGAAAGGATGTGTAGCTGTCAAGAAGCCTTCACTGAAAATAAGACAATAGACAAAAAAGCTGCTGGTGTTCTCAGAACAATGGACTGACCACCCCAGAGTCCAGACCTCAACATCACTGAATGTGTTTGGATTACTCGGATTGTGAGAAGCAGAAAATGCAACCAACTTCTAAGACTGGAGGTGTGGAAAAATATCCCTGCAGATCTCTTTCAAAAACTGAAAGTGAGTGTCCTGAAAAGAATGGAAGCTGTAATAAAAGTAAAGGTTGGACACAGTAAATACTGGAAAATGTGATATTATTTAGTTGTTGAGGTTTCTGTGTGACGTTCTGTTAACTATATTGCTTTCTGCCTTCCCTAACACAAATGAATACTTGATGGATTTTAAATTAATTAATGCTATGACTGGAAATTAAACAAATAAATGTGTACATGATCTGTTTTCTCATCAAAAATCTGAAGAAAGCAAAGATTTCCACTTGCTGATCAAAATTGGTCTTCACTCAGCTATTGGTGTTTATATAACAGCCGCTGCTGTTATATGCTGAATGGTGAGCGCACTATGTGCGGTAGGAAGATTAACTCCAAGGAACAAAGGGCTTATTGACGATAGAGGGCTGAGAGCCAGAGTGGACGGCAGCTGTTTCAGTGTACAAGGCAGACGAGATACCCAGTGGGGTCCACAGAGCCACAGGTGCCGTGATGTCCGACTATGAAATAACTAAACATCTTTGTGTTTCCATTTTAGTGCTGCATCACTTTTAAAGACTCCATGACAGTGAAGGTCACAGTCATGGAAGCAGATGGAGCGATCATTCATATGATACTGGAACACAAAAAAGTTGAACAAGCCCACATTTACACACAACCAGGGACGCACTGGTACTTGATTCTTGGGTTTAGTGTATTGTTATGTTTTTTTTTTTCAGGGACCATGTGCAAAATACATTAATCTCAAAAGAGGAGAGATGCTTTGCACCATAATAATAAGCTAATTTCTATCTGGGTTTCTTTTTAAGTACAACTCTAAAGTAAATTCAGCTAATCCATCTTTTTATTATATCCCTCAGAATATGCTTAGAAACGGACATATAAAATT
The DNA here is from genome assembly GCF_904425465.1 of Colossoma macropomum. Lineage (NCBI taxonomy): Eukaryota > Metazoa > Chordata > Actinopteri > Characiformes > Serrasalmidae > Colossoma > Colossoma macropomum. The sequence goes on from NW_023494797.1 coordinate 12,150,737, forward strand.
TTACGAATGCAGTTTTTCTAGAACCTGAGATTTCTGGTTCTGATTGTAGAGAAAAGCTGATCTTGAGAATAGCGGCTTTACGAATGAGCCTCAGAATTGCATTACACAGTGGGATCTCAGAAATCATGTACAATTTGTATGAATGTTGTCATTAGTGCAAAGGAAAAAGACATCTTTAGATATTCTAGTTAGCTTCTACAGCAAACAGGCTTTTTGTTCTGTAAACAAGCTTTTCAGTGACATATGACAGGACATTGTTATGCCCAGTGTGGGCAGAGCTATGTTTTCATTGAAGAAAATACATTTAGGCGTGAGGGAATGTGATTGACTAAACACTCTGAAATAAATATGTTGTGTTTTGACATTTCCATGAGTCGTCATTTTTACTTGCAGCGTCTTGCCTTAAAGTCAACGTGAATCAGCAGTTAGAATGCATTTTTCTCCTTAACGTGAAGTATTTTTGATCTAAACTAGATGGTGGGAAGTCATTGTAGACAATGTGTGATTTTGTTTTTCTGGATTTGACAGGATCATTCAAAGCAGGTGTTGCCGAAATGAAACGAAGATGGTGTTAGACTCTGATGGTTAGCAGAATCCATCTGTTTGGCAGAAAAAACAAAGATAAAACATAAACAATAAACTGATTTTGTCAAAATTGGAGAAAATGAACATTTTGATCTGCATTTTCTGTAGCATCTGAAACATAATTTATTATTTCGGAAAGCTTGATTTTAATGGTTTTTTTTTACCTTTTAAGACTAGCCTTTTACAATCTGCATTGCTTGTGTGTGTGTGTGTGTGTGTGTGTGTGTGTGTGTGTGTGTGTGTGTGTGTGTGTGATGTCTGGTGTCTCTGCTCAATGGTAGGTCAGGGTGGTGGGAGAGGGACAGAAAACATGCTGTGATATTATCGGTTAGTATAATTTTCCCAGCCACTGGAACATGGTGACACAACCAAACATCAGGAGGGGTTTAGAGGTGGCAAAAAGTCACTACACATTGATCAAAGATTACAGAGAAACAAAAAAATTTGTCTTTTGAATGATATGACTCACTGAATTGTGATTAATATAAAAAGGACAAGAACTAACACAGTCAAAAGGTCTATTTTGATTTCAAGTTGACTTTAAGTGCCAGTATTGGGGCAGACACTGCAAAAGTATCGGTGCAGCACTACATACAGCAATAGTCACATTTACACAGCCCTTCTCTTTGGTAATCAAACTTCTTTGCACATTTTTTTCTATGATATGAAATATGAACCCACGTCATATTTTACTCTAAAGGCATTGCTTTTGAAAGGAATCGTTCAGTGACAGTAGTTAAATTTAACTTACCTCAAATGTAGATGCTCAGTTTGGTGTATGAACTTTAGCTTTTGCCTCTTTAGCTTTGCACTGGAGCTACGAGGCAAATGTAGCTAACAAATAACAGAAGCTTTACCTAACCAGTTAGCATTGTGCAAACTGCATGCCTAAATCAGCATGCACTGCAGTTGTTCGGTCTCAAATAGACTTGCTTTTACAGTTTCTGACACTTTATGAACCATGTGTCAAACACAAGGCACACGGGCCACATCAGGCCCACAGCACAATCTTATCTGGCCCTTGAAATTATTTTAATTTTCTGTTTATATTAGCCTGTTTCCCAGAATGCACTGCAACGTAATGTGCACTCCGATCCCATGCCCCAACAAATAGTCTGTGGGACAGTGGTTACACTACAGTTCTATCAGCAGTCATATCACACAGTCCAACTAATATAAACACTAAGCTAGTTAAAAAAATGACCAAAAGAAAAGTGAACAATGAACGCAGGGGTTACAAGACAGGTGAGAGCTTGAATGCCTTTTTTCTTCCAATAAGGAATAACCTGTATGTCTTATTTGTGGAGATAATGTAGCCATAATCAAAGGATACAAGATTACAAACAAGATTTGAGCAGCACAAGGAAAAGCAAAGGTAAAGAAGTCACAGGGCTAAAGGATGAAAGTCAAAGTCAAAGTGAACTTCATTGTCCTTCAGACTACACAGCAAGAAGTGCACAGCGGAACGATATTGCATTTCTCCAACTCCAAAGTGCAAAATATCCATAAATATAACATAAAGGCAACTGCACATAGACATACTAGACAGCATAGACAGACTAAAGAGTGGGGTTGAATCCACCTGCCTAGCCAATCACCCTACACTATACCAACAAGATAACCTGAGTCACTTTCCATCCTACCAAGCAATCATAAGCGAGCTTCCTACCACAAATTTCCAAAGTGCACATTTTGCGATCAAACTCAGCACACTTTGCACAGAATTTTCAAGACGATTTACAGATTTCTACACCCAGAAGTTCAGTTTAGAAGTTTTACGTAATCCATTTGCAGCTGATGTGGAGAGTGCACCAACGAACATGCAAATCTACGGGGAGAACTACAGTGCCATGGCGCATTCGATATGTGGGTCATTTCTGTGTGGAGTTTGCCTGTTCTCCCCGTGTCTGCGTGGGTTTCCTCCCACAGTCCAAAGACATGCAGTCAGGCCAATTAGATGTGCTAAAATTGCCCCTAGGTGTGAGTGTGTGTGTGTGTGTGTGTGTGTGTGTGTGTGTGTGTGTGTGTGTGATTGTGTATGTCTGTCTGTCTGTCTGCCCTGCGATGGACTGGCGACCTGTCCAGGGTGTATCCTGCCTTCCGCCCAATGACAGCTGGGATAGGCTCCAGCACCCCACCACGACCCAGAAGGATAAGCGGTTTAGATGATGTATGTATGTATATTAATATATTATTTTTTATTTATTTTTGATTGATGCAATACTTCAGGATCTACTACGAGTGCTAAAATGTTATTGATGTTTTAGCATATTTTAAATGAACAATCTCCAGTTCAGGTTATAGCAAAATGTTACTTAAAAATGAAAAACGTAGGCCCTGTGGCTTATGGATTTGTTGATATTTTGTAATATAGCCCTTTTAGTAGTTGAGTTGGACACCCTTTACTCTGTGACATACTAAAAAAATGGACAATAATACAGGCAAAATTCAGGCTTCAAAACGTGCTACTATTGCTTAGCCATGTACTTTTGTCCACTTGGGTTAAGGGGAAAAATTGTGTAAGTGTGATCTTTTTTGTCAATCCATGACTGTAAACATCATGAAAAGAGACACAGTGAATCTCTTGGCACACGCATGGAGTGTTGCTCATCAGGGCTGTAGGAGTCACCGTCCCCAGGGAGGCCTCGAAAACAAAACAAGCCTTCTGCTGAGAATGTAAAGTGAACTAATAACCCGCCGTTATCCGACTCCCCTCTCAGCATAAGTCAACATGAGCGCTTCTCAGACTGGGCACATGTTAGGATTCATGCGCAGAATGTTCGTTAGTGTTATATTACATGTGCCCTCCTGGCCATGGCCTCTGCACCCTTAAACATAGAGGTTCCTCAGCGGTTCTTGGACGCATGGTTCTAGAAACAAATGAATTGGCTCAGAACCTTTTCATAATTCAAGGCTTTAAAAGTTAAGAAGTTTCATCACACTTGTACATCTCATTTACAAAAATGTCTCTTTAGGGAACCAGTGATGAACTTTTTGGCGCCTTTATTTTTAAGAGAGTGTCATTCTAAAACAGAAAACTAGCAGGCAGTGGTTAAATATGGAAAAGCGAAGAGAGACAAATATTTTGGCTCTGATATCTCTCAAAATTCAGTTGTGCTCACATGCCGAGATTTATATGTATCTCCAAGAGAGAGAGAAGGGTAGGTATGTTAGTAGCAGGAGCGCAGAGAGAATTGTAGCAGGAGCGCAGAGAGAATTTTAGCTGGATGTAAATCAAGCAGCATTGAAATTTATCTTGCTTATCGCCAAGTCAGTCAAACTTGGCCTGATGGTTTTATAGAAAACATCCAAAGTCTGTTTTAAAGTGTTTCACTGACTTATAAAAGTTAAATAAATGTTTCTGAGTCCACTACTTAATTATTTATCGTGGAGTTCTGTCAAAAAAGTAAAAAAAAATCAATGCCTTATTTGTGCTTGTGAGTAAAAGAGGAAATATTTTATTGAGTTGGCTTGACAAAGCTGACTTACTGTTCTTTGCTTTATTTTTCTTTTTTTGTACTGTTTTCTGAGGTAGCAGTTTTTGAGCTAGAACCACAAAACTTTGCAGTACTGTAGAACCATCTAAACGGTAACGCTTTTGGGACTGATCGTATGTGTGGTTTTCGCACAGCGTTGAATTCCACCATGAATGGTGGAATGTTGAGAAAATTCTAATGATATCACAAAGAACATCTTTCACACTAAAACTCATAGTCATTACATACAGAGTCACATACATACTTGCATGCATATATAGACACATATTAGTGACCACCTGGGATATCATAGGAATGGACAAGCAACAACTTAGCAACCACATGGGATACCATAGCAATGGTCTAACAACACCTTAGCAACCATCTGGGATTTCAGAAAGTTGATTGTTGTGTCTACAATCTTGTTTTGCAGAAAGATCTTTTACATGTTTGCCATGTGTTTTTGTGCTTGTTTGACACTGAAATGCAGAACGTAAATTCAATATGTAACTATTAAATTATGCAATTAATTCATTTAAATCAAATCTGTAACATATTTCAATTACAGAAATATCTCTAGGCTTTTAATAGTTTAAAAAAATCAGAGAATTCTGTTTTAAAGGATCCCACACAGACCTTTCCTCTCTAGCACTCTTTCATATTGTAACAGCGTCTGTCTGTGTTTGGAGGGTGCAAGGGGGCTGTCATCCAAAGGCTGATGCAGACCACCTGCCTTGGCCTTTCTCTGACCCCCTGCCGCCCCCACAGCAGAGGCATTCCACTACCTTCCCCTGCCATGTTTATCCTGAAGACGATTAGACAGCACTCCTATCAAACGCATGCCTGCGAACGGCCGGCCACTCCTCCATGCTTCTTCATCTGCTGAGTGTGAGAGAGAGGGAGGCCAGGGGGGCTTCTCTTCTCTACTCAAACATACTAAACTTTCATTAGCCCTGCTAGTGCTGCCTACTTATGTAGAACATTGTTAGTAATACTACTAATTATAATGCATTTTATTCATATAGTGCCGATTGATAAAAAAAAAAGTTTACAAGTACTTTACAGGGAGATTAAAAGTATACAATAAAATGAAAGGAAATAAATGTAATAAATTATAAAGGGAGAAGAGAAAATCAATAACTATGACAGTAAAATGTAACTGAAAAATAAAAGGCAATAAATTAAAACTCCCGTGAGGCACTAATTCTGATTAAATGTAGTGTAAATGTCTTTTAAGATATGTTTAAAATATGCTAAGAGAGTGAATCACTTCTAGCTTTTCTGAGAATTCCAGAGCTTGGTTACAGAAAGCTCACTCCTCCCTCTTCAACTGGCTTTCTGGAATGGCCAGCTGAGTGCTGTTTCTTAATCTGCGCCATCTAGGAACATATTTTTGATTGTAAAAGCTCTTGTACACCATATGGCCAAAAGTAGGCAGACAGCCCTCCTAATTATTGAGTTCAGGTATTGCAGCCACACAAGTGTAAAAAATCAAGTTTCCATGAAATGAGTTTCCACATAAGACTAGGATCACTATGTGCAATGCCAAGTGTCGGCTGGAGTGGCGTAAAGCATTCCGCCACCCAATCTCTGGAGCTGTGGAAATGTGTTGTCTGGAGTGATAAATCATGTTCTGCTATCTGGCAGTCTGAAAGATAAATCTGTATTTGGCAGATGCCAGGAGAACGTTACCTACCTGAATGCATAGTGCCATTAGTAAAGTTTGGTGGAGGAGGGATAATGGGGCAGTTTTTCAGGCTTTGGGCCCCTTAGTTCCAGTAAAGGGTTATGTTAATGCTACGGCATGCAAAGACATTTTAGACAATTATATGCTTGCAACTTTGTGGCAAGAGTTTGGTGAAGGCCCTTCCCTGTTCCAGCATGACTGTGTCCTAGTGCACAAAGTGAGCTCCTAAAGACGTGGTTTAACGAGTTTAGTGTGGAGGATCTCCAGTGGGCTGCACAGAGACCTGACCTCAACCCCACTGAACACCTTTGGGACAAACTTGAATGTTGAGTGAGTCCAGGCCATCTCGTCCAACATCAGTTTCCGACCCCACAAATGCTCTTTTGACTGAATGGGCCCATATTCCCACAGACACACTCCAAAATTTTGTGAAAGCTTTCCTAGAAGAGTGGAGGCTGTTCTAGCTGCAAAGAGGGGGCAAGTCGGTATTAATGCCCATGGTTTTGTAATTGGATCTCAAATAGGATTGATGGTCAGGTGTCCCCATACTTTTGACCATATATTGCATGTAACTCCAAGGAATGCAATGCTGCACTACAGAATTCTACATAACATGACAAATAACATATTAAAGGCTAGCTTTAGGTCAGGGTGCCTGTTTAACTTAAAATGTATGCTTAAATTTTAATATTTTAATAATGTATTCTAATGTAGCTTTGAGTAATTTTGGACCATTTCTATTAATCCATTTATCATGACATGTTAACATAATGTAAAGTGAAGCTGGTGTTTTAAAATGATTTAAAGAAATAAAAGTAGGAGCAACAAGATTCTGATGTGAAAGCAACAATGTTGAACCATTATTGAACCCCATTTCCAAAAAAGTTGTTCCAGTAAAGGGTTAAAGTTGTGATGCTGTGATGCTGTGAATGTAAATAAAAATAGAATGCAATGATATGCAAATCATGTAAACCATATTTTTAAAGGAAAATACTACAAAGACAACATATCAAATGTTGAAACTGAGAAATTTTATTGTTTTTGAAAAATATATGCCCATTTTGATTTTGATGCCAACAACACGTTCCCTTAAAGTTGGATGGGGGCATGTTTACCACTGTGTTTCATCACATCTTCTTTAAACAACACTCTGTAAGCGTTTGGGAACTGAGGAGACCAACTGCTGTAGTTTTAAAAGTGAAATGCTTCCCATTATTGTTTGATATAGGATTCCAGCTGCTCAACAGTTCGGGATCTCCTTTTTATCTTTTTTTTTATCTTATAATGCGAAAACCTATTCAGTGGTGACAGGTCTGGACTGCAGGCAGACCAGTACAATGCCCGGACTCTTTCAATACAGAGCAATGCTGTTGTAATACATGCAGAATGTGGTTTGGCATTGTCTTGCTGAAATAAGCAAGGCCCTTCTTGAAAAAGACGTTGTCTGGATGGCAGCATATTTTGCCAAAACATGTATATATCACTCAGCATTAATGGTGCCTTCACAGATGTGCATGTCACCTGTGCCATGTGCACTAATGCACCCCATACCATTATGAATACTGGCTTTTGAACTGTGGCTGAGTGGTCTTTAGCCCAGAGGACACAGTGTCCATGATTTCCAAAAAGAACTTCAAATGCTGATTTGTCGGGCAACAGAACACTATTCCACTTCCCCTCATGAGCTTGAGCCCAGAGAAGGTGGCAGCATTCCTGGATCCTGTTTATATATAGTTTCTTCTTTGTGTTTTAGAGTTTTAACTTGCATTTGCGGATGCAGCGCCGAACTGTGTTCACAGACAGTGGTTTTCAGAAGTGTTTCTGAGCCCATGCAGTGATTTCCACTACAGAATCATGTCTGTTTTTAATGCAGTGCCGCCTGAGGGCCCAAAGATGACGGCCAGCAAATACGGGTTTTTAGCCTAGTCCCTTGCATACAAACATTTCTCCAAATTCTCTGAATCTTTTAATGTTATTATATACTGTAGATGATGAAAAGCAAAAGATCTTTGCTATTTTACATTAAGAAACATTATTCTTGAATTGTTGCTCTATTTGCCTGCGCAGTTTTTCACAGAGTGGTGAACCCCCTCCTCATCATTACTTCTGAAAGACTCAGCTTCTCTGGGATGCTTATTTATACTCAATCATGGTTGCCAATCAACCACCAGGTGTTTCTTTTAGCATTACACAACTTTACCAGTCTTTTGTTGCCCCCATCCCAACTTTTTTGGAACGTGTTGTTGCCATCAAATTTAAATGATATTTTTCAAAAAAACAATACAATTTCTCAGCTTCAACATTTGACATGTTGTCTTTGTACTATTTTCAATTAAATATAGGGTTTAAATGATCTGCAAATCATTGCATTTTGTTTTTATTTGCATTTTGCACAGCATCCCAACTTTTTTGGAAATGGGGTTGTCTAATAATTTTGCTAAAGTAGAGAGGGGCAACACCATGATAGAATCTTAAAATCAACTACATTTACAGCACCACATCACTCTTTAAAGGTACTTCAGTTAGTGAACATATTCAAATTCAATTTCTGACCTAGTGATGATGAAGAGCAGCACAAGCAGCTTGTGCTAAGTTGATGCAGCAACTGAATTCATCTTAGTTTGTTTTAGGTGTAAATAAAAGGATCACTTGAGGCCTGTTCTCTGCTCTGTTGTCCAGCAGGCCTCACTGCCAAAAGCTTGTCTCCCCCCGGTGCCTCCTCACATAAACTTCAAACAATGAGGAACTGCAGCCTGATAGCATATTTCACTCTCTGCTTGCTAAAGAATTTCTCTTGGAAAATGCATGCTTTTTCTGGGATTTGATTTAAACGTATTGCTGTTTAAGACTGTAAATGTTTAAGCAAACATAATGCTGACCTCATCATGGCCAGGCCTATAAGACTTGTGTTTGAGCAGAAGGCTCTGTTCTACTTCTCCTCACACAGCTGGTGCTATGGCACCATTAAGCTTAACACAGTTTACAATAGCTGTATATCTTTAAAATAAGCTTATAAAAAAAGTAACTGTAGTTCACATTGGAACAGAAAAGAGAATTTAGCTGATTTCCCTACATTTCTGCATACTTAAGGGTAGATTGATGTGAAAAGATTAATTGTAGAGAAACATAAATTCAGATTTCTTTACAGTGGTTTGATAAGAACCAGGGGTCACAATGTCTATGACACATATATAACCATTTTATTTACTACCCAAACCCACCAGTGAACCTACACATGTCTTCTGAGTTTTTATAATGGTGATAATGGTAAAATAGTGATGAATCAAATTCTTCAGAGAATATTTGGCCTTATAATACACGGCAAAGAAAACAATGAAAGCTTCTCAAACCTGCTATAAAACAGTGTCTCAGACATCAGCCGACAACTTTGTTACTGTTTCATGTAAAAGCATTCTGTAAAGTAGCTTTTAGAGGTATTAAGGACTTCAGATGTCTGGTTCCTATCACTACCATTGTGAACAATTCTGAGTTTCCCTACAACAGAGCTTTTCACATCAAACCACTCTGAATGACATTATTTATATGTAAATCATTTAATTATACAGAACTTTGAAAAAGCAGTGGATCTTCCCTTTAAGCTTTATCTGGAGACAGCATACAGAAAATGACTACTGAAGATTCATTCAAGTCATGGGAAAACAGTTTCAATAAAATGGAAAGGAAATTAAATTCTAAAATTCTCTACTTCTCATTGCATAAATAAACAGCATGGTTAAAAGGCAGAAAATGACATGGACAAACATCATAGATCATTGTGTGGCTATTATTTATTGCTTATTGGTAAAGATGTCCCTACTTTCTTTCTTTATTTGACCTGAATGAGAAAAAAGTATCTACAGACATTAGAGAAAATAGAAAAGAAAATAGAATAATTGGGGAACATAGAATAGAAAAAAGAATAGAATAGAGTACTAAAACTTTTCTTGCCAAAAGAAAAAAAAAAACACTCAAGAATACAGAGGCTTCAAACAGTTTGACATACAGATTACAGAAACTTTGCTCTTTAGTGTCAGATTCTTGGCTAATAACAGTTTAAGTGAACATGGAGTGGCAGTATATCAGAGGAGGGTCAGTTCAGCAGAAAAAAAGCTTCATGTGTGGTTTTACAGTCAGTCACAGCTGACTTTAATCTGAGTATCTGCTATCACTCCATTTCAAATTTAGCCATGCCAAATGGTTTATGCTGCAAATGTAGCCTTGTCAAATGGTCTATTTGGGGATTAGAGGACTGTCTCCTTATAATGACCTTAAAGGGGAATTCCACCTATTTTTTTCAATTTCAGCATAGAAAGTCAGAATAACACACAATGGCAGTGCTAGGAACCTGGGGTCCAAAGCCTTTAAAGGCTACCTCACAGAAAGTTATTTTACAATGTGTTGCCTGAAACCTGAGCGACTGTTAAACGATTGGGTTTTTGCCTACAGTATACATTTCTGTAGAATCTTGTATCCTTTAGTTACTTCCATGAAATACATAAAAGGGTGTTAAAGAAAATGGCTCCTCAAAAAAATATATTTTTAGAAATTTAGCGCCATTTTTGTATCCGTTTGACATCAGATATAAAAAAAACAACCTCACAGTGTATGTGTAGCATCATTTGTTGTTTGGATAATAAACAAAACTGGTTATCTTTACATTGTAGACATCATGACCTCTATTTTACTTTAGGGCACTCACACCAACAGTGGAATTCACCTTTTAAGTCCTCCAAAATGAACTAATGCTATCCAGGCTTTGCCTTAGTGATGCAGGCCATAAAATGTTTAGTGAAAAGACTAAGCAAATTATGCAGCAGATCTGTAATTTAATGCATTTTTTCAATGTATTTGGTATACCTGACTGAAAAAAAGCAGTAAACCAGTAACAGTGCTGGAGGTCTGTTTGCTTAGGCCACTCAGGGTAATATATAATTTGGGGAACCTAATGTAGCGATCATGAATTGGACTCATCTGTTAATTAGGATTCCTCTTATTCGTGCTACCTAATAAACATTCTCTGCTCTTCATTTTATTGCAGTAATACAAAATAATCCTCTTATTAATAACAGAAAAATAGAGTGTGTTTGTTGGAACAAAATAGTTTGCCCAAAACCACATACTGAACACATTTACGACCTCCAAACTCATAAAAAGGAGCTTCTGAGGAGAGCTTGAAGACAGCAAGTTAATAAAGTCAAAATAGGAGCTCTGTATCTACTGCCAGTTAAATCATGTTTGACAGAGCAGCTCCATCTGCTGTTGTGCTAGAGCATGACAGCCAGGGATGATGTCCAATCCCCCAAAATATAATGTTTGCAAGTATATGGAGGACTGCGGAAGGTACATATCCAAATGTTCTTAAATGTTTAGCACCACAGTGACTTTGATCAGGTAGAACATACATGCATCAGTTCTCCCAGTGATGAGGAGAGGAATTGAAGCCAGGAGTAGCAGAATCAGCTCTGTCCCAGGAGTCTAACTGAATCATATGAACTGATTGGCTAGCTGAACAAAGCTCTCTGATTGGCTAACTGAATCCTGCAGTATGATCAGCCAGTTGAACTCCTCAATCTGATTGCCTGCCAAAATTGTGCATTTGGATTGGCTGGTCCTCTTTGATTGGCAAGAGGAATTCTACCATTTGATTGGCTTCTGGGATTCCACTATCTGATTGGCTAAATGAATCCTGCAATCTCTTTGGCCACTGGAATTCTACCATCTGATTTACAACTTGAATCCAGCTTTATGATTGGCTGGTTGAATCCAGCTCTCTGATTGACAAGCAGACTCCTATATTCTGATTGGCTGCCGAACACTGCATTCTGATTGGCTTGTTAAATACTCTCTGATTGTCTGCTTGATATTCTTCCTGAACTCATGTGGTACATCAGGGCCCATGACCTACATTTCCCAAAAGCATCTGAATGTTAAGATCATCCTGACTGGCAGAGAAAGTGTTCATTGTGATGCTCGCTCTACCATTTAACAATCATCTGTGTGCTATGATGCTTTTGGGAAACTAAGCCCAGGGCTGTAGGTCTCTTGCATTCTGATATTCCAGACGAATATTTCCTCCACTATGATCCCTGCTGAAAAAAACATAATAGAAATCATAAAAAATGTTCCATTGATTCCTGGTAGAGTCTAATAGTCAGTAATGACATTTAGTGTTTTCCTGATGGCTTAATATCATAGTGCAAAGGATTCTAAAGGCATAAGGCAAAGGTGTCCTTGGACTAATTCAAGATGCATTTGATGGTTTCCTAAAGGGATCTAAAGGTGTCCTACAGGAAACTAGTGGTCTCTGTTCACCATTGAGCTAATTTACAGTAGAAAGCAAAACCATCAGTTTTTTAATCCTAATGGTTCCAGTGGTCTTTTTTCTCAGCAGGAATGTATGTTGTTGGAAATGGGCTTTACACACACAAGGAATATCAATACTATATAATGAATAATAGCACCTTTACTAGAACACCAAAATAGTTACAAATGAATGTGCAGCATTTTGAAATGAAACTACTCAATTATAACAAAATTTTATTGCAATATAAACACAGAGGAAGGAAAGGAAAAATCAGAGTAGAGAACATAATATAAACAGCTTTGATACTCCTCTTGATGTTACCTGAAGGGAGACAGTACTGACCATTTTAAAAGACACTGGGCGTGAATGCGAGAAGCAGAGGTGTACCCAAGGGGCAGCGGTGGCCATCTTCAGTTATAGAAAGTGAGACAGTCAGCCATCAATCAGCTATCATTAATAAAGCATCTATCATGCTGTATGGTGAAAATTTGCCATCAGAGTTACCAGTCAGTTACAAGAATCTGATGATGCTGCATTTAATAATTAGCATATCTTGCTGTGACAGACTAATTTGTTGAGGAAACAGGCGAGTGAATGTGTGTTGGCTCCCTTCAGCAGTGCTGCTCTGTGACATTATGAAGGAGGCTGTGCAATGATGAGATGCGTTAAGTATCGAAAATTAGTCGGCTATAATCATTTGTCATGCTAACTCATTTCTTTTTCTGCATTGTGAAAATTGATGCATTTAATTTACTTCTTTGAAATACATGGTTTTACAGAGCCATGCTCGTGAATTCTGTATAAATTAAAATAATGTGCGGCCACAACTCACTAAGGTGTGGGAACGCGATAATTAAGTCATGGTCACGACTTAGTAGGGCATGGGAATGAGATCCTAATGCGTGGCTATGACGTAGTAAGGTGTGAGAATGAGATAATTAAGCCTTGACCACAGCTTAATAAGGCATGATCTCATTCCCATGCCTTACTAGGTCAAGGCCATAAATTTGGATCTCATTCGCACACCTTGCTAAGTCGTGGCCATAACTTGATTATCTTGTTACCATGCCTTATTAAGTCATAGCCAAGCATTACTTTTATTTATACGGGATGTCAGCAGCAGCACAGTTTTGTCTTCAGTTTACTTATGGCCATAATTGTATTGATGTAAAAACATAAGAATAAATAAAAATAATGCATGGCCATGACTTCGTAGGGTGTGGGAACGAGATTCTAACGTGTGACCATGACTTAGTAAGGTGTGGGAACGAGATTCTAATGTATGGCCATGACTTAGTAAGGCGTGGGAATGAGATAATTAAGCCTTGACCACAGCTCAATAAGGCATGATCTCGTTCCCACGCCTTACTAAGTCGTGGCCAGGACTTAACTATCTCGTTCCCACGTCTTACTAAGTCGCGGCCACACATTAGGATCTCGTTCCCACGCATTAATGAGGAGCGGTCATGCATTATTTTTAATTATACAGGATGTCACCAACAGGGCTCCGTAATATACAATTTTTTTCATGTGGAAATGATGGACAGATTTAGTTATGTAAAGAAACCAACGCATCTATTTAAATGTCATTCTAATACAGTAACATATAAAACAAATTGCAGTGTGCCGCCCCAACAAAATCCCTGGGTCTTACCTGACCACCCCGTTGCATAAGCTCTAGCTACGCCCCTGGCGAGAGGAAAAAGAGGGCGCCAATACAGGTCTGGATACGAGGCGCCTAACCTGAAGAAGGAGAAGAAGAAGCCATTGGTCGCTGGGTTTGGTATGACATTATGCTGCTAGCCGGTAAAGGAGAACATGTTCGCAGATGACCCCCTCTAAATAATTACATGACCTGGAATGGAAAGGCACAGTTCTGCGATGAAACTGAATTAAAGCGTGTGTTTTGCTGCGCGGTAAGGTTTCTCTCGGTTCGTGTTTGTACAGCTTGTTACAGTGATACAGTGTACAGGCTATCTGACGTTTCTCTTCCCCATACAAACTAAGGAAGCTGAAGTCCGCCTCTTCTTCGCAACCTTCGCCTCAGACGCCAGAATGTAACCGCTGCTGCACCATTTAAGGTGGAACGGAAAAATTAGAGCAAGAAGCTGTCGAATGAGAGGCTGAATTCAGCTTCCTTAAAAACTAGCCGTGCTAACTAAATGTTAGCTAGCTAGCCAACGTAGACAGACCCCACAGACCAGCCAGCACTGAAATTAGAAGTGAATATGGATCGTGGGTTGCTTTACTTTAACGTTACAAATAGTTTTGCTTGGTGCTGTTTGTTTTGTGTTAGCTTTTTTCCGATATTTCCTAGCATAGCTAGCTAACTGGCTAACTCTCGTTTACTGGTAACGTCAGTTGAGGAGGTTAGCCAGGTAACGTTAGCCTAATGGAAACATAATGCTAAACGGGTCGAGAGAAATCAAACGTTTTAGCTTTAAACCACTGAATTAAACCATGGGAATTTCTTTGTAATTCAGTCATTGAGATGTAAACAAAGTCATTCAGAGTAGTTTGATGTGAAATGATTTCATTTTAGAGAATTTATCCAACTTATATTTCATTATAGTGGTGGTGAAACGAACCAAGGGTCACCATGTACACAACGCAAAAACTGCTATTTTATTTACTACCCAAACCAACCTACATGTTTTTTCTTATATATTTAAGTGTGGTGTTGATAATGCAAACATAAGTGATAAATATGGAAAAACAAGTTTTCTTTGGGGGCTATTTTGCCTCACAGGGCCCTGAATGTACCCCTCTGCCATGAAGGGCTTTTAAAAATATAGTTATGTTTTAGGCCAAATCTTTACCATAAAACCTTAGTAAAACAGTGTCTCAGACATCAGTCAGCATCTTCATAGCCATATAATGTAATAACTTTCTGTGTGGTGGCTTTAGTGGCATTAAAACGCTTCAGATGTCTGGTTCCTATCACCACCACTGTGTTATCCTATGTTAATGTCGAACTACTGCCCACTAGACCTCAGAGACATAAGTTACAGTAAACATAAGGGCCATCGTAAGTGTTCAAAAAACATAACTGTAATGACTTCCAAATGACTGTTTTCTAGCATAGAAGCCTGGGGCTGATGCTGGGTGCTTCAGGCAGGAACCATGCAGCAGAAACGCAACATCCAGATCATAGAATGGGAGGACCTGGACAAGCGCAAGTTCTACTCTTTTGGAGTGTTCATGACCATGACCATTCGTGCCACTGTCTATCCAGCCATGCTCATCCGCACCAGGCTGCAGGTACAGAAAGGGAAATCTCTCTATACTGGGACCTATGACGCCTTCCGGAAGATCCTGCGAGCTGAGGGTGTGAGGGGCCTTTACAGGGGTTTCATGGTCAACACATTCACTCTCATATCTGGCCAGGCATACATCACTACATATGAACTGGTGAGGAAGTATGTCTCCAACTACTCTAAGGATAACACACTTAAGTCACTGGTAGCAGGAGGGTCGGCGTCACTAGTGGCCCAGAGCATCACTGTGCCCATAGATGTGATCTCGCAGCAGCTCATGATGCAGGGCCAAGGGGAACATCTAACACGCTTCAAGGTCAAACCCAAAGCATCATCGGGAGCAAAGCACACAGTCACTTTTGGTCAGACCAGAGACATTATAGCTCAGATTTTTGCGGCAGACGGGTTCCGTGGGTTTTACCGAGGATATGTGGCGTCTCTTCTCACATACATACCCAACAGTGCAGTCTGGTGGCCTTTTTACCACTTTTATGCAGGTAAGAACTGCTCTGAATGGTTAATATGCTTTTTGCAAAAAACATTAATTTTTTCTTTTTTTTTTCTTTGTCTTTTCTCTTTTATTAAGTAATTTTGTTACTGAATGATCTTTTACATGTGACAGCATTTCTGAATATGTAGCCAAAGTCTTTTTTAATAATACAAAAACGGACTAGCTGAGTGAACTGCTTTAGTTGTGTATATGAAAACAGTAATCCACAGAAGCTTTGTCCCTAAGAAGATTCAGCTTGTCCTCAAACACTTATAATGTATCTTTTTCCTTTTCTCCACAGAACAGCTGTCCAAAATGGCACCGAGTGACTGCCCACATTTAATACTCCAAGCCATGGCTGGACCTCTGGCAGCTGCCACTGCCTCCACTGTCACCAATCCAATGGATGTGGTTAGAGCGAGGGTTCAGGTAATTTCCTTGCAGTAATGTCTTTATTTCATTATGCAGTGACTCGTATTTCATTATACAGTGACAGAATTACAGAATTGTCTATTGTTGTGCATTTCATATCCTGTGTGCTGGAAAATAGAGCTGAAAGAGCTGGTCATAGTCCAATTACAGAATGTACTCTATGTCCAAATATTTATAGACAGCTTTGTCCAAATATTTGTCTGTTACCTATTAATAGTCTTAATTTCATTAGAAATCAAGAGGGGGTGTCTACAAACTTTTTGCCATATAGTGCAAGTTTTGCCAATAACTTTGACACCGAAGCATTTGCAGGATTTCATTCAGACTATGTATCTTCAACAGGTCGAAGGCAGGACTTCAGTCATTGAAACTTTCAAGCAGCTGATCAGAGAAGAAGGATTCTGGGGGATGACCAAGGGCCTCTCTGCTCGCATCATATCCTCCACTCCCACAGCAATAGTCATGGTCGTTGGTTATGAAACCCTAAAAAAACTGAGCCTTCGTCCAGAGCTTGTGGATTCCAGGCACTGGTAGAGCAGTTGTGTGTCTCTCCTCAGTGACTCCCTTTGTGCATCTCATCCGTTTCAGATTTTGCCTTTCAACCTTGCTGCCTTTTGGCATGTTTTTTGTGTCTTGGAGGTATTTTATATTTGATTTGTAGGGTATATTTTATGGATTAATCTGATATCGCAATAATGGAATACTGTATTGGTTTTATGTGGGGAAATGCTGCTCAGGTTTGTGAGGAACTCGCAAAGTATTTAATCAGAAAAGAGGGAAAATGTTAATTTTACTGGTATTTTAAGACTTTTAATTTATTTTTGTTACCGTCTAGGTAGTACTTCAGGTGTTTTTTCAAATGCTGAATCATTTTCTTGGTTTCATTGGGGCGGCAAATATAATATACAGCAATCAGCTGTAACATCAAAACCACCTCCTTGTACACTCGTTGTTTTTGTACACTTATTGTCTGTTTTATCAGCTCCAGTTACCATATAGGGGCACTTAGTACTTCTACAATTACAGACTGTAGCACATCTGTTTCTCTGCATACTTTGTTAGCCCCCTTTTGCCGTGTTCTTTAATGATCAGAGCCTCCACAGGACCACCACAGAGCAGGTATTATTTCGCAGCACTGCAGTGACACTGACGTGGTGGTGGTGTGTTAGTTTGTGTTGCGCTGGTACGAGTGGATCAGACACACCAGTGCTACTGGAGTTTTTAAACACTGTGTCCACTCACTGTCCACTATGTCAGACACAGCTATCTTGTTGGTCCACCCTGTGGAGTTAGGAACTTTAACTTTTAAGTTGCTGCACAGTTTGTGTTCCCCTAGTCCTTCATCAGTGGTCACAGGATGCTGCCTACAGGACGCTGTTGGCTGGATGTTTTTGACTATTCTCAGTCCAGCAGTGACACTGAGGTGTTTAAAAACTCCAGCAGCACTGCTGTGTCTGATCCACTCATACCAGCGCAACACACACTAACACACCACCTCCACGTCAGTACTGAGAAGAATCCACCACCCAAATAATACATGGTGTGTGGTGGACCTGTGGGGGTCCTGTTCATTGAATAACGGTGAAAGCTAGTTAAAAAAAAAAAAGTCAGTAGGAACAAGGAGGTGGTTCTAATGTTGTGGCTGATCAGTGTGTTTGTGTTTGTGTGTGTGGTTGTATGTAATTTCATTTTAAGATTATTGCTAACGGTACCTGCTACCTGTTTCTGCCACTTTGCGTTCTGTGGTGCACTGGATAATTTGCTCCTTGAGATTCTTCTGTAAGTGTCATTTCCAAATGTGTGAACAGTGTCTTTCATTTCATTTCATTTAAGCCTCATTTTGTTCTCTCCTGCTCTGATGGGGATTAAGTTGCCAAAGCTCAGTGGAAAATGATCATGTGATCAGCGAAAGCGTACATGTTGCACAGGATGTGTGAGGAAAATATGCAATGTTGCCAGGTTGAGTAAATGGAAACGTGTGGGATTGTGATTGTATCTGAATGCACTAAATGTACATCACCTTTGAAAATGTCTCAGTCCTTGAGCTTAAAGAAACAGTTTAACGGTATAACGGTTATTAACAGTGTGACTCATATGGACGTCCTTTCTTCTAACCAGAACATGCAGTGCACCTCCTTCAGTCATTCCTGAGTATCTATGTAATGTTCAGTTTCTCAAGGGCACATGAGTAGAGATTAGAGATTCAGACTGTTGTAGCACTACTTCATATGGCCACTAGAGTGCAGATGGACTGCACACTGGAGTTGTAAGCGGAGTTAAAGGGGAATTCCACCAATTTTTCAAGATTTCTGCATAAAGCAAGTTGTTGAGATGTAAACACATTCAGAGTGATTTGATGTGAAATAATGTACCTTGCTGACTCAGTGGCAGTAATAGGAACACTAAGGTGTTCCCAACACAAATGTTATATAATATTTTATTCTGTCTAAAACCTGCATATGTCTTGGGTTTTTGTATGTAATGGGCCTAATTTACCAACCGTCATATATAACCGGCGGATTATTGCTTGTGCACCTCTCTGCCTAAATGGATTAAAAAAAATTATATATATATATATATATACACACATACACACACTGATCAGGCATAACATTATGACCACCTCCTTGTTTCTATGCTCATTGTTCATTTTATCAGCTCCACTTACTATATAGGTGCACTTTGTAGTTCTACAATTACAAACTGTAGTCCCATTTTACCCTGTTCTTCACTGGTCAGGACCCCCATGGACCCTCACAGAGCAGGTACTATTTGGGTGGTGGATCATTCTCAGCACTGCGGTAACACTGATGTGGTGGTGGTGTGTTAGTGTGTGTTGCGCTGGTCTGAGTGGACAATGGAGCGTAGAAACAAGGAGGTGGTCATAATGTTATGCCTGATGTGTGTGTGTGTATGTGTGTGGGTATATATATATATATATACACACACACATACACACGCACAGATAGATAGATAGATAGATAAATAGATATATGTAAGGCCACAACCTTATTGCAGAACTAACTCAATGTGTCAGATATCAGGGGATATACAGTATTTGTAACTATTTCGTGCAATAACTTTCTATTAGGTAGCTTTGAAAGACATTAAACGCTTCAGACATCTGGTTTCTCTCATCACCTGTGAACATTTCTTGATTTGATTAGTTTCCCTAGAAAGGAGCATGTCACAACAAACCACCATGGAATTTGTTGTTTACATGTTAACAATTTTATTGAAATTAGTGGATTTCCCCTGTAATACAACTCCATTTAAAGAGTAATAACATCAATCTATGCTACTGCAGCACTAATAGAACATCAGTACACAGTTTAATTTTCTTTTCACTGGGTCTTCATTTAAAATTACTGTTTTGATCTTGTGTGCACAGCCTGCTTTCCCTAAAACAAAACAGTAGTTAAAGCTGTGGAATATGAGGCGTTTCATCTCAGGAATGCGTACACAAATACAAACACTTTGTCAAAGCAAATCCATTCTCTCAACATCTGATGAGGTCATTCTTTCTCCCTAAAGCACACACAGTCAAGCTCAAAGCCACAAAGAGCACACGGGCAGTGAAGTGCAGGTTTAGCCTCTCAGCAACTGCACAGACTCCTGTGGTGCTGTTTTATGAAATTGTCTCAGCTGAATGGACTTTCCTCTGATTTAATGCCTAAGCTCTCAGAGCCAGTCCCTTGCTGCTCTAATGCCTGGTGGGAAATGTGCTTTGTGGCACCTCACATTATATCATATAGATAGAAACGTTAATAATCCCAGAGGAAAGTGCAGGGTTACCGCTGCAGCAGAAAAGGAGCACCCCAAAGATTTTAGCAATGGAAAAAAGGAAAATTTATAGAATTTATAAAACTTGCATCAGATCTAAACAACAATATCGTCAACATGGACTGAGAACAAGGACTTTGGGTGGAATCAAAGTCTATCTACATGCAAAAGTTTAGGCACCCCTGGTCAAATGACACGCTTTGGTGATTTTCTAAGTGAAAATAAGTTAACATGTCCTCTATAGAGAACACAGTTCATTGTAAAGAACAATTACTGTTTATTTGCCAAATTTAACACTTCGAAAAAAATAAGACATAAACTGTGGCCTGGGAATAAGTTATGGCACATTTTTGATGTTAAAATGTGTTAAGTAGAAATTGTGCACTAAAATTTGCAGAAGAATGGCATATTTGAGTTTGTTCTCTGTAGAGGGTGTGTTTTTTTTTTTTCACTTAGAAAATCAAACATTAGCATATGACTATATTAATCCTGTTATACTGAACTTCAAACCAGTTTAATAATAATCAGAATTACATTTAAACCATCATTTTGCATTCTATTTTTCTTTTACAGGGAACAAATTTTAGATGAACTTTTAATAATTTAAACCTGCAGCTGTGGTCGTTTAAATTTCCAAAATGGCAAATTCAGTGTGTTTAAAAATGTTAGTGCAACACAACATAAACTCATTAATCCGTGATTAGCTCTAAAATTTGCTTAATTTAATCCTTGTCAGTGCAGTCCAGTGTGTGGGTTCACCAATTTGTGCTTGATTATAAATATATTTATACAATGTAATTAGAGATAAATAATCATTTTAAGTCATTTTAAAAACATACATGTATGTGTTGTTCCAGCTGAGATGAAGACGGAAGAACACTTATGCAGCTAAAGAGGTGTTAAGATATTTGCAGACCGTTATTTCATAGTCTGAATGAAAGGCTGGTGACAAAATGCTTTGTCAGTAAACTGCAGGCGAAGAAAGTGCTGATGCACTAATGCAGAAAGAATATGATCATTTCTCTATTCTCTGTTCTGTTGTTTTGAATATAAATTTAGAACATAATGCGCACTTAATATAGTAATATATGAATAATATGCTACTTTTGGGGGAAGTAAATTGGAGCAGTAAGTTATTTTGCTGTTGTGGCCCAAACAACATAAACCATGAAGATTCTGCCTGAACTGTTAAAGTGATTTGTTGAATTGCTTTGTAATTGTAAATACATTTTAATATAAACTTTAAATCTAGGTGTTTCGTTTTAAATACTTTTCTGTCACGTTTTAAATGAGACACGGGGTTCAGCTGAGTTTTTTCCCTATATGAGGACAAACAGAGAAAAGCTGGTTGATAAGATAAAAGTCCAATGTTAAAATCAACAAGTATTAAAAACCATAACACAGTTCCTTCTGTACCTTGATGTATTTCCAAATGCAACATGGTATCAGGGAGGGTCTCAGAGCTAGCTGAGTGTTTTCTCTCAATGATAGTTGGGGGGTGTTGGGAGGGGGAGGTGAAACATCATGATACTGGTTACGGTGCTGGGCAATATATGTATTGTCTATTCTAGTGATATTGACATACCATGATATTGCTTTTCACTTTTAGTTATATTCTATCGATATATTTGATAAATATTATATCAACCATATAATAGCAGCGTGACTGTTGCTAAGTTTTAGCTTATTTTTGAATTTTATTTATTCTTATTATTACACATGGTATCCAGAAGCTGACAGTTAAGTGTAGTGTCATTGAGATTTGTACATAAGAACAGTTCAAACACATAAAAATGATTTTATTAATACATTAATACTAGGTTTCCCTTCTGTAAATATCCTTTCTCTCTGGTTAAATTTTACAATGCTGTATAAATTTCCTTTTCGTGTCATTTCAAGTGAAGAAAGCAGAACAAAACAGTCTAATCAAAACTAACTTTATTAATGCTTCCTAAGTTAAATATTATCCGATACATTGATACATCCAGAAAATACTGTAATATTTAATTTTTGCAAGATTGCCCAGCACTAATTGGTTAATATTATATTAGTCAGTTGATTGATATTTCTCATACCCACTGGTGTTTGGTGACATGATAATTTTGGTATTTGGTATTTGGTATTTTGTGATATGATAATCAGTGGTGTTTAGATTTTAAACATTGTTGCTGTCTAACTTCTCAAATAGGTGAACAGCTCAACTAAACACTGATGCGTTTAAAAAGTGTTACAAAAAACCTGAACATTTGGATTTACAGTGTAGGATATATTGGTACTGTAAAGGATTGCACAGCGGCCTGATGTCTCATTTGGTAATCAGCCTAAGGTCAGCACAGACTAATGATCAAGCTTTAAGATACTCCTCTCCACCAAATCAATCTGTATCAGGGCATCTGTGCCATGAAAGGCCCAGGCCTCGGGCTCTCCCCCCTGGGAGTCCAGCATACAGCAGAGAACACAGAGAACAACTAAATAAGGACAATGGCAATAACAGATGCCCCAAAGAGCATGGGAGCTAAATAAGTGTGATATTAGGAGATAAGGTTTTGACACAGAAGGTCACATCTTTCTTTGGTGACTCACATGTGATGGATGCCCACCATTAGTGTAGCCTTTGTCGATGACTGGCTTGTGATTTAATCTGAAGATTTCGTATGTAAGTTCCAGCTGAGACCTGTCAGATATGACTAAAAGCTTTCAGAAATTGCGTTTAGACACATTGTGTTCTTACTGTGAGTACATACACTATTTAGAAATGCCATGTGTTTCTGAATAAACCTAAAAATGAGAATGATTAAACACATAATGTACAGTGCCTTGAAAAAATATTTGCCCCCACCTGATTTCTTTGATTTTTGCATATTTGAGACATTTGTTTCAGATCTTCAAACAAATATCATATATAAGACAAAGACAACCTGAGTAAACATGAAATACAGTTTTTAAATGATCATTTCGTTTTTTTGGTTACTGCCAGGCCGGAAATTTTTATATCATGTATATCACTTTTTTCAGTCATGTGAAGTAGACTAAAAGCAGCACACTATGCACAATTGAAAGAAATTCTGGAAGAGATTAAAAAGAAAGTTATTGAAATATATACGTCTGGAAAGGGTTACAAAGCCACTTCTAAAGCGAATGACAGTGAGAGCCATTATCTCCAAATGAAGAAAGCATGGAAGAATGGTACATTTTTTAAGAAGACGAACCTCGAAGGAACTACAGGCCTCACTTGCCTCAGATAAGGTCAACATTTATGATTCCACCATTAGAAAGAGACTGAGCAAAAATGGGATCCATGGGAGAGTTGCAAAGTGAAGATGCTGCTAACCAAGAGGAACAAAAAGAACTTTTGCCAAAAAACACCTTGATGACCCCACAACTTTTCGAATAATGACATATTGGGATGGGAACACAGGACTCCCATTACATCTGGGCTAAAGCTAACAGCATTTCGCAGTGAGAACGTAGGGTCAACAGCCAAACATGGTGGTGGTAGTGTGCTGTGTGGGGATGCTTTGCTGCTTCAAGGCCTGAGTGACTTTCAATAATTTACAAAACCATTAATTTTGCTCTCTACCAGAAAATGTTGTAGGAGAATCTGTGGCTATTAGTCAGTGATCTAAAGCTCCAGCGCAATTGGATTGTAGAGCAAGACAACGATCCGAAGCACAAGGGCGAGTCCTCTTCTCAGTGGCTCAAATTTAACAAAATGAAGGTTTTGAAGAGGCCGAGTAAAAAGTGCTAACTTGAACACCTTTGAGATGCTGTGGCAGGAACTTTAATGGGCAGTTCACTCTCAAAGGCCCTCCAGTGTGGCTGAATTAAGCAATTTTACAAAGAAAAGTGGGCCAAAATTTCTCTACAGCATGTGAAGAACTGATCTCCAGTAAAAGAAAGTGTTTGGCTCCAAATGTTGCTGCTCATAGTGGCACAACCAGTTAATAAGTTCAGCTATTAAAATATCTGAAATGTATTCAAGAAAATAAAACTTCAAATGTTTATTGTGAGTTCTAACCTATATTTCTCTACCTGTTAACCAAAATGTTTAACAGAAACTCTTCTCCATGCTAAATATGCAAAAGCAGTCACTCTGTAGACCACAATCATACTACATTCACTCCATTCTTTAAAAGACAAGGGAGAAAACGCACAGACGAGAAGCAACTGAAGGCCCGAATCAAACCCATTGATTGATGGGGCAAACAGCGTCTGACAAGGGTGCGTTGGGGAGTGGATGGGTGCTTTCCTTTTCCCGGACGCTTCCTGGGGGAAAGACAAAGTGCTCTCTGGCCTCCCTCTACATTAATTATCAACCGCTGTCCAGAAGGCACTTTGTCAAGGAGATAAATGAAGTGCCGTCAGAAAAGGAATCAGACAGGAGAAGAGGGTGGGCCTCAATTTCTCTCTCTCTCTCTCCCCCTCTGTTTCTTCTTCTTTCTCCTGGGCCATTCCATGTGCTAGGGAGGTGGGACCCAGGACCAGGATAAATTGTTTGTCATGGGAAATGTATTAAGAACATGTCCACAATGGCACAGGGAGACTTCCCAACACGATGACTTCAGATTGTTTTCCAGACACTGTATAAGCCTGGCCCAATGAAACCTGATTTTGTAATTCAGCCCAAAAGTTAATACATGTCTGGAAAACTAGTCCTTTAGGCTTTGAGGGAAAACAGTAACCAATGAAAATGGTATGCAGTCATTTTATTTTATTTATTATTTCCACTCACAATCTTATTTACATAATGCCCTGAGATATTTAATAATAAGAGAAGGATTCTCAGACATAATGTTATTATTCTGCTTTATCACAGCTGGAACAGCGCTACATGTGAATAATATTTGTGTCCAGCATTAATTTTAAAATCTCATCAAGGGCTCCTCCAGTTATATCATCTGTAAATACTCACATACATTAAAGCACACTTTCACTAACACACAGTGTTAAGTCGCTTTGTAAGCTTTATCTTTCATAATATATCTACAGTACTGTAGGAACGTCA
The DNA here is from genome assembly GCF_904425465.1 of Colossoma macropomum. Lineage (NCBI taxonomy): Eukaryota > Metazoa > Chordata > Actinopteri > Characiformes > Serrasalmidae > Colossoma > Colossoma macropomum. The sequence goes on from NW_023494797.1 coordinate 12,175,756, forward strand.
GAGGTCACCCTTCATAAGGTGGCCACACCTTATTAATGTATGGGACTGAGATCCTAATGCGTGGCCACGACTTATTAAGATGTGGGAACGAGATAATGAAGTCGTGGCAATGACTTAGTAAGGCATGGAAACGAGGTCATGCCTTACTAAGTCATGGCCACGCATTAGGATCTCGTTCCCACGTCTTACTAAGCCATGGCCAAGCATTAGGATCTCATTTCCACACCTTACTAAGTCGTGGCCACGACTTAATTATCTTGTTCCCACGCCTCACTAAGTTGTGGCCACGCATTATTTTTATTTAAACAGGATGTCACAAGCAGGGCTCTGTAGTGGTCAGTTATTTTTTTCTGAGAACATTTCATTTGCAATTGTCTGTTTACTTGTCTCAGTGGGCTTCTTGACAACTACACATCCTTTCAGACTCAGACTCAGAGGATAGCAGGTCTTTCAGATCTGAAGCAGGAGTGGAGCTTGATCTTCTCCTCTCTCTCAAAGATGAAAGCTTTACACTGTCTATCTGATGGGGACAGTTTCGGTGGTCTACCACATCTTGCTTAGTTGTTAGGAATCTCATTTTCTCTGCAGCTTATCATAATTTTTTGAACTCTAATTTTGGAAACTTCTGTTATTTTGTCACTTATTTTTTTTGGCTTTCACCTTTTTTACACAAGTTGATTATCTTACATGTAATCTCCTTAGAAACATCTGCTGAAAAATGAATAATTTGTATTTAATGGCCATTTTGATTGGAAATGAAGTAAATGAAGGGTGATCTCTGACTTTTGCAGAGTACAGTATGTCTTGTACGGGTTTGATCCTGTAAGCCTGCAATCTTCCATATATCTATCTGTCTAGATGAAAATGTTCTTGTCTATAATTTTTAAATCTGTTTAAAGTTTTAATGCTGAAATTCCTTTTTTCTTTTTTTTAAGTCCCCATAGCTTCCTGGTCAGTTGTAAACAATTTCATAAAATTATTCCATACAGGACCCAGACATTAAATAAACCTATTATTGCATTAAGTTGCATTACAAAAGTTACTCATATTCTTTTTAGTCTAGGCTCATGCATATAATCTTTGCCTGGTAAACTGGCTTATAAAGTTAGTGCAAACTGAATCTTAGATCTTGGTAGAGAAGCAAGAGGTATTAAAGCATTGTGACTCTTCTCCTGTGAGCTAGTGCATCTGTCCAGGAGAGAGGGAGGGACATCTGAGGCACGTCACAGAGGCTTTACTATCAGCAGTGGTCCAGATGAGCACAGCAGACTGAGAGAGCGGCTGAGACGGTGGATGAGAGGGCTACAATAAGGAGCAAGGGAAATAAGAAGGAAAGAGGGACAGGCTTTGAGATTAGAGATAAACATCCAGAAAGGAATTCTGACTAAACGGTTGCATCATTTTTAGGGTGGCCAGTAGTCTAAACCTGAGCAAAAATAAAGATGCCGAACTTTGCAGGGACCTGGAAGATGAAAAGCAGTGAAAACTTTGAAGAACTTCTCAAAGCCCTCGGTAAGTTCTTGGCTCGTTTGTTCTAGCGCATAGGGGCCTTTGAGCATTAAGAATACATTGTGATCACATGTGGTCATTTGTTTCCTCTATGTCTTGCCTGTGACATCTCCTGCCTTCTTGGTTTTTCAGCAGCATATTCATGGATTAAGTGGTGTGAAGAGTAAATCACTATTATTTTCAGCCTGCTGCCCTGATTTTTTCTACTCCTTTGTTTCTTTGGCAGCATGTTTCATTCTTATTCAAATTTCCAGTGTAGAAAGTTCTTTAGAGTTCTTGGGAGGCTAGAGGTAGAAAAAAATATGTGCTCTAAAGCATACAATGTTACTGCTTATTTTACTTAAAATTGCTTATTTTATTAAAATAAAAATTATTCTAAGCATTGCAACGAACTCTGTATACTTCGCTATGTTGTAGAATGGAATGGTGAAGTCCGCATTGTGCAAGGTACGGGCGGATAAACTTATTATGTATGATGAAAGCAATGGGCTACTCTTAGAAATAAAGGTCTTTCAGTGGTTCTTGGCTTGGATGTAGGGTTCCTACACCTTTAATTGGTACAGGTCCATTACAGTATGTGGAGGTTCTTTGAACTTCAAACTCACACATCTCATTTACAAAACTGATTCTATGAGGAATGCTCCATGCAAAGGTTCTTAAAAGGAACTTGTTTTTTCTATGGCATTGTAACTCAAGCCTTGCTCTTTGCCAGCTCTCAACACACAGGGGTGGATGTGGACTGTCTGGGTGTTCCTGAAGACCAGTTTGAGAACCGCTGTTCAATGGCATCACTCCAAAAAAAACACTTTTAGCATGATTAATTTTTAGAATGTTACCATCGTATCCTGATTTTTGGGTTGATGACTACGGATGCTTACTGCACACGCATGTAATAAAGGGCTAAAGCTAATAATTAAATTGGGAAATTGAAGACTACAGATCTAAACAATGGCTCTCAGATCTTTCCAGAATTTGGAGGGATGCAGGTTTCGAAGAAAGAACCTAGCTTTGAGAGAACCCATAATGATTGGGGTCAGGAAGTAAGCCAGACACTTACTCACTCAGTTGTTTATACCAGTCCTTTTGTGCTGAAGGCCAGTGGATAATCAGTCCGTGTAGCGATCCATTGCACTGCAAAGAGAACACGAAGCCAAGAGCTGAGACATTCCTTCCAGTCAACACCTTGTCATCGCATCCCCATATTGGCCACATCTGCTGATAACGATCTGCTCTGTGGTGGCCAGATGACTTTTTATGCAGAAAAGTACATACCAGTGGAGTGTACGGAAGAGTGCTGAGCCTGACTTATGGCTGAGAAAAACGAGTGCCAGTCAATCACATCACATAGTTCTCATTTTTCTTCCTCAGCGATTACACAAAAGCAACACGAATGCTATTCAGCCATGCCCTCTGACTAGACAGTAATCATGCCAGAGACAAAACAAATCATGTAATTGTACCCATCTTGGAGGAAATTATGCCAACATGGTAAGAAGAGATGAAACACAGTACAAAGAACATGACTGTTCCTGGAAAATTTGATCAAACCACCTTGAAATATAGTCTACTTACTCTAGTTACAATGTAAATAGTCTTGTTTTGAGATTTGCAAAGGAATGGAATCAATTTAAAACAATCTTATTGCCTTTCTGGGAATCTAATTTAGGCTGATTTCATGGTCTACTCTGTACTCTATATTCTGTAGGGGTGAATGCCATGCTGAGAAAAGTTGCCTGCGCTGCAGCCTCAAAGCCTCTAGTGGAGATCCGTCAGAACGGTGAGCAGTTCTACATAAAGACCTCCACAACCGTCAGGACCACTGAGATCAACTTTCAGATTGGACAGGAATTCAATGAGGAGACAGTAGACGGGCGAAAATGCAAGGTAATCGTAGAGCACTGGGATACCTTATGACTATGAATGGACTTTTGTTGAGCGTAATTAGTATGATTATTCATGATGACCAATCACTGATGTAAGATGTAAGACATGACTCAAACTGAAAGCCATGATACTGAGTCTACTTCTCTGATCACAACTTTATGTGATCATCCCATGACCTTCTAGTGAACTTCAGAAAGGACACTAAGATCTAAGCACTAGTGTGCAAATCTGTCTGGCTTCTCAAACCTTTGGTCTGATGCTAAGCCAGTACACCGACAGGCCAAAGGCAGACTTAGCAAGACTTACTTGAACAACTTCACCCCTTGATCTACTAGATTGAAGGAGCTTCTCGCAAAAACTGACACAGATTATGTACAATAAGAAACAACATGCACTCAAAAAAGTAATGCATTGAGTTTATATTATTCAAATGTGTATATGAAGATGTGTCCGTGACTCTGTCCAAATAATGAGCAAAAAATTGCGCATAGCAAATATAATCTGAAATTGATTTACATTTACTGCTCTGACCTGTTGAAGTAAGGAAACGTCATGGTAAAGACATTTTGTAGCATAAATGGCAAATAGCATGGCCTGCTACATTAGCTTTAGCAAAAAAACTCTGATATATTTGTAGTTTTAAGCAATAAGGACATGCAGAAAATACTAAATATTAAAATATAAGATCTTCTTTGCTTTTATTTGAACCCAGATGAGGTTTCCCACACTTTTGTCCATGTGCTTTATGGCTAATGTATATTTATATCGAAAGTATGTTTGTTTAGCTTTGATAAAGCCTTATTTTGGATCATCCGGTCAGAGTTGCAGTAAGGACTTATGAATGTGGGCCGGACAAAGTTATACAGTAAAAATGACATAATTCACTGATCAACAATAGTTACTTCTTTTAAAGTTTTTGAAGACTAAAATCACAGGTGTGAGACTTGAATAACACTTCAACCTAAAATATATTTCATAAATTATTTTAGCTCATTATAGTTACATAATTATACAATTTTGCATGTGAAAATATGTTGTGACACTAATGAAATATTTTCTGTGTTTCAAGCAAAAATGTGAACATGAAAGTGATTGTAGTTGTGAATAAAATATCTAATAATATACATCAACACAATTTTGTTTTTTAGTTTACTCACTTTTGTCATTAACTGTGTTGATGTAATATATTGTATTCATGTGGAAATCATGTACATTTCAATTTAGTAAATTTAGTGCATTACTTTTTTCAGTATACTAATTTATTCAACTTTAAATGCCAATTTCTTTTTTTTTTTGTTTTTTTTTTGTAACATCAGGACCAGGGTAGTTTTTCAGAAAGTTCATTAGAGGCTATAGCCATAAGCATTAGAGGTTCAGTATCCTCTCTCTTTGTTTATTCTGTGATATAGATCTATATCTAGAATTCATGCAAGTTATTAAATGTTCATGATGTTTAATGTGAGTTCTGACTCCTGAAGAGTCTGAATAAGCAGAAAGTGACTACTGCTGGTGTCACTTTATGGCCAAAAAGTCCCCTTCAGAGGCCCTCAACCTGTGGGAGGTGGCTGTGAAAGCACAGGGTGGTCACAGACTAAATCTTCATATGGCGGTCCGACTGGTGGTAGGCAGTTTTACAGGCTAACCTCTATGACCGCTGATTTTTTTATGGCAACATAAAAAAACAACAGTCATGGCTCTGAATAAGCATGTGTTTTTGTAATAAGTGCATTTATTTCACTCACTGCTTCACAACTCTAACATTTAGTAGTAAGAGGTTATTAGTATTGTATAATATAATAAATGCACTGTAGATTTTAACTACTAGATGACCAGTTGCCATGGGGTTTGGGAGTCCACAGCTTGTGGAAAGTTCAGAGGCCCAAGGCGGGGCTCTCGGGGCCTCTCCGGAGCTTTATGGGATGGTGAAATATGGCAGTGACTCACAGCCACTCTGTGGTGATGAAGCAGGGTCAACTGCGATGCTGCCCTCTCCTCAGTGCTCTTATGAATCACACTTCAATGGCCTTTAAGTCTTTGATGTGCTGAGCAAGCATCATTAATATGCTGATATCATGATCTCTTAAAGAGGCCATATCTTTCATTTTTCTTATATTTTATTTTGTTCCCCTGAGATCCATTGATGACATTTGTGTGGGTTTATATACCAAAGGCAGTCATAATTCATTTTTACATGACAATTTTCCAGCCTCTCTGTAGGCATTAATTAAACAGGCTGTTTTGTTGCAGTGCCTGTAAGACTGATATATGTAAATGACCTCTGCTTTGATTGGCCCTGTATTGTGCCTCATTCAAAAAGCAGTACTGGCTGAAACTGGCTCTTTATAACTTCAGTGTGAATGGTTGGGTTAAAGTGCTGTAGGCTAAATAGGTGGATACATGTTGAGATCATGACATGAGATCACAATAAATTAACTGGCTGTTTTTGCTGCTTAGTTTCCATATAGTCGTATGCAAAAGTTTGGGCACCACAGGTCAAATTACATCTTTAGTTGATTTTCTAAGTGAGTTCTTAAAGTATACATCCTCTACAGAAAACAAACTTTTTTACATTTAAATGCACAGCTGCTGTTTATTTGCTGAATTTAACATATTGGAAAACACTAAAACATAAAATGTATCCCCAGTATGTTAAACTCAGCAAAAAATATATAAATTGTGCATTCAAATTTGGATATTTAAGTTTGTTTTGTGTAAATAATATATTATCAATTCAGCAAAGCATGAAAAATCAACAAAATCTGTCATTTGACTTGGGGTGTTCAAACTTTTGCATATGACTGTATGAACTGTATGCCCTGGAGGGTGAATGGTTAGCTAAACTTTGAAACTTTAAGCCTTTAACATTGCTTTTATTTAAAAAATTGCAATTTAGCTTTCCAGGATATGGGCCCTACATCTAACCCTGTAATATCCCAGGTTTATTACATACTAAGGTTTATTATTCAGTAACTACAGGGACTCCAATGCAAACTCTCTGAGAAGTGTATAAAAAAACTTCGGGCCTGCTGGTAGGCCCTGACCATTTAAGGGCTTAAAGTAACTGTAAAAGAGACCAGACATTCCAGCTGTTTAATCCCTAGCATGTTATTTCACTAGATACTAAGTCCAGCATTGCATTGCTCAGCCCAGCATTATTTCTGTCCAGCACTGCTAACCTAAAGTTGTTCACAGAGTCTGGCCACATGGGAGACGGAGAATAAGATCACCTGTAGGCAGACCCTTTTGGATGGAAATGGCCCGAAGACATACTGGACTCGAGAGCTGAGGGGAGACGAGCTCATTCTGGTGAGGAACCTTTCTTTTACATGGTCAAAAGCTTTAGCATTGTGTACCATTCACAGCTTAAGGGCATGTTCAGAATATGGAGTTATGAAATAACTGTTTGGAGGTGGACCAAGCTCCTTCTTCCAATCTAACATCCTATAAATCTCTATCTTTTGTTTCCTGTGATAAAGTTTTCACACCCCATCACCTCACTCAAATCATCTTTAGTAACTGACAGATGTGAAGTGGATGGCACAATATAATCATTTGATTCATACTGGTGTGAAACACATGCACATTTCTTCACTTGGCTTACTGCTCTACTCTTCTAGCATTTCGGAAGGAGAGTTACAGTTGTTTGCTGTACAATGTCTATGTACCACGCCTAAGTGTATGCACATGGAAACCAATTATTTGTTGTAGTTGACAGTGGGCTCCATTTATCAGGATCAGAAAACACTTAAAGGGGAATTCCAATGACATTCAGATTCAGAATGTCTGCGTAATTCAACGGTGGAGATGTAAACAAAGACCTTCAGAGTGGTTTGATTTGAAAAGTTTCATGGTAGAAAACTCCATTTCTTTACAGTGGTGATAGGGACCAGGGGTTGTGATGTCTACAACACAAATATAGCCATTTTCTTTACTATTCAAAATGACCAATGCACCATCACATCTTCTGTTATGTTGAAAATAGTAAAATAGTGGTAAACCAAAAAAAAAAAAAAGAAAGTTTTCTTTGGATATTATTTTGCCTTTCATGTGCTTCTCCTCCAAGAATGTAGTTTAAAACTACATTTTAAGCCAAAACATCATATCTAAGACAATCACCAATGTCTCAGGCATCTGGCAATGTAGTTGCAACAGAGTAGTGACTTTATGTAAGTAATCTTTTGCGGCATTTTAGAGCAGTTGCCTGGTTCCCATCACATCCACTGTGAACAATTCTGACTCGTTAAGTTTCTCTAGAATGGAGCATTTCACATCAAACCACTCTAAATGACTTTGTTCACATGTTGATGACTTATTTATGCAGGAATCAGTGGAGTTCTCCTTTAATGCACCAAATTAGGATGTGATCATAAAGCTTTTTCTTGGTGTTACAATGTAATAGCGAAGGGATAAAATACATGCAGCTTGCAGTTTTCCAAGCGTCGTCTCCCGAGCATTAGATTTTCAAGGCAGATCAAGTCGTGCACTTTCAGCTTTGACTCAAACATAAGGTAGTGGTTAAGGCACATTCCATGCAGTTCTGTGTGTTGCGCCCATCAGAAACACTTCTCTGATTTCACCCATTCATGGCTTTTCTGTCTGAATCACAAGAATGTGGCATCTCGCAAACATCTGGCCCGTTTGGTTTTATAGACCAGATGGACAACAGTAAATGGCACTAATAACCCAGTGGAGAGTTTTACTGGAGAGGAGGATTTCCTCCTTTACTGCCTTTGCAGTCCCTGAGGGACATCAAATATGTTCCTCTCTTCATGAAGTATCTGTGATCAGCTAAAAAGAGGCTTTTTTGTAAGGCTGAACAAAGACGCTTGTGAAAATGTTAAAATCACAGGGGCATCCACTGAAACTACACTAAACAAAGAAAGCATTGGATTTATTTGATTCAAATATGTATCACTGAATACAACATATTAGATCAACACAATTACTGCCAGAAGTCTGTAAGTATGCATTTGAATCAAGTACGTTCAGTGTATCACATTTTTCAGCTTATTCACAGCATAAGAGCAATTCATATCCATGAGATAATGGGAGGGAGACTCTTTGGGAATTTATCAGATGGACAGCTATGAGATTTATTACAGTGTCATGACCCATATTGCATGTGTAGATTGGCCTGATCCTCAGTATAATAAAGATCAGACCATGCAGATTGGAGAACTGTATCAAAGAATATTTAGTTTCTAGTTAAAAAAAGATTAAAATAATGTACTACAGTAATGCATTCCTTCACTGTTTCTAATAAAACTACAGTAAATCACTGAACACAGCACTTAACTGCCTCTCCACTGATGAGCTCATGTAATGTAGTGCATTGCAAAGTGAAGACCCCTCTCCACAGCCGGTACTATGACTCGTTGATAAGCCATGTCTTGACTTGCCCCAGGAAATACTGCAGATACTGTACCTGTAAGTGCACAGTCGACCGTCAACTCTCAAGATAGATTGGAGCTCAGTTTTGGGTCAGTGGCGTCTGTTTGCCAGTCAAATCCTGATCCGCACGGCCAACATCAAAGTAATTCCAAGCTGACAGGGAAATGAAGCTTCCGACGACAGGATGAATGAGCGACCGCACATTTATATGCTTCGCTTGTTCCTCTATTCGTCAGTCATTTCATCAGGAGGACATTTATTGATATTTGCTGAATAGTTATGTCAAAGTATTTGACTGATTACAGGAAATTTCAGGCTCTGGTCTGGAAATCATTCATTTTCTGTAAGAACAGTAGGTTTTATTTATCAGAATCGAATCAAAAAACGATCAAGATACAAAAATACAGGACACACACGACATAAAACAAACATATTATCATAAATTTTTCATATAGATAAAGTAAATGTTGGTAGGCATCCCTTGTCCCTAGTGTGGGATGATAAGATGTTGATGTTTGATTTCTACAGTCTACCCCATGCTGAAAAGAACTACAGTTGATTTGTGAGTGTGAAGAACTTCTTAATAGTATGAGGAATCTTCACATGATGTGAGGAAAGGTTCTGTACCAATTTAAGGGTTCTTCCTAGAACTTTTATATTACATGAAGATTTTTTAAACTTAAAAAAAAAATAGTTTACTAAAGAACCAAAAGGTTTTTAGGGAACCAAAACTGGTTCTTTTATGGCACCGTGCCAAGAACCCTTTTTGGCACCTTTGTTTGAGCAGCAAATTGGCAGATTATCTCACCTTTCACTAATTTTGTGCCTGCCAAATCGTAAAGTAAGTAGTAAAATGGCCAGTGAAGACCCCAGTTCCTGAGACAGTAGGATGTGAGAAATGAATCTGAATATTTATAAGATGATTAATATGCTGGGGTGGTAGAACAGCCTCAACCCACACTCAAATAAAAGTATTGTCAAGGCTGTGAAATAGTGACTACAACCTTGAGTAGAAGAACAGAAGTTTTATAGCAGCATAAAACTACTTATAGTTTTATAGCAGCATAAAACTACTTATACTCATATGTGTGGTTTATGTTAGTCATAATACATTTTTACAGAAGTATTTTTCAACCTTTGCTTATCCCTTAGAATCAAACTGGCTGTTTTTGTTACTGTGCCTTTAAGAGTGATTTATGTAAAGAGCTCTGTTCTTACAGGCAAATACAGCCATATGCAAAAGTTTGGGCACTGCTTTTTTCAATATGCATGTTTTGTTGCTAATTAGTGTTTAGCTTGAGGTTGGAAAAAGGTCTGGTGAAAATGAATTATGACTGATTTAGGTACATAAACCTCACAGATGTGTTGATATTAGGGAAATATAATAAAATGCAAGAAAATGTAAGATGTGACCCCTTTAAGAGATTATCATATCAGCATGCTAATAATGTTTGCACTGACGTTCCATCAGCATACAGGCCACATTTTGTGTTTTATTTTTTCCACAATATGTTAAATACAGCAAATAGTAATTGTGCATTAAAATGTGCAGAGGTGTGTTCTCAGTAGAGGATGTGTTAACTTATTTTCACTTAGAGAACATGTTATTTGACCAGGCCCAGACATTTGCATACAACTGTGTATTGAAATGTTTTCATAGCTTGCATTTTTATTTGAAAAAAGGCAAGAAAATTTGGTTTTCCATGACATTTTAGTACTGATTACTTATACTTACAGAACTGCAGTTCAAAAGTCAGTACATATGCTGTCAATAACATAATATAATGGAATTAAGTGCAAAACTACCTGTTAATGATAAATGTAACTGAGTAAATAATATTCCTTTCCTATTTATTATACTTAAAAGCACTGGTTAATCTATCAAATGTAATCTGACTGAAATATTTGTAACATTGCATTGTAAACCAAACAGAAATAACTCACCTATAACACATTTTGAAACTGTCAAACTGTATTATTTTGGCACCAAGTCGTCCCCTATGTGTGTCCTCAGGATGAATCTGCTGTAATAAAGCTGGCACTCTGAGCCCCTCGCATTGACCCAGTCCGGCCTGCACTAATGGGCCTCATTGATCATGTTACGTGGGGGAATGCTAGCGACGTGGAGGGCCCTGACACTCCTCTCACTAATGTGTCCCAGGGCGCCGCTGCACCAGGCAGATGGCCTGTCTTAACACCAATTCTTTAAAGTGTGCACAAGGTGGGCCGGCCCTCTCTTCCTGCTCTGGGACGCAGATGGCGTTTGGCGCTGACAGCCGCCCCGTTTCTGTCCTGCTGTGCTTTTCAAACTCCAATAAATATGGCAGGCCAGCAACGAGCTGTCAAACCAGCCCACTCTTCCTCCCCTCTCGCACTGACGTGACTGACAGTTCATCTCTCAGACTGTATGTAGTCTCAGCTCAGAGCAGGATATAAGATCAAATGTGTGACTGTGTGGTGGAGCGCAGCAACAGACCTCAACACAGCATTTTATAGACACATATGATAGGAACTCGGCGTTATGATAAGCATATTAAGGGGTGCATTTGAGTTCGGTGCAGAATGTTTATCATTATTTCAAAATGTACCATTCACTTCTCAGTCCATACAATCCACATATAGAAATGAAGCAGCCGAACAGCCTTTTAGAAAAACCAATGCTTTTACATACACATATATCTGCCTATTGGCCTACAGCTATGTAACTCTGCCCTTTCACGCTACAGTTATAAGTAATGTTTCAGCCTGGTTTGCTCTTGAAATGAGCCGCAGTACAGGGCAGCCAATCAGAACAGAGGTCATTTACATATACGTCTCAAAGGCACAGTAACAAAAACAATGTCTTCTGAGAATTGGAATTTGACCAAAAACAAAAAATAAATCAAGACTAGGCAAGGCTAGTTTTGCTGGCCTGCCACTGGCTATATGGCATTTGTCATGCAAGTGTCTATGGTGCACTTAGATCATTATCACTACTACTACTACTAATAATAATAATACCACTTAACAAGAAGACCCCTCATATAAAGGGTTTATAACTGGTTTAAAGTTAGGTCATCAGTATTTACACTTCAAAATAATTCATAAAGAGTTATAATGCATAAATAAAAAGGGCAACAGTGACCTGTGGCTTGCTAAATAGTGATCCCACATTCATCTACACTGTTAAACTTCAGATCTTGCTGGTTATATATCTTTTGTTGTCTTCTCCATCAGTCACCACTAAACCTGTCAGCATCTTTAGATATTCATATTCATCAGATACGACAGCTCAGTTTTGCCCTTTTTATATGTTATAACTGCTTATATGTGCTCAGTGTTTTTATTGTGTTTATGACCTAATTAATAACCATTAATAAACTAGTTTTAAACCATTTGCCAACCCATTCTAAGGGTAGTTTTATTGTAAAGAAGTCCCAGTAAATATCTCAGTAAATCGACGTACCTTAATTTCATAGTAATAGCCTCTGCTTGAAACAGGAAGCTAGCACTATGCAGTTTGGCATCCCATCAGTCAGTCAGTGAGGGAGTAAGTAAGAGACAGTGATTCTTGTAGGCTATCCATCAAAAAAGAATATTGACATTTGTTTTAACCACTAAATAGAAAACAGTGGAGAGGCAGTTAAATTTTATTGTGCATTGTATTGAATATACATTTTATTGTGAAATTTAGATATTGATACACCCCTAGTAGGAACGTACTATTCTCTCATGTATCTCCAAGAAGGATCAAATAGGAAAAGATCATCTTTCCATAGCATTAAATAAACATTTCTCTCTCTGTTTTCATTCTTTAGGTTTTCGGAGCCGATGACGTGGTGTGCACGAGGATTTATGTACGAGAATGAGCTCCATGAAGAACAGATGGAAAAATAGGCCAACGCTTACGCTTATTCAGCAGTGACACTTCATTTACACTTTTTACATTACAGGGCTTTTCATAACAATTTGTAGTTACCTGCGGGAAGATTGTGTTACAGATAGAGGGCCGTGTCTTCATCATGTAGAGCAGCAGTATTTGGTATAGGTCATAGACAATTGCACAAGGTAGAAGTCAAGTCAAGGAAAGCTTAAAAAATAGAATACTACGTGGGAAACTGTCTTTACATTAAAACCTGTCACATATCATCATATTTCTCATTTCATGTTTAATTGCTTTGTACTTATCATCAGTAATTAAAGTCTCCATAGAGATATCTTACTAATGTGGGACTACATTTCTTTCACAGCAGTGATTATCTATCATTAGCACCCTTTAGTGTATACACATAAATTACAGGGCAATAATCATATGGAATAATCACAGTGTGATATTACTGTGACAGCAAGTTGTCATTTAAATTATTATAGCCTTTTTATAGAAAGGCACCAAGTAAAATTACAACACAATTTAGCTTAGTGTGGCCATTTTGAGCTGGATAAAAATTCTGGAAACTCCATAATGACTCTATAATAGTGTATATTTCTTAACAATAAATTTTTCCCCAGAGTAGCTTTTGAGAAACTAGATTGTGAATAGTTAAAGGGCCCATATCCTACATTTTTGTTGAATTTTATCCCCCCCATATGATCACTTGTAACATTTGTGTGGTTTTATGTACCAGAAATATTTTCCAACTTCTCTTTAGCCCTTACAATTAAACCAGCGTTTTTGTCCCTGTGCCTTAAACTAAACTGCCATAGGCTGAATAGGTGGATTTATAAATTTGTTAGTTTTATGACATCACAAAAACTATGACTTCAAAGCAGGCTTAGTTTCCTTATATGGCCTGGGGAGTGAACTTAATGTTTTTGAAACTTGAACAGGGTTACATACCACATCAAACTCTTTTATTAGAAAAAAAATGAGTACAGTGCACTTTAAAAAGAAATGGGCCCTTTAAAATTAGAAAAGGTTTACAACTGAGATCAAACCTGAAACTGATCATCATTAGCAGAGCAGGAAATCAGTGAACAAACAGTGAAACAGCTGATCTCTCCCTCTCTCTCTCTCTCTCTCTCTCTCTCTCTCGTTTTGTTGCCATGGTTACAATTACATCACACATAGAGGGTGTAAGTTAAATCTGGGCCTGGTCCCATCTGAAACTGGTTCTAGCACAAACGTTCAAATGCTACCAAACCTTAAAACATCTGTTTGGAGGAAGAACATGAAGATTTCATCTCAAAATATTTCTTTTCCCTCCCTGTTTTTACCTCTGAGAGCAGCAGCTATATCACTGTGGAATCTCGCTTTATGAAGTCATCCAGCTCTCATTACAGAAAATCAAAGGAGGGCCAAAACAACACTTAGTACAGCATTGAAATGATCAAGAACACGAGAACAACTCTAAAGCTCTACGGTTTTTTTTTACCAGATGATAAAATGTAAAGAATCTAATGTGCAGCTAATGTGTTGCTCAGGGTAACCAAGCAGAAAGGCCTGAAGTTTCCACACTTCATTTGTGAGAAAGCCACTCCTCTCCCTGACAGCATCCATTTTTCAGTGCTGGGGCCGGCCCACTGAGGGCCCAAACGCGCCTCTTTCAGCTGTTCCGTGAGAGAGAGTGGGCAACAATGGACTGAGCTGAGATCTGTGGGCTTCTGGCTGTGTAATGACCAGTTACATCACCCACTACTGAGACAGGAAGTCTGTCTGGGTCTCAGAACTTTCAGTGAATTAGCAACCAGTGCTGCCTCTTTTCTCTCCATGACTTAAATGTCACTATAGTTACTTTATATTTTTTTATAACCAGCGTTTACTTTAAAAAGGCCTCTAGATATCAGATGAACACATCTTTGTGTGTGTATATATATATATATATATATATATATATATATATATATATATATATATATATATATATATGTGTGTGTGTGTATACATACATACATACATACATCATCTAAACCGCTTATCCTTCTGGGTCGCAGTGGGGTGCTGGAGCCTTTCCCAGCTGTCATTGGGCGGAAGGCTATGTGCATGTGTGTATATATATATATATATATATATATATATATATATATATATAAATAAATAAAAGGTGAGAATACACGTGTAAATGTCAGAGACCATCCTTCATTTGTTTAATTTTCAGTCATTAACTAAATATTTCAGAGGCAATTTGACAGAAGATAATCTATTTAAATAGAGACATCAAAGGAAAATACAAAAAAAAGAGTTATCAAGGAGTTTAAAAAATGATTTTAAGACACAGAGAACAACAACCATGCAAGACCAGGTAGGCCACCAAAACTGTTCCCATCAGATAAACAGCACTTCAAGCTTTTATCTTTGAAAGACTGGAGAAAAACAAGCTTTACAAGCTCTATTCCTCCACTCTGAGAAAACCATGCTATGGGTCTGAAAGCATATGTAGCAGTTCAGAAGCCTCACTGAGAAAACTGAAATGGAAGAAAACTTGCAAATCAAACAAATAAGCTGCTGGTCTTCTCAGAACAAAGGACTGACCACCCCAGAGGTGTGGAAAAATACCTCCGCAGATTTCTTTCAGAATCTGTAAGCATGTCTCCAGAAAAGCATGAAAGCTAAAAATGTACATTTCAGATCTGAAAAAAAATCCTACTGCAAGTGTATTACTGTATCTAATCTCAGAAATACCTCCTGAAAAATTAATTACATTATGGCTGTAAATTAAATTTACATAGTACTGCATATACCAATGCTTTCTTTAGATAGTCCTACCAATAACTATAATACTATAACTATACTAAGTTCGGTTTACCCAATAAACTGGGCACTCTGTGCTTGTTACAAAAAATCCAAAGTGAGGTGTGCAGACAAACAAGGGCCTGTTTGCCTACAAGTTACATCATCTTTAGAGGGAAAAAAAATGCAGTTAGGCATAAGAATCACACTGGCTTGTAAGACAAAAATATAATCAAGCGAATAATTAAATATGTTGTATTCCCTAACATACAAGAAATAATGCAACATTACAACAAAACACTACACAAGTTACATTGCAAAACACAAGTTAGACTGCAAACCATGAGCAGCACATTACATTACGGCTAATGAAACTGCTCAAATGCTCCCCCTGCTGTCATTTGTACATCACTACATTTAATAAATTGCTCACATATTTGGGCACATGGAATCAGAAGCCTCTGTTACGAGAAGAGAAAATCTTATGGGATAGATTTTATAATCTGGTGGGGGGGGGGCTTGTGGGGCTTTAGTGTTTACTGTGAATTCAAAGAAGTACAAGAGATCAGATTAATCTACTACAACTTTGTTTTATTTCAATCTTTAAAACAATGATGAATAATACAAAAGACTGTACATGAGAACATAGAAACATGCTGTCATTGTCTTTTTGTGAATATGCTTTTACATACTTTTTCAGCAGTTTATCAACACTTGGTGCACAAAAACAAAAGTGCCCCAAATTAAATGTCACAACTTTTTTTCATATTAGCACTAGTTGGGAGGCAAAACAGGACAATAACAGTGAATTGTTTCTAAGCTCTACTCAGTAATATAGGAGCACGGGCAGTGTCACAAATTTTCAATATAAGGTTGGGTAAAAAATTCTTCAAATGTGTCATGAAAAGGCATTCTACATACAGAACATTCTTTAAAGTCCCAGACAAGTCACAAACACAAAAATAATGATAGGATCCCAAAAAAAAAAAAAAAATTATAGCAATAACTCCCTTTGGTAAAAAAGGTGATCGGTTACAATATACAGACCAGCATTAGTCACCTCTGCTAAGATAAAAGTCCAAAAGGTGAACTACATTTTAATGTTTTCAGAATATAAACAGTCTGGAATATATACAAATTATTTACATCATCTGAGATTCTGCGGCTGCTCTTGTCCTTTCGTCTCCATGTTGAAGCTGGTATTGTAGATAACCATTAATGCATAATTGCCTTTCTCAGGGATTTTATAAATATTTAACAGCACAGAACTCTCATACTGACATACAGAGCCTGTACAAATTCACATCATCAGGCCAGGCATAGCTGCATGATCTGATACTAAGACTCTTCCCCCACTATCTGACCAAGTTAACATCAGTGCTTACAGTCTCCTATTCATTCTACAAGGAGGACAATCTGGCTGCCATTATTGATAGTGTTTGTAAGAATGTGGTTAACACTGAATCAAACAACAATAACAACGACAACAACAATAACGACAACAGCAACAAAAATGCATATTGCTAATAAACTACAAAAAAAAAAATTGAAAAACAACATTTACACATTGACCTGTGACCGTACATTTTTTAGTTCCACACTCTGATTATCGTCTGGATAGTTACACGAAATGACTTTGTGCAATTAGGAAATTAAAATAATAAAATAATAAAACACTGGAGTCTTTGCTCCATCATGATTGAAAGATCAGGAAGGCATGCCAACTTGGCAACAAGTTCAAGGAAAGAAGTTCCCATCTAAAAGTTTATTAAGATTAAAAAAAAAAAAGTGGATAAGAGCAAGAAATCTGGAAAGAGCTCCATGGCAACCAGCATAAAATTTCAGTGCTGCTTCAGTCAGCTATGTTTTTTTTTCTTCTTAAAAAGTTAAAAAGAAACATCACCCCCCCACCCAGAAGAGGAATACCACCCCAGAGAGTGCAGTGTTATGCAGTGGTGCTGTACAGAACCCTGTATCTGTTGATGGGCTGAAAGTGGAGGACACTGGGCTCACAGGTGGTCTTACAGGGCCGCAGCCCCTCCTGGCAGTCTCCCATCAGCCACCTGTGGTTTTCAGTGGACATGTCGCTGGTCACGTGGGCCTTCCTCCATGTGTCCAGCCATGTCTGGAAACGCTGATGAAGGCGAGTGCTAAGTTGCTGGTGAGACTGAAGAGAAGGATAAGCATGTTAGTGATTATCACACTCCTACATCAGGCTGATAGCAGATTTGAGCACTACTCAAGTGGGATTAGTTCTGCCGGCGGTGGTGGCGGTGGTTCTGTATCGCACCTTGTAAGAGATTAGACTGGTCAATTCATGGTCTGGGTGAACGTCCACAGACAGCCACGAGTGAAAAGTCACAGCGAGTATATTAATTTCTGCATTATACCACATGTACTACATTCAATAACAATAACACAGCTGTCACTATTCAAAAAGAAGTACTATTAGTAATGGAATTTCTAGTTCAGCCAATTATAGGAGGCCATTCCCTCTGTAATTATTACTGTCAGATAAGTGTTTAGCATAGAGGTGGGCGATATGGCAAAAACTTAATATTGCGATACATCAGGAAATTTTCACAAAACACGATATGTAACAATATCTATTTTCTTCAGTCATTCGATCAGTTGGAACAGAGAAAAAAAGAACCAACATTTAAAAAAAACAAAAAAAAAATTAAAAAACTGAATTTAATGATTTTTATTCAATATTTGCACTACATCCAGTTAAACGGAACTAAGTTAGCATTTTGTATAATGAAACAGGCAGTTGGTCAGTACTGATGATATCCACAATATGTTCAGAAAAGTATAATGTGCTGTATTGTGACATAATGTGTCACGATAACAATATATATTGCCTTATTGCCCAGCCCTAGTTTAACAATTTCAATATTGTATTTGAAATTGGAAAAAAAGTATAAGACAATAAAATGAAATTGAAAGCTGTATCATCGATACGCCCTGCATCTCTCAATTGCAGTCTTTCATGAAAACTGTCAATGATCAATCCTAGGGATCTGAGGGCATCCTATTGGAGTAAAGTGATTTACATACCTGGTGGGCTCTTGACAGTGCTGTGCGTCTGTACATGTAATCCTCCGAATTGCAGACATAAACCATCTTGTAGGAGTTGAGCTTGAACATGCATTCCATCTTGGGGTCCTCTGAAGTGTCTGCGGATTTCTTAGCAGCTTCCTTTGCCTCTCTCATCTGTACATCCTGCCCTCGCTGGCACTTTCGGATCCGTCGGAGGTTCCTTACAAAAAGAATGGAACATTGCATTAATGTACAAAGCTATCTGTAAAGCCTCCACCTGCGGTATGTATTCCAATACATAATTTAACCCACATACCAAGGCTCAGCATCTCAGTGTGATCAGAAAGGAAAAAAACCCAATCAAATAGGACAGAGAGTGTACAAAGGCAACTGACTACAGTGCACCTCTATGAGTCAAAGATTTCCTTAATAGGCTCATATCCTTGGCAAACCATATTTTGATCAAGTACATCAAATCCAGATTTTGAAAAGAAAAAAAAATATATATATATATATATATATATAAACATAAATAATTGCAAATAAAAGAAGATTTCCCCGCTTCAATAAATACTAAAATTAGAAAATGTACTTACCACACAGGTTACAGATGAGAGCGGGGACTGAAACCATGAATCATATTTTGTATTCAGGGCTCCACTTTACAGAAATTGAGATGCACTAGCCAATTCTCAGTAAAAATAAGAAATAAGAGTTAAAAAGCCAGGATATGGGTTGATACTTTGATGTAAGCATTGACAGTTCAAACACCATTATGACCATGCACAAAAACCTGTTGGGTTCTTTGCCGCATTATTTTTTCTTAAGGCGAACTGTGAAGCAACAAAAATATGAAACTTGGGTTAATAAATATAAAGCCTGAACTTCCCAATCTCACACCTGTGATGAGATGCACAGAACAAAAGCACAACATTAAGTGTCAATCAACAACCACCACCACATGTCAGTCAAAAACTTGCTGCCAGTTTGTGTATGATTAATATAAAAAAGGTTTTCCAGCACTGCACATATTGAGACATGCATGCAAAACCAAAGCACAAAAATAACTGATGAAAACAAGCCACAGAACATCCTTCCATGCAGGTGCAAGTGCTTGAACTTTGGGAAAGAAATACACGCACATTTGAGGATACAATTTAGACCAGCATTTTATTGACAAGCCCCCCATCTGAAATACAGTTGTGCGGGTGTCACAGATCAGGGCGAGTTAGACTTCTATCTATTACACCACTCTGAAAATTGTGAAAACTGATAACCCTGGGCAGAAAGAACAAACCACGGGAACGCTCTGTATCTCTGAAATATGTAATACACAGTGTTTGTGGAGGAAAAACTAACACTCAAATCTTAAAGACCATAAAATCATTTACAGGAACATCTACACATGATCACTTATCTTCAAGTACAGAATCATATCTGTGAAAATCAGTATGTGAACATAACAGGGCACGAATAACTGTGACTGGGCAAAAATACAGGTTCTTTTTATTTTTCATACATGATATTCTAATTGTAGGCTTTAAATCTGTAAGCCATTTGTCACTTAAAAAGATTCTGGTAAATCCTAGGAAATGATCTATGAATCAGAAAATGATGTACTCTGCTATTTTCAGAATGAGCCCATTTATATATTCTTAATGCATATCGTCTCATTCCCCAGCGAAAAAAATGCACTTCAAAGGAACATGATTTTCCGACAAATCCCTGTTAAGAGTGGGGTTATAAAAATATTTTCCATACTTTCATATGAAATACAAAGATTAAAATCATATCCATTTACCTCCTATTTGCCAGTTATTTCCATCACATTTGTAACAAGCAATCAAAACTGAATGAATTACTGAATGCAGCATTTTGTTTTGCATCTAAAAAACTCAAATGACCAAAATGTATTAAATAAATAGCACTTCTCTAAACACAATGTATTGTACTTACAATGCAGTTAATAAATAAAGTATATACCAACATCAATGTTTTTTAGCATCCCCTGAGCAAAAATAAACAGCTAAACAACTCCCATGGTTCATTAAATAAATCTTCAGTAAAGTGCACTCGCAAGAAGAGAAAAGGCTCATCCTTGTTTGGGTGGAAACACAGTGAGGTGATTACAAAGAAAGGCAGTTCAAGAGGGGGGGACACCCAAATATTCTCCTACAGCAGACATTAACTACTGAATCTTCCTGCATTGCACCTGTTCCATTACACTATCTAAACTCATTCATGCCAGAAAAATCTGTGTGAGGAGCAAAACACTTCACTTGACATACTGTGGCACTGCACCGTGCCCCGAAGTTCCTCTGATCAGAACCAGTGGGCCTACAGTCCCAAAATGACTGTTGATGTTTTATCATCTATCTATCAGGCTGATGGTATGAAGCCCTGCAACAGGGCTTTCGTAAGAGAGCCGTGACAGGCTCAGGGCTCAGGAGATGGGGCAGGGCCGAGCCTCACCTGGGCAGAAACACAGGCTTCTGGGAGAGGTGCTCCCGCAGCTCCGGAGAAGCAGAGTCCGTGGTTAGGTACCGCTCCACATAATCTGACCACCTCTGTGGGAATCAGACAGAGACATTTCTCAAAAACATTTTCACTGCGTACTCTCAAAGCAATGATTTGTCAAAAAAATACATTTTCAACATTCTCCCCATACCTCAAAATATGCTTCTTTAGGTTTTGTTTTGTAACTAACTTTTTTTGTGACAGTCTATACATTTGCTTTTACAACTAGTGACATTTAAGACACAGAGAAACAAACCTCTGCAAAAATAATGATTAATGATAATGAGAGAATCACTAGATAGGCTTTGATGCCAGCTAGGTACTTAACATATTTCATAGCTGGAATCAAAGCCTGTCTCATGTGATCTAAAATGTAAAGATGTGGTTGATTATGAGAAGCCATTTAATAATTATTTATTTTTCCATTTGTCTTCTTTTAAAGAGCTATTTAAAAAACACTTTTAATGATTTAAACCTATTATTACATTTTCTCATAATTTCCGAATGTATACTGTCTGGACGCTCCACAAACCAATTTGTTTAGTGTTTCATTAAACATTATGTTAATGTTTATTTTGTGTAGTAATTGTGTTCCTGAATATTTTACAATCTAAAATTAAATGACTTAATGAATCGGACTCCTTGTCTACCGATATTTGATATCAGTTGTATATGTAGAAACAATTAATTTAACAATTTATTCAAGTCATTTTAGACTGTTTCTATTGGTCTGTTCAGTATGAATCTTTGACAATGGCAGGGGCAGCTGGTGTTGTCAGCTGGTGTAAAAACAGAAAAAAGTAATGTAATGTAGATTTCTAGTTATTATAAATTACATATGGTTACATATAGTCACTGTTTAAAAAAAAAATATATATATCTTTTTTTAGTTTTAGTTTTCTACACCATCTGAGCTCAGTAGCTGCCCTTTATAATGAAAGGAATAACAGAAATGCTGCAAAATTGCTTGGAAAAAAAAAAAAAATATATCTTCAATAACTTGCATTAAAAATTAAGGAGGTTCCTGCCATCTCCTATACAGTTTTATTGACAGTATTTTTTCAATATCTACTAGTATATTGTATCTCAATGCTATACATTTTTAGAATCGTCTACAGCATCGTTCATCATTCTAGACACACTTAATTTCAAGGGTATTTATGTCAATACACACTATATACACATTTATATAATGTAGAAACCAGGACTACACTCACCTGGATTAGCATTACAGAGAAATTTAACATTTATTTCTGTAGCTTTACAAACGCAGTAAAACAAATGAAATGCAGTTTTTTTTTTTTCATATTAGCTCAGTGTTGCCTCAACACTCTGCTCCTCCTGTGTATAATAAATGCATCAACAAATACCGGTTTAAAGCAATTATCTGCCAAAACTAAAGATATGATCATGATCTCAATGTGCAACCTTACTTTTACACTGCTACCAAACCTCTGAACAGCAGCATATGCTAAAAGCCGAACAGTTAATTTTGTAAAACAGATTGCTGAGTGTGCTTAACACAGAGTAACACAGAGCAGGCATTATGTACCTCAGCCTCCACAGGCTCATCTGAGTTCTCCTCCTCTGTGTCTAGAAGCTCCACTGCCAGCTGCACGCTCCCTTTACTCTTTTGGAACAGTAACTGCAGAGAGAGGACACAAACACACAAACACGGACACCATTAGCACAAAATGACAGTGAGAAATGCACCCATTACTGCTAAAAGCAGCATCTTCAGCTATATGAACGGATTTCGCAATTCAGCCAATTTAACTGAAAGGTAGGTAACATGGTCAAAAAATTTGTTTAAAAACCTGACTGAAAATGCATGTGCAGAAACAATTTCCACTACAGCCATCTTTTCCCACCCACATTAAGCTTATTATATCATGTACCTTCTGTACCAGCTTTTGTTTCACTCAACTATCAAACTCTGGAACAAGTCATCGCTGCAACCCTAGTCAGTGACAGACTTTGGAAAATTCTGTCATCTGGAGGATGCCCTACCTTGAAACAGTTTTCGTCTGACATGAGCTGCTCAGCTTTGCGCTGGTAGGCCGCCTCCACACTGGCCCTGGACGCCTGAGTGGATGTGGTTCCGCCAGTGCCTTTATTAGCACATTCACTGAGGTAAAGCTCTGTCACCTGAACACAGATCTCATCACTCACTATGTGCTGGAGCTACAGGAGGAATGAGAGAGGAGGACAAAAAAAAAAGAAAAAAAGAAAAGAAAAGAGAGAGGTCAAAAGTACAGGAAAGTAAGGACAATAACACAACACTGATCAGATACAATAATTTGGTGCTGATCTGAAGAGAAATCTTGTTCTTAGGTATTACACTAGAAAAGTCATAATAAGACAGGTTTATGTTGAACAAGCTGTAAGAAGGATGCCTTTGTGGTATAAACGATCAAATATTTTAATTTCAGAATTTTTTATTCTATTGATTATTAAGATATTATAACGATAAGAAAACTTGACGTGTTTATGATTTGATTTAAAAAACAACAACAACAACAACAACAACAACAACAACAACAACAACAACAATAATAATAAAAAACACAAATCATGAATAATTATATTGTACTTTTATTCCATCAGGTTTCACTGATCTGGACAGGTAGTTAACCAGAACAATAATTTATTCCATGAAATAAATGCAGCTCAGAGTCTGCTAGCTGTAGATGTAAAACACTGACATAATTGTTGTCTTGACTGTAAACCAGACAATTATTTGTTATTTATTTCTTATCCCCTTTTAAGACAAATCTAAACACCACTTGCCTGCCTGACGATGCTCTGAATGAGCTTGTCCATGGTGAAGGCGATGTAGGCATGGATGGTGAACATCTCCCTCAGTTGATCCTCATACTGAGATGTCTCCATGTTCCCGTCCAGAAGGTTTCGCACCATCTCCAGAAAAGCAGAGTAGTAGTCCTCAACATCAATGTCCACTGTAAAAGAGCAACAGAAACATTTCACAACAAAATCACTCCAAAAGCATAGAGATCCACCAACAGATCCTCCAAAATACCATTCTAAAAATAGACACAACCTACATTTCCAGTGATTTTATGTGCATTTTGTGTACCTTCCAAGAAATGTTATTTATACATCACACATCGTGTATACATTTATTTTTGTTTGGTTCCTGTGACTTACCTATAATGTAATGACAATGTCAAAAAAGATGTCAAAATATGTAAAATATTACCTGTAATTTCTATCATCTACATCATACCAAAGTGTTGTTGTTGCATTAATCCTCTGCATGGAAACCTGCCTGTATTGATGTTCTGTTGAGGCTATACTTACTTGGCTCCCTCAGCCGCAGCTGGACAGCTGGACTGTCATTTTTCTCTCTCTTCAGCCCCAACACATTGCGCTCCCACTCCCTCTCTCTGGCTTCCTCCTCGATCTGCTTCTCGGCCTGCCCATAGATGCGCAGCAGCCTGGAGCACAGGATGTGGTGCAGGCGAAGGAAGACATACCAATTGTTGTTGACATAGAAGAGGTTATAGGCCTCGTCGCATGTACTCAGCTTTTGCTGTGCTGGTGTTGTGTGGTTGAAAAGCAGCTTGGACTTGGCTGGGGTCGTGCCGTTGTGCTTCTTCGCTCCGTCTTCGCCCGGATCCGGCTCCTCCTCTTCTTCCTCATCCTCCTCAACATCAGAGAGCTCGCCACGTCTGGCGAATAGCATGTCAGGAATGAAGTGATAGATAACCTGCTTGATTTTGTACTTGTCATCTTTGTGAATGCTGGACTGTCTCTTAACATGGTGGATGATGAGAGAGGCAGCATCTTCCAAGATCTGACCGTCTTCGTATGGCAGAGTCATGTGGGGGCCGGACGGAGGGGTGGAGCTGTCTTCTGAGGCCTGCTCCTGCCGCTGAAGAGAATATGAAGTGATTAACCGTCAAATAGCAGTAAAAACTGCTGTAAAAGAAGCACATACACAGCTCAGAGTCTTTTTTATTTGATAGCTTTCTCATCATACAAAGGGATAACGGGGGGCCTTTGGTATTATTCTTGAGGTAACACTGACTCAAATATCAGAAATATTTTCACATGATATTGCTGCCTTGAAAATAAACCAGGTTAGCATGTAAAGAATAGTTGGGTGAAAAATCTAAATTTACCCAGGTTTCCACTTATCCTAGAGGTAAGTAGTTGATCAGCCAATACACAGAGTCCAAAGTTTGCTTCTTTACTGTAGAACTCTTTGCTAACAAACACTAGACCTAAATCTTCACCCAAATATCCAATAGTCAATAGTGACCAAAAGTGTTTCTGTAAAAGTACATCCAAAACAGCTATAAAAACTTAATCGCTACAGGAAGCCATTTCAGACATCACCAGGGCTAGTATTCAAAAAGCAGGACTGATCTTGGACCAGATTTCTCCATATTTATGATGGTCACTGTCACAAATACTGAATCCAGATCAGCACCCCTCCTCTTGAGGTGGTTTGCAAATAAAAGATCCTGTTGTCTAAAGTGGCTACACACAGTTTTGTTGATTTTTATAGTTTCCAATAATTCATACTATGTTCTAAACCACGCTGACAAGTATGCATGATCTTACCGAAGACCTCAATGTGGTCTGAGCGGATTTGGTCACATATTTTTACAGAAACAATATGGGCTATTTGGGTGGCTAATGAGTTCTTGAATAAGACTTTTTTGTTAGCAATGTTAGCCTCACTGTTCCAGTTCTAAACTAAAGAAGCAAAATTTAGACTCCAAACATGTCTCAGCCAATCAACTACATCTAGGATAAGTAGAAAAAATTGTGTAAATTTGATTTTTTGCTACACCATTCATTCATTATGTGAAATTATGTAAAAAACAGACACACATAATTTTGTATTATCATATCAAGTTTTGACAGGTGGTGTATGCACACTCAGAGAAAAGGAAGAGAATTACCTCATCATACTGAGCCTCAATTTCATTGAGCAGTGTTTTGGAGCGGAACACTTTCGCGTCATTCTGTTTGAAGTTAATGCCCTGGTGGTCTAATGACTTGAGGTAATACTTCTCATTCTGCTCCCTCCAGATCTTGTTGAAGCCTCTTTGAGCCTCACGCCACTCTTCTTCTTTCATTTTCAATCTAAAAACATAAACAGTGTGTCAGTACGTATAGTTAAGCTCCACAAAGAACATTTCAAATAGAAGAAAGGCATACCTGAAAATGTTTTCTTAATATGATGTGAGACTTCATGGAATACTTCAGAGAACCAGATTTTATGGTTCACTCTCGACTCTAAATTTTTAGCTTAACCACACTTGTGAATAAATCTATTGGTTCTGAGTGTGTCAGGCTTACCGTTTCAGAACAATTGGTACTGAGACTGCCGGGTTCCTCTTGAGACCATCAATGATGTCTGCAGCCTTGTCCCCGTATATCCTCTGGATGGCTTTGCGGTGAATGACCTCAGAGGAGCCTCCGATAGTATTGTCCAACCTGAATTTGGCCTGTTCTTCTGCTGACATCCGGGACAGCTTCTTCTGAACAGTCTCCAGAACACGGATAGTGGCCAGGTTTGTCTCCAACACCACATCCAGCTGCCCAGAAAGAAACACATAAATGCTAACTATACACTGAATTCCAGATGATGTGCATATTGTATTGTATAGTATTAAAAAAGCATAACAATATAAACTGATGGATGCTTACCTCAAAGCGCTCATCCTCACATCTGTATATGTGCTCTTCGTACTGATTCTTTTTGGAGCTGACAAAAGTAGAGTCTTCAGACCAGGATGGGAAGGACACCCACGTGTCATTCAGCACCTGATTTTTTTTTAAAAATCAATTCTGTTATTAAGTGAATTAAAATTTAAACATGTAAGAATTATATGACTTAAAATCAATAAAATGGATACCAGTTCATGCCAATCATTTACTAAAACCTTGCACAACTACTGCAGAAAGCAAGTCATCAAAGAGTAACAACCATAGATAAATAAGTCTTGCTGAAACACATTAAATATGAAGGGTAGGAACCCATCATTTTCTTTAACTGTTCTCACCTCCTTACAGAGTGGAGTTCTCCCCGTACATTTAGGCTGCTGGAAGCTCTTGGGCAGAGCTCTGTAACTGAAACCCAGTCTCTTACATGACGAATAGTCGATCTCCATGGCAATGCCCTCTGTGGCCCGCTCTTTGGGAAAGCTCTCAATGTGGGCACACTCTTTGTAGCCCAGGAAGTTCTTGAACCAGGTAAACAGCTCAGGGAATTTCCTGTGATAAATAATTACTGAGCAATCAAACTTTCAAATCTTCCCAAAAAAAAACATAAAAGTATATCGTTACTTAATGCCTGATGATCATGATGGTGTTTACTGGTGGTGGTAAATGGCTATGCCTTGATGGTTTTGCAAATGGTGCCTTGGTGTTTGGTCTTGGTGCCTCACATGAATGGTTTTAAGGCAATCTAGGAACCAAAATATTTTCTAACAAATTATCCATGGCCAGGGGTAGACAAATCTAAAAAATTTGCACTGGCCACTAAGTCAATGAATCTTGTGGCCAGAATTACACACAGTACGCATCTGGACCATTCAATAACAGCCACATCACAATACAGCCTTTCTGTGATGTTTTAGCAACTCTTTCGACTCACCCCAGAAAAGGTAGCACCAGTTGCACTAGTTCCGCTTTTGAGATCACCTCTTGATTGAAGATCACCAAACAGCGCAGGAAATTGTCATAGGCCTCTGCACTCCTCAGTGCTTTCCTCACCTGAGGAACATAACCATTCAACAATGAATCTATACATTCACATGGAATGTGGTTTGTATTTTCAAAACCCAGAATCACATTTCTGCAAAATAATACCTAACAAGTTCTTAAACATCTAAATGCTTTTAATTTCAAGAAACATACAAAAAAAAAACAAACTCAAAATGTCTAAAAATGAATGCATATACTTACCTTTTCAAAAAACAAAGATTCTGTGCCAATTCCAAATTTGCTGCCTTCAGCTACTGGATGCTCTTTCCCCATAAACTTCGGTTTCTTCTGTTAATGAGAATAACAGTTGATAACAAAACCACAAAAAATGACTTTGGTATCAATCAAATTTTCAAGCAGAACCTCTGTGTTTATTTGCATGTACATCTAAAAAGTCCTGTTCGTGCCTTTACCTTTACAGGTGGCGTAGAACCGGGCCCGGAATGTCTGCGGATCTGGCAGCCGTTCTGGTTAAATCTCTGCTTGTTGTTGATCTGGGGTCTCTTCAGCATGCCACCAGGTTCCATACGCACAGACTCAGTCTTATCAGCTGTTGTTTTACTCAGCAACTGCACAGAAAGGAAACCCATCAAAATATAAACTTGCCCACAATTTAAAATTTAAATACATCTAAATTGAGGTGGCTAAAATGAATTCCAATGTATTTCATAATATTTTCTATATTTTCCATTATCTGGATAATAATATATTCCAAAACTATAATTACGCAGAAATAATAATCATAATAATAATAATAATGACAATAATAATAACAAAAGTAATCATTAATATTACTACTACTATTAATAATAGTAGTAACAATATATCAAAGATTTAAATTGTGTTAGGCTTTTTACTGGGTTTATAGAAATTGTTCAAGCAGATCAAGGTATTAGTAGTAGATGTAGTAGAAGTATTTCAAAGGTTTAAATTGTACTATGCTTTCTGTAGGGTTTATAGGAATGTTTTAAGCAGTTCAAGTTCATGTTTAATTTGTCTTGGGGTGGGGCTGTTTGTATTTTTGGACTTATCATGGTATCCATGATGTAGTAAAAATCCATATCACTGGGCACTATCAAATCAGTATTCACTTTGGTATACTTCTCACCTCTATGTCTAAGCACTATAATTAAAGCTGCTAAGAGCCTCTACAACTTACCACAGAACTATTGGCATCTGGCAGGAACTGGCCAAATTCAGACAGGAGATCCTCCTGGTTTTTGAAAAGTCTTGCCACTTGAGCATATACCTCCTGCTCAGTAAGAGCCGGGGTGTAGTTTCCTCCAGCTTCCTTAGCATTCCGCTGCTCTTTCTACACAAACAACATTTCTCTCAATTACACAAAAAGACACCTGATTCATTCGAAAGAAGTTTTAAACAAGTGATCAAAGTGCCAGCACATTCTTTAAAGGATATCCTGCCATAAACAAAAGCTTCACTCTTCAAAGCAGTTCCTTGTCTGTTTCAGCTTTTTCCCTGTTCTTACCTGGTATGTGTGCAGAATCTCCAGGAAGGCTTTGTAGATGTCTGGCTGACCCTGAAAGCGGTTCTTGATCTTGTTCACATAGTTGATAGCATGGTTGAACTCCACAGGCTGGTTGTTCTGCAGCGGGGGAGCACTGGCAGGCGTGCTGCTCACCGGAGTGTGAGACTGTACCGAAGGGGAGCGAGGAGAGGCATAGGACGGGATGGACGGATTGGGCTGGCTAGTTGGGGTCAGTGCCGGTGACTGTATTGGCTGCAGAAAAAAACAAATACTCTATTTAAGCATTATGATATACAAATGTACAGTGCTGTTTCTAATAATTTTTATGAGAGCTTGATGTGCCATTAACATCTGTCTGATGCCTCTCAACATGAGGATAAAAGACATGTCAACACCAGTAAAGCAGGCCATCATGGAGCTAAAACAGAATTTAAAAAAAAAACAAAAAAAACTTGGCTTCAGATGACACTGGTGGGCTAACAGGGACTTTTGTTTCAGCTTCTGATACATTGCTGCATTCCATGTATCGAGCAGGATGATGTGTTTTCAAGAGGTATCAAACTTGCAGTGGAGAGGTTTTAAGGTGTTGACCCACCTCTTTATACCTGGCATGAGCAGTTATTACAAATTGCTTGTCTAAAGTGCCATTCATGATCATTTTCAGCCAAAAAAAATAAATCTATGACTAACATTTTGGCATATAAATCAATCAGACATGCAGCCAAAAAATTAAGCATATGAAAATTAACTTCAGTGAAAAAAGCCAATGGTGAGCTTAGTGATAGCAGTAACCTTGCAGACCTCAGAACAGCACAGTAGATCAAAGCAGTGGATGGCTAAAGAGTATTTTCTACAATAAAAAATGCTGAACAGGTCAGAAGTCAAAGACTACCATAAAGACCACCAGCATAATCTCACAAGATGTACCACAAGATGCGTATAAGTGGTAAGTCTCAAGAAGAGAAAGGTTAGAATATTAGAACAAGCCTGAACACTTCTGAAACAAAGCTTTAAAAAAGATTAACCGTGACCAGAGGAATTGAAAGAGCAAAACATAGAAAAAATTAAATGCTCCTGATCCAAAGCGTATCACCTCCTCCCTGAAACATGGCAGTCATGCCAAAATAGCTGCTGTGTATAACACCACACAGTATCATAGACAGGAAGCACTGCTCTTACTCACTGCACCAACAGCTATTCCAGTTTTCATCTACACAAACAAAGCAAATTGTAGCGAAGAGCAGTGATACACTACTGTACTGTATGGCATATGCATGAAAGGCAGCTGAAGAATATGCCAGACCCAGCTATCCTGAACAGTAACTGTACATTTTCAAGTAATTATCTAATGTACCATTATTTGCATATTCCAATAAAGTGAAACTGCTTAGCACAGCTGTGAATGTTTACCCACTAAAGATGTAAAATACCCCAGACTGCAGTAGGAGTACACAGACCAAAAATTATCACCGTCAAAAGACTGTCACAACTGTCACAAAGTCAAAACCATGTGAACAGACCCTAGACATAATTCTGAACACAAAACACATAAATAAATTGCAGATTTCTAACCCTACCTTGCTGATCTTGGCAGGTGTAGGCTGGCTGGGGATGGTGAGAGCAGCAGTGCTGATGGGGACTGGTGGTGTCTGGGTCTGGTGCTGAGTCGTTACAGGAATATTCTGTACTGAAATACCATGTGGGGTAATGTGGTGGATCTGGCCTGGGGTTGTTACATTGACCAGGTCATTGGTCTGAACTTCTATCTTGTAGCCAGGGGGTAGGAAGGTGTTGAAGCCCATGATCAGGTCTGGGTGGCCCTTAAATAACTGCGAGACCCTGTTAATCACGCCTGGGGTGTCAATGCTGGAAACACATTGAGACAAGCGTTATTCACCAGTGTCGCAGATAAAAAAGGAAAGACAGCAATTAAGACATGCAAATTCTACGCTTCTTAATGGACAGTGTAATAAGCGCACGTTTAGCATGTAACTGCCCAGTAATTACTTAACGACAAAAACACAGCGCTACTGCGTTGCTCTCAGAGGTGGATAGTAATTGGTCACATTTATTTTAGTACAAATACAACAAAATTCTACTTTTCTGCTGTACTTTTTGCTCTGTTACATTTTAGTCTTTAATATTTAGTCACCACTCCTAATTTGTTTTTTGTGTTTAATTTCATTATGTCACACTGGCGAGAGCCTCTCTATTGCTTTGTGAGTAATCGCACCTCTAATTCTTGAGTTTTAATATGAGTATTAGAAGAATTCATTTTAGAATATTAGAGTTTAATAAACTACAGTTTCTATGTTGATCCTCTGCTGGATGTACTAGATGTTCCACTGTAGTTCTATATGTTCTCAGTACTTAAGTAGCTTTCTGACTGGATCCTTTTGTACTTTTACACAAACAGTTTTTTTTTGAAAGGATAGTTTTCTTTCTATCTGAGTAATATTACACTTCATTAATAGTGTTTATGCTGCTATACCCACATCTACCCATTTGCCCTTCCACACATGTAAAGTAATCGTGATTTTCGCTTTTAAATTAAATAAGCCGGCAACTGTGTGGGGATACTGCACATGGGTAAACTGCAGTTCTGCTGTGCAGCTAATTAGCTACAAAGAAACAGCTTTTCTGTGCCCCATTACGTGAAAAATAGGATGCTGCATCCAACAGCTGAGCCAAGCTTACCTTTGAGACTTAAATTCTTTCATAATATCAAGAAAGTCATTGTACACTTGAGGCTGATTTCCAAACTGAAGCTTCACTTGATCAAGGTACGACAGGGCATCTTCAACCTGTCAGTATACAAACAGACTGTTGTAATCTCCACCGGAAGCACAAATCACTGAAAAAGCTTACACACTTTATCAGAAACAGCTCATGATGATTTTGTCTGCTACTGTGTTCTTGTCAAATTACAAAGAGGCCAACTAGGGACAGCTGTTCTACCTTAAGCCTCTGGAACTGCTGCTGGCCTGATGTTGGGGCAGAGGCAGGGGAAGTGTGAGAGTGGCCCTGGCCTACAGGGGTTCCTGGTGGCTGGACCACAGGGTTGTGGTGATGAGCACCGCTGTGTACTGCAGGACTGCTGGTGTGCCCGTGTCCTCCAGAGCTCTGAGCCAAGGGCACCTGAAAAGACAGTTGGGGACAAAAGCAATTCTTAACCCACTTGAACAAGCATGAGTATCACTATTTTGCTGAATTCAGTGCTTCTTAGATAAAGCCAAAACTGCAATTGTGTGTGGCTACTGCACATTAGTAAAGTCCAGTTTCGCTGTGCAGCTGTGACGAAAAAGCATCTGTTTGTATCCAGTTACATGACAAATTATAATGCTGCATCCAACTACATTGTTTTCTGTTATTTTTAATTTCTTGCATTAGCAGATTCAATAACCACTTAGAAAAGGTGAATTTTTGCTTTTTGAAACTTGCTGGCAGGTAAAGTATCATCTATTTAATCTGGTAATCTCTATTTACATGTCTAAAGTTACTTGCAGACAGAACCCATCTCATACCTGATAGGTCTGAGGGACCTGAGAGTACTGCACTCCAGCAGAGGGCTGCATATTGTCTGAAGCAGCCTCGTACACTGAAGATGCAGAGGTAAGGACACGGTGCTGAAAGCCTTCTGCACCCCCGGGGAGCCGCCGCTGAGACCCAAACGATGTATCCTGATCCTCCAAGCGTCGCTTCATTATGTACTCATACTCCACAGGTGAACGGAATCTAAAACAATGAAGCAAAAAGCCTAAGTCAGTTTAAAGGAAACCAAACTACCAGACCATAGATGCATCTGTGAAGAGATGGGAACCACATTAGATGCTGTTAAAGAAAACATTAAAGAACTGAAGTTACAAATCAGAAAACCACGAAACAGCAACAAAACTATTTTTTTTACCCGAATGTCACACTAGAGCCACAAAATATATGTATTATTAAGCTTATTTGCTACTACTGATGAAAAGTCACATGTAGTAGGGTAATGCTGATATTGTAATATCACAATATTTTTTCAAATATATCACAGTAACAGATAACATTTAAGTTAGCATTATAAAGTTAATTAAATGTTTTTATGGATTGTAAACTGTCCTTTCAAAACAATCTGAAGCAACCTGCAAATTGTAAACATTAGAGTCAACTGTCATGTTCTGGATATCGTGTGTAATACATACCTAGCTCAGAAAAGGCTTTTAAAAAAATAAAAAATAAATAAAAAAAACAACAACTGGTCAACAGAGACAACACTCTTCTATAGGTATTAGATCATGGATATAATGATATTAGTACTAAATCATTGCTAAAATGGAGTGATGGTATTCAGGGGAGACCAGGGACAATTGTAACATATTTTGTCTTAGCACTTTTAAGTCTTAGGAGTGTCTGAGCAAAATCTCTCTCAAATTTTCAAATAAAGTACCCACAACTGTCGACTTAAAAAAATTACTTGTGTGTGTGTGTATATATATATATACACACACACACACACACACACACATACATATACACACACACACACACACACACACACACACATATATATACTACTTGCACAGAGATTTGTGATTCTGTGAACAAAACAGCTAGCCTGTACAACACAGCACTGGTTGAACGGCGTTATTATAGTTGATCAAAAAGGAAAAAACTAACCATCACTACATGTACTGCAAACATGCATACCTGCCTCTTACAGTGGTGCTGCTGTAGTCTTTAAAGTGAGATTTCCTGGTTTAAAAGCTAGGAAAATCCCCAATACTGATGGCGGAAGTACATTTTGAGGTTTTTTTTAAGTGTTTTGCTGTTGATAATTGGGAACAGATCTTTTTTATTTTTATTTTGACCAGCTGGCTGAATTATCACTTTAACAAAGAAAAAGTTTGGACGATCAGCTGAGGTTAGTGTTATATCACTAATGCTAGCCTGAAGATGCATTTATAAACCTCTATATTACTGGCAAGAAGTCAATATTTGTTGAGTGTCACAGGTATTTCCAATAACTGTGTGATGTATTTGCATAATGCATGGGTGTTGTAGTGGGAGAACAGTGATAGACGGAAACAACACAAAATTGTAAATTCTGTCTGATATGCTGATAAGGCAATGCTGCACTACAGAATACTACATAACACAACAAATAAATTAAATAAAATGATAGTTTTAGATCAGAATACCCCTTTAAAGGGCAATTTCACTGATTCTTCAACAATGTCTGCATAATTAAATCATTAAGATGTAAACAAAGTCACTCAAGGGTGGTTTGCTGTGAAATGCTCCGGTCTAGAGGTACTTACAGTCAAAATTGTTCACAGTGTCAGTTATAGGAAACAGATGTATGAAACATTTAATGTCTCTGAAAGCCCCCACTTAGAAAGACATTACAATAAATGGCTAAGAACACACTGTCTGATGCCTACGCCATTGTTTAGCAAAATTTCTGAGGTAAAGTTTCGGCCTGAAACGTACCTTTTAAAAGACATTCATAGTGGTGGGGTACATGCAGCACGTTCTAATGCAAAACAGACCCCAAAAGAACACAGTTTTCTAGATGTACTGCTATTTTAGCATCATCAACACTACATATAAAAACTCAGAATTCACGTGTAGCCTCACTGGTGGTTTTGGACAGTAAATAAAAAGGTTATGTGTGCTGTAGACATTATGCCCCTGGGTACTATCGCTTTTAAAAGAAAATCTGAGTTGGTAAATTTCTCTGTAATGCACAATTTCACATCAAAACACTCTGAATGACTTTGTTTACATCTCAACCACTGAATTATGCAGATATTTTATTTAAAAAATAATAATAATATCGGGGGAATTCCCCTTTATGATATCGTGAATGAAAAAGAACACAAATCCATGTGATAAAAATGCAACAGTATAAAGAAAATTATTATGGCTTTGATATTTTCTTATTGTGATTAGATATTCTAATAACTGACAGTTGTCAAAACCTTTGCATTTAAAAAAGCATCCTAAAACACGCTAGAACGAAATGAACAGGTACTCAAAAAACAACTCCTCTGCTGTTCACATGAGTGAGCACAAAGCTAAGGCGAACTGTTTCTGTGCTCATGAAGTCTTGACAGATTGCAGCTGCCATTAAGGCAACGGCCAGTTTCAAACACTAGGACCGCACATTACCCGCTATCACTGCACTACAGCCTCCGTATCATGTACAGCCTTGTAACAACGCGACCCGTCAATACTTCTCAGCCAGGCTGTACAGAATCGATCAAAAGTTAGAGAAAACCTGCTGTTAAAACTTTTGTAGTTAGCTGCACAGTTTGTACACAGCTCGACTGTCTCCCTTCCCCCTCTTTGGCCTGAGAGACCAACAGAGAGCCACACGACCAGCCGCATGAGCTATCGGCACAGCACCTTCACCGGACAACTTTTTAAGATCAAAATACTGAGTCAGAAGCGGATTTCTTTTTTTTTTCAGATTAGCTGCCGCGAACGCTTCATCTGGCTCACGTTAGCAAGTTTGTTAAACCAAAACAAGAGGAGAATTTAGCGACGCTAATTTAGTGACACTGATCATCGTCATCAGAGACCTATTTTACGAAATGTTAAAAGAGCAAAATGTCCGTGTCAGGCGACAGATGTCGTAACACCTCTACGAATGGTGTAGCTAGGTTAGCTTATCTGATCTAGCCAGCAACAACAATAACACTCGATTTAACACACGCTACCGCTAAGTTAGCTAGCTTGCTACCTGCTTCTGTGAACGCTAGGTTACGTTAATTCAGGAAGCGCTGATGAATGACTAATAGGTCCAACAGCTAATTCAACAAAAACAGCACAAACTAAAATGGACAAACTTCTATGATTCTGTTACAATGGCGCTTATTTTAACAGAAACGCCTCTCTGTTTACGAGGCTGAACTTGGCTTCCTATTCGCCAGCTTCTTGTTCGAATATCCCCGTTCCACCTTAAACCGTGCCTCAGGTGCCAGAATGTAACTGCTGCACCATTTAAGGTGGAACTGGAAAATTCGAACAAGAAGCTGGCGAATACGAGGCTCGCTTCAGCTTAGTTCTGTGTTAAGTGGTTAAACAGTGCTATCGGTAATTCAGCTACGCGTACGGACTGTGTTATGCTGCTAATGTAGCTAACCGTTCAGCAACAACCTGCGCTAATGATTTTTTTGGTTTCCGATTCACGTCGTCAGTTCGTGTGCAGCACAAACCGCACAACTTTAAATCGACCGTTTTTGTTTTTGTATAATTTTTGTGCTCTCATTCATTTTATAGCTATGTAGGTGATATATTAGCAGGCCAATAAAAAAAATGATTTTAAACCAGCATGTAACGCAAAACGCATGTCTTCGTTAGACAGTAGGCAGATAAACAGTATTTTATGGGTTGTTCTCAAATAAAACAGGCCAGCCTTTTTAATTCTACTGAAAAGTTTGAGCTATTTTTGGAGGTGAGTTAGGAGATTTCAAACAGCAGTCACCGACGGAATGTTCGGGCTAACATACTTTTCAAACGGGTTAGCTTGAAAGCTAGCTGGTCGTTCATAAACTTAGCCAGTTTCGAGGAAACACTGTTGTTCTTTTAAAAAAAGCACATATTTCCAGTTTGCCCCCAAAACGACGAAGCCTCTCACACTCCTCTTAATATATATAACACTGTGGTTTTGAAGACAAACCTGGAGGACTTGGATGAGTTAGCTATGCTAGTAAGTTAGCATGCTAGCCAGTAAACATGAGAAAACTCACCTCGCAGGAGTCCGACCTGAGACAGAGACCGAGGATCCACGAAACGTTTAGCGAGCGAAACAACACTCTTAAGCGTTCGGCGGTGTAAAGTCGGATATCTGAATGAGGAAAATTACAGCCAGTCGCACCAGAGCTCCAATTACATGCTAACCTGCTAATCGGCTAACATCGGAAAACAAGCCCGGAGCGGCTCTTCAGTGGGAGGCGTGTCCACCGAGAAGGGGGCAGAGCGAGAACACGCCCACCGCCCAACACGATTGGTTGTGTGATGAACCTCGCAGCTTTATTGGTCCTTTCGGTGACTCAATATCGAATTTCCTTAAGTTTCGCTTGAAGAATGGAAGAAAGATCTTAGCTGCACCTGTGAAAACTGTACTGAATAAACCGCAACACTTCTATCTGATATTTATGTGTATTTATGTGGCACCTTTCATACATAAAATGCAGCTCAAAGAGCTTAACAACATAAAACAATACAGTAAAAACAATAACAGAAGAACATAAGTGACACAACTTGAAAATAACAATAGAAACAGACATGAATGTGTATATATATATATATATATATATATACATATATACATATATATATACACATACACACACATATTTCTGTTTCTATTGTTATTTTCATTATTGTTATACATACACATACTATTTCTGTTATATATATATATATATATAGAGAGAGAGAGAGAGAGAGAGAGAGAGTAGTTTCTGTTAATGGTAGGCGCCTGACCAATAATTAACTGTGAGATGTTTCAGAGCTTTGTCGCATATTAGTGAAAGAAAGCTGTTTCTCCAGTTTTTTTGTACTCCATTTTTGGAAAACTTAGCAGGCCAGTACTCCATGATCTCAAAACACGTTTTGAAATATATATTCGGTTATGAATTCTGAAATGTTTGGTGGTGTTTATCCATTTACAGCTTTAAACACAAACAAAAGAATCTTAAAATCAATTATAAAATATGTTCTCTTCTTCTTTTATGTGTTAGTACTCTAGTGGCAGCATTCAATACAAGGTGCAGTCAGTATATTGTGTTTTGGTATTCCTATAAACGGTGCATTGAGTAGTCTAGGCATTAAAAAAAGCAGATAGATAGATGATCATGACATGAGCATGTCTACTTCTGAAAGCAGAATTTTTTGCCATTTTTTGTTACACAAGTCTTCAGCTGCTCAACTGTGAGGGGCCTTGTCATACTATTGTCATACTTTTGTCATACTATTGTCATACTTAAGGCACCCTGTTTTCTATGTGAGACATATCCAAGCTGCAGGCGGATTAGTCTAGCATCCACATTCTCTGATTACACAGCCATGCTGCTGTAACGTGCAGAATGTGTCTTGGTGTTGTCGTATTGAAGTAAGCATGCACATCTCTGAATCATTATACCAAATTGGTTCATCGTATTTCATATTTTAGAATTTTAACTGACTTGGACATTAGGCTAAAATCATTTTACTTTGAGTAACCCTATATTATGTTTATTTTTATCAAAAGAAATTATTAAATATTCCATTTTGTCACTACCAAGACAATCACAACACTAGTAGTGACTGTTTTAGCTAACTTTGAGCATGAACAGGGTATGACTAGCACACATAGCTTTGAACAGTGATACATAATATAACATAAAAACAAAAAAAAAATCAATAATTGCAGAATATATGTGTTTTGGTAGTGAAGATTTTAGCTAATTTTTAGCATAACTCAAAAACGCTAATAACAAATCAAAATGTTTTTCAAAATGTTTTTATTTAGTTGTAGAAAATGTGTTTTGGTAGTGACAATTCTTAATGTTACACTCTAAATTTCAGGCTTTTAGTTCAAAACAATGGGATCCAGCTGCTCACTGTGTGGCTATGAGGGACAGGGATGCAGTCTCTATTCCTGCTCTAAAATGCAGAGGGGTGGCTAAAATAAGGCTCTGCCTCTGGACATAGGCTGTGTTCAATATAACCTATTATACTGCTCACTTACTGAATGTTCACAGGACAAAATGTATCGGGTTCTGAACATTTTTATTTAACACAGGCGGTGATAGAGGCGATAGAGGAGACCTTATTCATTCTGGCCATAGAGAAATGGAGCTTAGACCGGGCATAATGAGGACTACAGAATGACGCACTACTGCAGTGGTCTATGTAATCAGATACAGGTGTTTACATGGTTATTATTCTTCTATTTAACAGGTTATTTATAGAATTACCCACTACAATCAATTGAGGTGTATACATGGACGTTTTCTATTCCAATTAAGCTATCAGTCAGATTATTAATGGATTATTAAGCTACATGGCTTGTAATTAAAAAAAAAATACAGGCAGATTCCACCTGTACTCAGGAGAGCAGATTACACCCATATTGAGGTCCAAGCAGTCACCAACGTTTCACCGCAGAGGTGTGAACTGCACACTTACAGCCGCTTCTGGAAACTTCAGAAGGATTCAAGATGCATCTAGTGAGTAAATTAGCGTATTGGTTCATTTGACATAGCAATAGTTTTCAATCGTGAATGTTGAATTCTTCATATGTCAAAATGAACTATGTCTCTATTTCTTCTACGTCTAGGCCTCCTACCCACTCCTCACATTTGCAGCTTCAGGAGTCTTCTCACCAGAAGTAAACAAAGTACAAAACTTTTTTTTTTTTGGTAGAATTTTTTTTTATAAAAGATTGTTAAAGTAAATTCTATTTGTTTTTGTGTACAAAAGTTCTTGCTTTTAAAGTAAACTTTAATCAGAAATTGTAATGGATCAAAACAATGTTATTGGTATTTGTCATTTTGTATTTTATTTATTTACGAAAGTCATTACACTTCAAGATTATGGTAAAACAAGAATTTTGTCTCATACATATATAAAGAACTGTGCTTAATGTGACTGTGGACATTAAGCAACAAGATAAACTAGCAAAGTAAAAAAGATAAACATGAACTAACAAAGGCAAAGGTCCACTTTGATATCAGGTTGACTTTAAATGTACTTTATTAAAGTATCATAGAGTTATTGCAGTTTTATAAGTTTGATGAAAACTTTCTGTTAAGGAGTCCTGACCGCTAACTAACGCGCTATACCTAATACACTAACCGCAAACTAATGTGCCTTCTTACATATCAGCAAATCTATCAATGCGTGAATCACTTCTAATCTTAAAACACAAAGAAACACAGTAAGAAGGACGAAGCTAAAGTCGACTTCTTATTCACCAGCTTCTTGTTCAAGTTGTTCCGTTCCACCTTAAATGGTGCAGCAGTCACTTTCTGGTGCCTGAAGCTGCACCATTTAAGGTGGAACGGGAAAATTCGAACAATAAGTTGACAAATAAGATGCTAACTTCATGTTCATGTAAGAAGGTGCTGATGTTAATCTATTATGAATATCTACACAGATTAAGGAGTGTTATCATTTACCTAGCTACAAAGCTTTAACCATCATTGTAAATAAATAACCACTACATAAAGTTAAAATCTCCTGAATAGACTATTACATGAAAAAAGCTTAATATAAAACCAGAGGAAAAACAATCACATCAACAGGTTCTATGTGCCTCACCAACCACACGGCCATATCTACACATAAACATCACACAAACAATACGCATCACACATGCATGAGCGTGGATCACTGCGTTACCCCTGTTATATAACTTAATCCTATCTCACTTTCTGAGTGCAATATTCTTGAAACAGTACAATTTTGGACAGTATCTTTCTTAAACCCAAACATGGCATCTAGGTAGCTAGCTATGTACATCTATGGTACAAACAAACATGATACCATACTATTGTAAAACCATAGTAGAGAAACCATAGTAACCATTGTTTTCTTTCTGCGAAAAATCGATGGATACCATACTATTTGCTCCCCGAAGATCTCACCGAAACACCAAACTCTTGATAGCTGCTGAGCTCGGAGTTGTGCCACAGTCCTTATAGGAAAATATTTTAGCTCGACTTCTGTTCATTCAGGTGCTTCTTCATAAATAAGTGCACTACCCAGGAAAAGAAAGCATTGAGCTCTGGAGAAGACAATCCTGCTTTTTCTTTGCTGTATTAAAAAGAACAAAGATCTAATAGAAGCGCATCAGTTATATATATTTTCTCATTTACTGCTAGTTTAGGCAAAAAATCTGAGTCTGTGCCCCTCAAACACAACTGGATTAACTCTCCTGAGCCGACCAGCACAGACTCATCCAGACTGAGAATCGGGGCTAAAAACATTTATGTATCTTTTAATTTGATATTGTTTTATTAAATTTACATAAATATATGTAAAAACGGCACATGTAGGCTATATATTACATAAGAGAACAATGAAGAGGTTACTTCCAAAATGCTGTATATCTGTTTATTAAAATTGTGGATATGTGTTTTCAAGAATAACACATTATTATTTCTCTAATAAAGGTGGCGTTAATCATAATATGGTATTGATATTTATTGTATGTGTAAAGCCCACTTCCAACAAGGCATATCATGGAAAACAATGCTTGAAAGTGTATGTATATTTATAAAATGGATAGTTCTGGTCCAAAATCTGATTGGCTGAGCCGCGTTCGAAGCCGTTGTAAAATCCACAATATACCACAGCTATGACCGCCTCACAGCAACTGAACTCTGTTTTACTGCGCCACGGCACGAAAATCCCCTCTGCTGTTAGTGGGTTAATCTTTGACTCTAATGCTTCTCACACCGATCACCGAGTGTACTGTTGAAGTAAGAACCCGTTTTTGTTTAAACTAAGGGGCTGAAAATTTATTCCTATCTACAACTAGGTTGGTCAGCTAGCCAACAGGCTAAAAGATAGCAAACATGCTAAACAGCTCCAACATTAATATCACAGGCTTGAATTAAAGTACTCATGATATGATTCACTGAAAAATGGCAATATAAAAGTCTAAAGAATGTCACCTGAATGGCTTACACGCTTTAAATGTCCATGTTTCAGTCAGATGTAGTGTCAGACCCAGGCTGAATCCCAAACGGCTCCATTCTCCCTAGTTAAATAGTGTGCTTTGTAACATTAAGTTTAGAAATTCTAGCTTCTGCTGTCAAATAGTGCACTGGTTGTCGAGTATGAATGTAGATAAATCCCAAATGACCATTTTTAGCGATATTTTGCATTGTTGGGGTGCAGGAGTATTTAAATTCTACGTAGTGCACTATGTAGGGAGCAGGGAGCCGTTTGAGATTCAGCCCCAGCGTGAGAAAAGTGGCGTCATCAGACTGGCAAGAAGAAGATTCGCGGTGGTAATTTCGTGACCAAAAAGTACTTAGAAACTGAAGGTTTTTGCATTATACAGTGCTGTGTTATTATATGTTCACTGTAAAAAAGTTTTCAAGAATCATGAAATGTCTGCAGTTTACAGTGATTGGCGATCGAACATTCTTCTCCTCATTCAGCAGTCAATGGTTGCTTAGCAACCATACCACACTCTAAAGGAACTAGATTTCTAGGCGGAAAACTTGTATATGTCAATTATTATTAATAATAACTTAAATAATTTTCTAAAACATTGTGTATTTTAATATATTTTATGTTGGCCATCATTTTATAAAAGCAATAGGCCACTCGAGGCAGTGAGTTACTGTGATTTTATCACTGGGTATGGAGTTTTAGAATACCTTTCCCGTCATAAAATCGCAGTAACCCACAGCCTCTCGTGGCTTATTGCTTTAGTATGCATGCATACACAGGGCTGTATGTAAACCTTAATGAGCATAAAATGGTACAAAGCACAACATATGCAAACACACACACACACACACACACACACACACACACACATGTGTATATGTGTGTTATAGGTACCTGCGAATGGCGTCACAATCACAGAGTTTATGATGTCATGGACGCAGTGACTGTGACATCACACACAAGCACCTATATATAGCGTGTGTGAGATGAAGCTGGATCATTCGCTATGAGAACAGTGGAGATGTCGAGTAATGCGCTCTTTGTGTGCGGGGTTGCGCTGTCTGCGCTCTCCGTGGTGCTGATGTCCGCCTGGATCTTCAGCTACGCTCGTCAGACCAGAAGACGAAATGTAAGTACGGCATTTTTATTGTTGTTGCTGTTATTATTTTTTAATCATACAATGCCAATTATTATTAGACATTTTAATAATGTAAACTTTGCATACATTAAATTATTAAAAATGAATATTTACCATTATTAAATTATGTGTTAGAATGGATATTTATTATAAATATTTTATTACACTCATTTAAAGTTATTACTGAATATTATTATTATTAGTAGTAGTAGTTGTAGTAGTAGTAGGAGGAAGAAGAGAAATTAATTAATCATTACATGAGTACATGATAATTAACAGAGCATTTTTTCAACTTATAAGCATCGACCTGAATTTTAATTTACAGTCATATTCAAAAGTCTGAGCACCCTGATCAAATTACATGTTTTGTTGATTTTCTTAGTAAAAATAAGTGAAGATCTTCTACAGAGACTTCAGAGGAAAAGCTAAAAGAAAAGGAAGTTGTCCACTTCAAGACTGCAGGTGACAATGAAAAGACCACAATCCAAGAAAAGTCAAAGAACAGGTCTCCAAATGAGCAGGCAGATCCTAAACCAGCTCCAGAAAAAGAGACAAAGAAAAAGAAAAAGAAAAGAAACCTTACTCACACAGCACAGTTGCAAAGCTCTCTGCCAACTACGTGGCTATGACTTGGACACAGAGGGAAACATCCACTCATGGTGGTATGGACTGTACATGAAAGACCAACTCTTCTCGGAGTGCTGCTGTATTATATTGGACTGCCCACTTGCATAGTGCTCCACGATTACCTTCCTACCTGGAGACGTAGATTAGACTCTTCTTGGATGAACAGACACAGAACAAGAGGAAATCAGGAGAGGCAAAACAAACATCCCGTTCCTCAAGGAAAGGGAGGGACAAGCAAAGGAAAAGAAAGAACAGCCTTAACAAAAAAGGACCTTGACAGATCTGAAGAAAACCGGGAGACCACCTTGCCAAAAGAGACCCTTCAGAAAGAAGATTCTACAAGAGTCGCAGCTGGACCTGTGGAGACGCCTGAATCTGCAATGAGCACGGCTGTTGGCAAAACCAACAAGGAGCAGAACGACAATGGCAGTACCAGTGCAGAGCAGCCACCTCCCACCCAACAAACCAAACGGAGGAAGGGACGCTTTTGTGGTCTGCGTGCTCTGGTGCAGAAGACCCAGAATGCCCTCAACTGCTGCTCGTCAACATGCACTGACTGTTTGCCCAGAAGGCAGAGAGTGGATCAGGACCAGCCCCATGCAGGCCTCGCTCTGACACCTGTGTGCTGGACAGCCAACACATTGAGGCTCTGGAGAACAACCTCAGCAAGAAAAGAGCTCACAAAGGCTGTGGTTTTCTCACAAGGTGTCTGCCTTCTTTTAAACAGTCAAAAACACCAGTTGCTCAGGGTGAAGGTGCAAAGCAGGATCTCCCTCCTGATTATGAAGGTCACAAAGCTCCTGGGAGAAACACTGATGCTGAAAAAACCAAAGAGACCCAAGAGTCTGTTTGTGTGACAAAACAAGAAAGCAGGAGGACTGTTATCAGAAAACAAGAAGGCAGGTCTGTTTGCATCAAAAAACCAAGGGGGCATAATACTTTTAGTGTGAGAAAAACCCATCCAGCCAAAGAAGAAATTTCAGCAAGCGGATGAGAGTGACCCTCCTG
Organism: Colossoma macropomum; assembly: GCF_904425465.1. NCBI lineage: Eukaryota > Metazoa > Chordata > Actinopteri > Characiformes > Serrasalmidae > Colossoma > Colossoma macropomum. The sequence goes on from NW_023494797.1 coordinate 12,220,408, forward strand.
AAGTGATGCACAAGTCAACACAGACAGCGTGGGAGTGTAACATTGGGAGAGATGAGGAAGAAATTCATACAATGAAGATAATGAAATTCATAAGAAAATGATCCACAAAAGTAACAAAAAAAGAAAAGAGGAAAGACCACCGAAGATCTAAATACTAAAACAGACACAAAACAAAAGACTGAGGGGCAAGAAGGAAACCAGCAAAAACAGTGAACACACAAAACAGGGCCTGAGAAACAAAACACCAAGCAAACAAGACAAACAACCAGGGGTAGGCAGAGCTATTTCTGAACATTTGGGGGACCAAAGCGTCATCTTATTCAGGGGGCCTCCATCATCCCACCTACCTCAGTCATATTTGATTGAATAAAGTTTAAAAAAAAAGATTGTAAGAACATTTCTGAACTGATTTCATTTTTGACAAAAACAAGCAAACAAATACATATTTTTTTTTGGCGCTGGGGTAAGGGGGAGGAGACAGGGGAGGAGACAGAGGCCAAAACAACAACAAAAGCACATGGTAAGACACATGAGGGAAGATAAACAATGGCAACACAGACAAACAAAGAAAGACAAGGGTAGGGCAAACAGGACGTTACAGGAAACTGAAAGTAGTATTCAGTAAGTGATTACATTTATCACACCAGATGATGGTTTACTTTATATGAAGTCTTGGTCATAACTAAAATGCTTCCTGTTTAAGTCCTCATAAATGTGATGTTTTCAGTTTAAGTCTTTATACTTAAGATCTAAAAACATTTTTGATTTAAGGGGAAAATGTGAAGTTGAGTTTTGTTTTAATCTTGTATTGTCTATTTATATCCCTTAAATTAGTTTTAATCTGCACATATTTGAGGAATGTGACTATTTCAGTAATGCACTTTATTTTCCATATTTTAGAAATGTTTAGTAAATGTTAAACTACTCTCCTAGGGTCAGCACTCTATCTAGTAATGAAAGCAACAGCAGTCTATGGGGTGAAGATAAGGAGACTCACCCTTCTCAGAAACATTTGCTCTGCATAAATTTCACCAGTGCGATTAAGTTGTGTTTTTCTACATGCCTAAATATATCAAATCATTCATTACTTAGAAATCTGCAAGGATATTTTTCCACACCTCAAAAGTTCAGCCTTAGAACTTAACAAGTAATCTCTAACACAGTCAGTGACACTGAGGTCTGGACTCTGGGGTGGACAGTCCATTGTTTTAAGGACACCACCAGCTTCTTTGTTTGATTTGTAATTTTACACTTTTTTGTCTATTTTATTTTCTCAGTGAGGACTTCTCAGCAGCTGCACATCCAGACCCACAGCATGGTATGTTTTCATTTTGTCTGATCTGTGTTGCAGTTATATGAGGTAAATAACATGAGGCAGGTAAATGCACTTGTTTGAAGGCAGCTATTACACCTGCACCAAAAAGACTCATTATGATAAACGGCCAGTCACTTCTTGCTTTCAATGTAGCACATTGTTTGATTCATGTTATTTAAAAGGAAATTCAAAGTTTCTGCATAATTAAGCAGTTAAGAGGTAAACAAACTCAGAGAACATCCCAAACAGCACCACGTCAGGTCTTCAGCTAGGTATAAGAAGGAGTTGTATTGGTATCGATGCACCCCTAATTCAAAGTGTGACTGCGGCTAGAAAATAAAAGCTTGAAAAAACTGCTCTTATGTTTCAGGATTATTGTTAAGAATTTGTTTGTTTTTTTCTTTCAAATCAAAACTTTGTGTAATGGTCATCAAGTCACAGATCTTAGAATCACTGAGACCGTTTTAATATTTGTAAAGTCGTAGTTGTAGCCCCTTTAAACACTGTCAAGTAGTTTAGCTGTAAAAATGTATTCACTCAGTATGACAAACGTTTATAACTGACTCTTTTGAATCTTCTTTGAACACTCTTACTAATGGATAGCTGACTTCATACATTGTAGCTGCATTATGTTCTTTGCAGTGGTGGGTCTAGAAGGTTTTACTATACAAAAAAATTAATTCTGTGAAAAAAATCCATAAAAAAACACAAAATCTGTTCCAGACAAAACCGTTAATTAACATTAAAAATGTTTTCTCATTGATGGCAAAATTCTGTAAAATTACATTCAGTTTATGAGAATCACCATAATTCATACATTTCCCTAGTCCAACATGTTGGCATACAGTATTTTACCATAATAATAACAATAATGACCATTTAAACAAACACAAATGTTTGTAAAATAAAAGTGATAATTTGTTTTTGTGAACTGACATTCGGTTTCGGTAAATTATCAACAGCAGTGTTAAAATACAGTATATGCATGGTTTGTTTACACGCACTTAACCCTGTTTTTCCAAAAACAGGTATTAACCATGAAATTTTACAGTACTTTTACCGTGAAAACACTTTTTTTTTTACAATGTATCATATCTGTCTTTGTGTCTATCTATCTACCAAGGCTATCTATCTGTCTTATTTCTGTCCATCTGTCTAGGCTGTCTGTCTGTTTATTTATCTGTCTGTTTTTTATCAGTCTAGGTTATCTGTCTATCCTTGTTGTCTGTCTGTCTATCTTATCTGTCTGTCTGTTTATCTATCTGTCTGTCTAAGCTGTCTGTCTGTCTGTCCATCTATCAGGGACTGCACATTAATTAACATGAAATTAGGGATGCATGATCAGAATCAGCCAAGAGCATCATCAACAAACATGTAATCAGCCAATTTATTGTTTTCATTTTGTCTGATCTGTGTTGCAGTTTTATGAGGTAAATAACGTGAGGCAGGTAAATACACTTGTTTGAATGTAGCTGTTACACCTGCACCAAAAAGACTCATTGTGCTAAATCGCCAGTCACCTCCTACTTTCAATGTAGCACTTTAATTGATTCATGTTATTTAAAGGGGAATTCAAAGTTTCAAAAAGTTAAGAGGTAAACAAAGTCTGAGTGGTTCAGTGTGCAATGCTCTTTTCTAGAAAATGTACTGAGTCAGAATTGCTCACAGTGGTGGTGATAGGAACTAGACGTCTCAATAAAGGTATCAGTAAAAACCTGCTGTAGCCGTACTATAGAAAAAGTAAGTAAACACAAGACAGTAGCCAATGCATGCATACATATAATCAATCACAGTGATGAAATTTAATTTGTCATTTTTTTCCAAACATCATTGTAACTATTTATTTACCTAAGTACCTGCTATTCCACTCAATGTCTCTCAATTGTGTGCAAGTTCTATATATTTTGTTTAGACAGTTAATGCAATTGTTTCTGGTGTAATCGATTAATGTATGCATATCTGTGAACACAGGTGAGCTTTAAGCATTGTTAGTTTTTCAAGACATGATACAGTACATTGTGGCTTAATATATGATAATGCATGTATTACTGTCTTAAAACGGTGGCAGATTATTGACTGATCAGCTGTGTTGCACTTCTTCTCCTCTTTGCTTGAGAATAGCTGTTCTTAGTACAACAAATATTCTTATGTTAGCTCAACTAAATATTTTAGTGTTGACAGATATCAGTCAGTATAACCAGTAATTCATGGAAGGTCAGTGACCAAGTTTCGTAAAAGTTTATCAAAATAGTCTGTACCTTGGATTATGGTAGGTTTTACTTGCTATTTCCTTTGTAATTTACCATAAGCAGTTGTTGGCTGTTAAATCTATGCCAACTAATTGTAATTCTTATGTGTTGTACTGTATTTTTTGCAATGAAATTCTGGGAACCAAAGCTGCCGGTAATTTACTGTAAAGTTGAACTTTGCAATAAAATACTGTAATGTGTCATACGGTTGTACTTTGTTTATCACTGATAGACTGTAGTTATCTTTACAGTATATTTGTTGTTTTTAAAATAATTTACTTTACAGATTTAAGATATGTTTTTCACAGTAATTAACCATAAGCAAACAACAGTTCTCAACAGTAAAATCTATGATTGCCATAAAGCTTACCGTAATGTCATTGTCACCTTGTCACCATATTTTTTTTGCAGTGAAGTTCTGGCAATCACAGTATTTTACCATAAATTACACAGTGTTTTTTTTTTTTACAGCATATGTAGGTCAATGAAAAATGGAAGTTGGAAGCAAACATTATAATAACAGATGAAAAATGGGAGGAAACATTCAAAGCAGGGCATAAACTAACTAACAGCCCAACATGGATGGAAAGTGGCTAGAAAATAAGGATGAGGTATATACATCTGAGCTGCGTTGGAGGGATTGTCGACTGGTGGGGGACTTCACACATATATTTTAATAATGCCCAAAACTTTTAGAATTTTGAAAGCGTGTTCAAAAAGAGATTAAACAGATTCCATGGATTAGTCTTACTTTAGATCCAACACTTTTTATATTGAGTATACTCCCTGATAATATGATGGATGGAGATTTGACTCACTTAGTGAGAATAGCCACAGCCCTCAGCATAGCACAATGGAAAGAGAGGGTAAAAAAGGTCTTTATTATGGAGAAAATCACAGCAAGAGTACAGCTAAGAACAAAAACATTTTGTAAAAGATGGACAGCATTACTACAGGCAATGCCAGAACTCATCACCTCTTTTTTCCTAGTGTTTTCATGTCCATTCAAAATATTGTTGTTTACAACAGTGTTTTGAATTGACATTAAAATAATTTAAGTTAAAACAAGTGTAACTGGATAGACATCTTGTCCAAGCTGTATGTTCTGTATTATGTACTATGTGTGTTGAATAAAAAATCAGTTAACAAAATGCCCCATCACAAATTTTTTGAACCGTGCAGCAGGCATCATTTTCAGAATGAGTGTATTTTTACAAAAAACAATGAATTTGACAAGATAAAACATTAAATATCTTGTCTTTGTATTTTCTTTTTGTTTTAATTCAGGGCAAAATGATTTTACAAATCCCTGCTTTCTATTGAGGTTTGTAGATAGAGCACAATCAACCTACTCCAACGGTATTATTGTGAATGTTACTTTTAAAAAAATCAGTTTAATTTAAAATGTGAACTACTATATATTTATTAATTTGCACTTGTTTTCTTTAAGCACAGATTTGCACCTGGAGTGTTATATTCACCAGCAGATGGAGACAAAGTGCAAATGCTTTGTCTGTTGCTCCCCTCTGTAGCATAAAGAGGCAGTTTCCTGAGCACAGGTGAAGCCTAAAGCTTTGGCCAAATGGCTGTGATGTTCAAATTCATAAATATGATTTTATGAGCCTTGGCATGCTTCTCTCCTTTCAGTAGGCTAATTATGAGAGGCTATGTTTATACTTTGGCTGCTGGCATTTCCCAACTAAGAACATGTTTGTTTAAAAGGAACCTAGTGTGAGGCGATAAAACAGTGGGACTGTGTGTCTGTAGGGTGAATTCAGGTCATCCAGGACATGAACATAAAGCTCCTAGACTTATGAGAGAGAGGAAAAGTGAATGGGTCCAATGTCATTCTGGTACCAGGAGGCTTGAAACTGATATTAAAGAATAAAAGACACAAAACAGGGCATGCAGTGACTCTTCCAGAAGTGGAAAAAAGGGAAACTCCATTGAAAGGTCTTTAGAAGCATAAACATGACAGGGCTGCCCAAATATTTTGTCTTGGTGTGCCAGAGTACAATGGGCCTCATTCACCAATGTCTTTTTTTATTTGTTCTTGAGAAATATTCTAAGAAAAAGGGTGACACTTTATTTTGAGTGGTCCTTTTTAGAGGAAACAAACACTGAACAGTACCAGTACCATGTCAAAAACATATGAGGGTTAGGTTTAGGTTTTGGGTTGAGGTTACGGTGAGGGTTAGGATTAGGGGCAGGGTTAGGGTTAGGATGTGGGTAAGGTTGGGTAAGGTTAGGTTTTGCATAGTGATAGTAACATATTAACAATCCATCTACTTAATGTAAGTAATGTATCAACAGAACATCTACAAGTTGTTTACCTCAATGTATTCAGATGCTGCACTACTGCTACTTCACTGATATGTTGTTGATGTGTTACTGAGAGTCTGTTAAGAGTTTATTAATCATCTACAAAGGACCACTCCAAATAAAGTGTTACCAGAAAAAGTCTACACCAGATTCGTGACGTGTTCTTTAACTGCAGAATTGTTCACATCTTTGTGCTCTTGAGTTTGTGTAGTTTCGCTTCTTACCTAAGAACAAATCTCAAATAAGGAAACACTGGTGAATGTCAGAATGTTCATAAAAACTATGGAAGTGGATTTTAAGAAGAAATTTCTTCTTAAGAATGGTTGGTGAATGAGGCCCAATGTTTATGGTGGGCCAAGGGCCAAAAAGACAAAATAGTGTACAAATAAAGTAGGTAGATAAGTTTTAAATTGATTTAAAATGTTTTTATGGTATTTTACTATATTTTACTGTGTAGTATAATGTCATAAAATACATTTTAAAATCTATTTAAAACTTACCTACCTTCATTTGTACACTGTTTTGACTTTATAATTTTGAAAATGCAAATTTAAGAGGAAAATAAGAATGTAACAAATTGTACATAATATAAAAATATATTCTTTAATTGCATGTAACTTTCTGCTGGGCTAAATCAAACGTTCTTGCAGGCCACATTTGGCACTATGAAATGCAAAAATGCTATAATACTACTACTACTACTACTACTAATAATAATAATAATAATAATAATATCTTTATTTATTGTTATAATTAATGTATTTATGCATATATAAATATACTATATCAGGTTCCTGTATTATAGCCATTTCTGTTCAGTAAAGAATAAAAGCAATTACATCGAAAATATAATAATCATTCTCTTCATTCAACAATAGACAGGATCCCAAATAAATCAAACTTTACTCATATGTCTTTCACAGCTGGTGGTCTGGGCTACGTTTGTCAACACCAAACATTTTTTTCACTCTGAATATCCATAAACATCAAAATAAAAATGTTTGCAAACATGTACAGAACAATCTTTTTGATATTTGATTGATCAAAGCTCTTGCAGTAGGTGTTACAGGCACATACAGTTATCAGGTAGAGAGTGCCAGGACAGGCAGATCAGTCAGAACAGAAATGGTACAAATATGAAATTATTTAATAAAAAGATACTGGTAATAATAGGAGATTCTTTCTCGCTGCACAAAAAAAGACAAAAAAAGACATGAGTTCAGGACCCCACTCCCCCCATCCCCTCATATGCTAATGAGGCGTAGGTTCACATTAAAGAGAATAAGAATGACATTCTTGGTGTGATTTGCTTTTTGATGTTTCTGATATTATGTCTTTGTAATTCACCATAAGAACGTTCTTCTCTTGTCTGAGTGCTGTGCCAGATTACATTTGACCCTCATAGTCCTCAGTTGCCAATTACCAAACTTGCTGGTCATAAATTATGTCTGCCTACATTTGTTCACACTTGACATTCCGGTTTAAACCCACTTGCTCTTTGGTCACCTACAAATGGCCTCCAGTGGGCTCAGTGCAGCGCTGCATTCTTTTCCATGATGTTCCAGTTTTGCTCAATTTGACCTTCTCTGATGTTCTTCTGCTGTTTCTCAGTGTTCTGCATTACATCTTTCCCTTCGGGAGCCGAGTAAGAGCATGTCTGGTGGTGTTTGCTATTGACTTTTTATTGTGTGCCTGATCCAACCCCATTTCCCACATTTTGATTTGTTCTCGGTTTGTGCTCTTCCATAGATATTTGCTGCTTATGTTTTTTTTTGGTTAGTGTATGTCAAAGATGTTTCACACTCAATTATTTATGAAGAGTTTTGGTTTCTTGTAGTGCTACACTGTACATATTTCCTTGCTGCGTTAAAGGACAGATTTAATATACCATATACAGACAAATTTGTGTTTTGGTCCTTGATTGGAGCGCCATATTTGACAAGCAGGACTAGTTTTGTTGCATACACCATTACACCATATCTGCTCTGCAGCAATACGTATTTGAGAATTATAATATGTACAAGATGCAAAAAGTCAAAGGATATCCTTCATTCATTTAATTTTCTTTCATTTTTCAGTGTAAAAAAATCAGAAAACATATATTTAACAGAAAATTACACACAAAACTAAAATATCTATGAAGTATTTTTTAGTCTTTAGTGTGTCCACTCTTAGCTTTTATTAAAGCTTCCATTCTTTTCAGGGCTTGCTTTCAGTCCCATATGGAAGAGAAATATATGCATGTGTATTTGTTCATATTAAAATGTATGTGCCATATATGTGCATTATATATCATTTTTAACACATAGCTGCTAAATATATTTAACTGACATTTTAAAATATTTAAAGATATGCCAATATATGCACCTGTATGCTAATACTATATTGAAATATATGCACATATCTAAATGAAATCTATGTAATAGTAATAATATGTAATAGTATTTTTTTATGTCAAAATATATGGAAATATTTTACAAACTTGACATATATTTTAAAAAATATATAGAAATATGTTTGCTTTGAACATGGGTTATTTTCAAAGAAATCTGCAGGGACATTTTTCCACACTTCCAAAGTTCAGTCTTAGAAGTTGGTTGCGTTTTCTGTTTCTCATGACCCAAGTAATCAAACACATTTAGTGATGTTGATGTTTGGACTCCGTGGTGGCCAGGCTTATGATTTCTTCTTTTTTGTCTGTGTCCCTTTCTCTGTAAGATCTTCTTGACAGCTACACTTCCTTTCAGACCCATAGTGCTGAGCTGTCTTCTCACAGTGGACGGAAACACCTGTGGATTTTTTTTCAAATCTGAAGCAAGAGTGGAGCTTGCTCTGTCACAGATGGAAGCTTTAAGTGCTGTTTATCTGACGGGGACAGTTCTGGTGGTCTACCAGGTCTTGCACAGTTGTTAGGAGCCCTATTTTTCTTGTCTTCTTTTAATCATTTCTGAACAGTTTTGGTAACATCAGTTCTTTTCTCACTTACTTTCCTTAGGCTTTTCCTTATGCAAGTAGATAATCTTATATCTCCTGACAGATTAATAACTTGTCCGTTTTGACTGGAAATTAAATAAATTAAGGGTGACCTCTGACTTTGCACAGTACTGCATGTACAAATTGCCAAAGAAGAAACATTAAGTATTCATTCAGACATTTTATTCAACTGCACTAAGACTGAGGCAGTCTGCTCTACACAGTGTGATAACATGATGGGAGGAATAACGGCCTTTTGCTTTGTTTCACTGTGACTTTGCTTCCGTTGAAACCTGTGGGGGTGTTTGAAATTCCACAGTGATTAAAAACAACTCATGCAAATTTGCCCCTGCTAAACGTCTATTTAACATTGCACCAGTAACAGCAGAGGTCAAACGAGTCCTCTTTTGTGCTGGTGACCTTTAAAAGCTGACAGTCACATTGATCCTCAGTTCACATTCAGCTAGAATCGAGAGCTTTTGAAGTGCAGTTAACACTTGAGAACGGTGAATTCTGACATTAAATTTTAAAAGAACAAATGACACCATCAAAAGGACTGACAATCCTCTAAAAGGGAAACAGTCAGTATAATTATCTGAAGAACAGAAAAGAAGTGACATCAGAAATCTGTAAAAAACAACAAGTAGAAGAAAGATCCAGGTGAGGTCAGAGCAGAGCTGGCAGAAGGAATAATATGTGAACTGGTAAGAGAGCAGCCAAGAGTGTCCTTAAAACCCCTGCTTGCTTGCGTGGTTGGACAGAAGCTCGGGGGTGGACGAGTGTTCTCTCCTTTCAATGTGACTTTTGCTCCCGTCGAGATGAGAGACGCTTGTTTTTCCTCCCTGCACTTTGTCCACTTTGCAACTGGACCTCCCCAGACATCAGGCTGTGAACTTGCACAAGGCCATGCGAGGCAAAGCTGCAGTGGAGACGAGAGGAGAGGTGGATGGTATGATGAATGAAGAGGAGGGTGACAAATGCTTATTTTCAGCCATGTTGTTGTTGGCATCAAGAAGTCTGCCTCGATATGGACCCTGCATGGACTGCTAGCTCACCAGCTTGCTTTCTTTTTCTTTGTCATGCACCATCATTCTTCGTTCGTGGGGATGAGGAGTATTACGCTGTAAAACTGCTGTAAATTTACAGCAGAAATTCCACAATAATCTACTGGACTCTTCAACCTCTTTTCACAGTGGTCATAAAAGAAAATGTCCACCTGTCTTGGAAGTCCCTTAGTTTCTTTGTTCACTTATGTTGGAATATATTTGTATGATGGAACAATGCATGATTTAAAAAAACTGAAAGTGAATTAGATTTTCCTCTTTGTAGGTGAGTGAGCAAGTCAACATTTATAAATGTGTTTTTTTTTCTTTAAATGCTGTTTTTGTATTGTCAGTTGGACACAATTTTTTATCAAGAATTCTGCTGTCCATTGTGCTGCGCATTTTATCTCAGCACTGTCATCTTTTTAGAGAGCAGTGTGAACTGTTTTCACAGCATGGGACTTTTTGTCAAATTCAGAGTATACCTCCTCACAGTCCGCAAGCTCTCGTTCTGTGTACACGGTGAAAAAAAACGAACAAAGTAGTAGGACCGAACGACACAGCACAATTCCAGTTATTCATCAACAGGTGGCATTCATGCTCATGCAGAGGACAAGTAGAATGGGAGGGGCTACATGCTGAACTCCACGCATCGTTAAGTAGGAGAGATGGTTGAGAAACAACCAAAGAGGAGAAGATCTGAAGAACCAAGATTGAAAAAGAAATTCTTAAGTGCGTTTCAACAGTGGAGAGACCTTCAATAGTTGACATGGCTGAAGCTGGCTCCCACACACAGTCACACTTTCCCGTCCCACCTTAAATTGTGCCTGAATGGAACTGCTGCACCATTTAAGGTGGAATGGAAAAATTCGAACAAGAAGCTGAGGTGCCGGGATGTAACTGCTGCACTATTTAAGGTGGAACTGGAAAATTTAAACAAGAAGCTGCTGAAAAAGCAGAACCAATAGGTTTGTGATAGCAATTGTTTAGCTTCGCAGTAGCAGTTAAAGCGACGGTTTGCTAACCCACAACCTAAAGTTACATTACTTGCTGTTTCACAGTGTTTGTCCATTCAGCATTTGCGAAGTGTTTTATGGCCACAAAGATCTAAAAAAACTAGCCCAACATTGTTCTCCTTGGCAATGCGCGTTCATGAATTTGGGGGGCAGAGCTTTTGAAGAGAAAATGAAAGGAAGGGGTGTATTTTGCTGCTGAGTTCAAATATCAATAATCATCCTCCAGAATCGTGTTCTGCATCTTTAATTATCTACTAATTCTTTTCACATTGATGTTTAATTAGAATGTTATTTTTTTAACCCCAAATATATGCAGAAACTATGATCCCATTATGGCCCCACAGGCTACCAGATGTTTAGTGTAAAATATACAAGATTTATTTACAGTGTAGTTAATCAGCTGGGTAGGCTATACTAACCCACTTGATAATCTTAGCAATCATATAAAACTCAATTTTTTTTGTGTTTTATTTCTTTGCACTATTCAAAAACACCAGCTCCCCTTAAACATTTCATGATAAGCGGGCCAGTAGAAAGGATCCAAAACTACTGGTTTATGTCTTGTAATGTTTCTTATAATGTCTAGTAAAACATTAACATACATGTTGAGGATGTTTTTTTCCTTCTCCTACTAAGGCACCATTTTGAAATGTGAGATTTTCTTATGACAGCAGGTTTGGAAACTACTGCAGTGCATCTGAAGCCGTGCCAAATTAGCATAATAGGGGGTGGCGGTGACAAAATGAGGAACACTGATGACAAGAACCAATAAAAAATGAATGAAAAATATGTCTTTATTATGTCATCAATCTGAAATACTTGACCAACTTAACCAAGTCTGATTTGCAATTAAATATATGCTATTATAAAACAACACAGTTGTTTACTAGGTAGTACTAGATTAGCCCCCATATGTGCTTATACATCCATAGTAGAATATTGGTGTTGGTGCTAGAACAGTGCTTGTCCTTTATTGTAGATTCCACATAATTTAAATAGAACTAAAAAAAAACAGGATTAGTTGGCCAGGTTGGAGTACAGGTTGGGGCTGGAGAAAACCGGCCCACAGGCCGGATCTGGCCCGTGGGCCGCTAGTTGATGATCCGCTAGTTGGCATCTGCGAAGGAAAATGAGACGGTGCAACATATGAACCAAGACATTCCAATGCTGTGTTAGGAGCCAAGCTCTAGCATGATACTTCCATTATCATCTTGGGTAATCGGATCTCCGCAATCATCACAGGACTCGCTGACAAATGGCCCGCTGTATCAGGCCTGACTTCCCATTTCCTCCAGTATGGCTCCTTCCTGTAAACTCACCCATTCTAAGTGAGATGTATAGCGATGACTTGCCAGCTCTGAAGCTCTGACCAAGATTGGTGTTTCCTTTCTTCCAAAGACTTTGTGGAATCTCTCATAAATATGAAAAAATGCTGTAAATCAGTTTAGAGCAGCATTCTGAATTGATATATTTTTGATACCTTTATCTGTTCAAGTGATCGTGACTACCTGCTTTGTCTATTACAGGTCACAGGTACACAGTTGTATGCAGAAGTTTGGGTGTCCCTGGTCAAGAGAGATGAAAATAAGTTAACAGATCCTCTACAGAGAACACACTTCTGTACATTCTTATGCACCATTACTGCTTATTTACTGAATTTCACATACTGGGAAAAAATAAAACTGCAAAAGTTATGACACATTTTATATTTTATGTTTTATTTTTTTCCAATGTGTTAAACTCAGACAATAAATTGAACCTGTGCACTAAAATTAGCAGAAAAATTACATATTTGATTTTGTTCCCTGTAGAGAATGTGTTAACTTATCATCATTCAGAAAATCAACACGTAATTTGACCAGGGATGTTCAAACTTTTGCACAACGATAATAAATTCAGTGTAATGGTAACAGTTTATGCATGTGATATCGCCTATGAAACATTTTCCATTTTCTTTTCAGCTACATATAAGCCTGGATGTTTGGATGCCCAGACAAAAAAAAGAAAATAATTTTAAATAGCAATGATAAGTTCAAGGATTTCTTAGAACTCAAGCACATCTGAATGATTCCTCAGGGCATTTCACACGCTTCTTCATGTTAATGATAATTGAGTGTTGGGTGTAGGGGGTGTGTGGAGAAGAAATGAGAACACAGCAGCGAAAGAGATCATTGTTACGAGCCCTAAGCTCAGCAAAGCAAGAAAAATACATTAGATCAGGACATGATTCATCAGATCAAATCAAAATCATATGATTAGACACTGCGTTAGACAGAAAGAGTCTCAAGGCAAAGCAATTAGACACTGTGAAAGTATGTTAAGAGCTTTGGCTTGCAACGTAGACACATTGCCAGGCCCTAATATCACTATTAGGCCTACATCATCTGTGACTGTTTCCCTATATCCCCCATAATCCTGTCCCAATGATGAATCACAGATGCACGTTTGGTGAAACGTGGTGTAGGACTAGAACACTTAGGAACAGCTCAGTGGCTGGACAAATTTGCCTATGCCCATTGCAGTGACGTGTCTGATGGCATTATCTTTTGCCTTCCAAGGTCGCTGCGAGGGATGGGACTTGTTAAGCCTCCTCCTCGAGCTCGCCATGCCTTCTCTCATCCTGTTCTTCCCCTCCGTTGGCAGTCCACTCTGTTCTGGAGGAGGGCATGGGTGAGCGGTTGCTTTGGCATGACACATATTAGTCTTTTGCTTTTGAAGCTTGTTGTGCAGTCTTACGGCTTTCATGTTCTTTCATGGCTTGTGCTGAGATTGTTCTAAAACAGCTCTGGCTCTGTTCTTGGTGGACGATGATCGCTCACATCTGTTTCTAGCCAAAGGAGTCAATACCCTCTTAAGGCCAGAACACACAATCCAAAAAATCGCCAGCAAACACCTGCAAACCCAAATATGTCTGCTACCTGGTCATCCAACATTTCTTCTAAAATCAAGGGTGTTTTCAAGGAGTTTGTTCCCTTTTGGTGCAGTAATAATTCTACACGTCTGCTGAGGCTTTGCTCTAGATGTTAGAACTTTGCTGTATGGCCCATGTGTCAAACTCAAGGTCTGTGGGCCAAGTCAGGCCCATGACACAGTCCTATTTGGCCCACAAAATTATTTTAATTTTCTATTCTTATTAGCCCATTTCACCCTGAGGTCCACTCCAGTTCCCAGCATGCACTGCAACATAGTGTGCGTTCTGACCCCCTCCACCAACTACAATCTATGGGCTAGCGGTTACACAAAAAGAAAAGATGCCTGGTCTCTGGTTTAAGCAAATAGGCAGTTTTAAAAAAAAACTACCTAAAACAATTAATTTTTTTTAGAATTATTTTTTAATAACTATTTAGTGCCTATTTTGCTGTCGCAGTATGCATATTTTAAACAAACAACTGCCCATTAGGATCATGTAGGAAAATGCGCCGAGATTTTTTAATATGGCCATTTTAGTGGTTGGGTTTGACACCCCTGCTGTAAGGAAACCTTTGATTGCACTTAGCAACAACAGCATTAATAAGGTCAGGTACTGATGGATGATTAGTTCTGGATCACTCCAACTCATCACAAATGTATTGGATGGATCTCCACCACTAGAGAATGCAGTTCCACTGCTGCACAGCCCAATGCTTGGGGGCTTTACACCTTTTAGCCAATGCTTGGCATTGGGCGTGATTACTTTAGGCCAGAAGGGTCAAACTCACCCATTTGAAAAAACTCTCATATTGAAAAAATCTCAACAAATTTGTGGGCCAGAGTGCATTTATATTTTAATATGCCAAAACATGAACAGCAAAATATAGCCACTTGTAATAAACCATGTGAATTCATGATATAATTAGGCTACATTAGACACAGATTACCATTAAATCTCTTTAAATGTCCCCTGGGTATAGGCTTTTTAAACCTACATGGGTCCTTGATCTAGACACCTGACATTTTTCCTGCGGCAAGTTCATTAATTCTTGGGACCAGTTTATGGGCTGCTGAGTGTTTATAGTGTTTATAGTCGTGTTTATTGTCTATGCTGGTTAAACTGCAGCTGAAACTCGGCTAGTGTGTTTGGTGATATGTCGTGGAATTCGGTAGAAAACTGCTGTCCCATAGATTGTTGTTGGGGGAGAGGGGGTGCCAGTGCAAATTACGTTGCAGTGCATGCTGGGGATTGTAGTGCGACTCATCGTGAAACGGGTTAATATTAATTGAAAGTCAAAATAATTTTGAGGGCTAAATAGAATTGTGCCACGGGTGTGATCTGGCCCACGGGCCTTGTGTTTGACACATGGGCCTTAGGTTCAGGGCTGGCTGCTCCAGACCATTCTATTCTATTGGCAGTGCTTTTATATGAAGATTATACAAGCACTGTATGCACAATTGAACGCATGTGTAAGCAACAGCTGAACTCACTAATTAGAAGGGGTGTCTGGATACTTTTGGAGTACCTAAGTGTGTGAGATATTCTAGAATGGGGTGCCCAATACGTAGATTGCAATTGACCAGTCGATCACACAGTGCATGTTGGTAGATCGTGCGTCATTCGAAAATGCTATCAAATTTCAACACTTTCTTACTTCTTCTGGCGGCTAGCAGGTCAACGTGATTGACTAATGTGAAATGTGGCCAGTGTCTCTTTAATTTACTGCTTGTTACCATAGCTACGCCACAGCTAACAAATACTGACACTACTAATAAACACTAGAAGTCAATAAATAAATATTGTCAATGTATATTCATGGTACACACTTAGGTACTCCAAAAGTATCCAGATACCCCTTCTATTAACATGCAACATTAACCTCATAGCTCCAGCACCAAACTAAAGAAGTTAAATCTGGACACCAAACATGTCTCGACTACATCTGAGGTAAGTGGAAAATTATGTTGAATTGTTTTTTCACTAAACCATTCCTTTAAGACTATTCGGTAACTACCTAGAAAGCAAGGCCAAATGAATTAGTAGTAAGTTATAGGGGTGAGAAATGAGACCGTGTTTGTTGTTGACCTAAGCTACCTGTTGTAGATGCCCTATATTTCTCTATCTGCTGCTTTTCAGAATCTCCCTGCCTTTTACAGTATTGCCTTTTGAAGAAAGCTCCATTAATGCCCCATTAAATTATACTAACTTCTTGCAATTTTGCTTTCAACCTTGCAATGAATGTAATGAACAGCCAGCAAGGCTCTCCTCTGTAAAACACTGTTTTATGTCATACGATCACCACAGGATATACAAAGTCTTTTTAATTAGTTATGGTATTTAATAATTGTAGGTTATGTGTCCAGCACTAGATTTGGTCCCCCGATGTGCAAAATGAACTTTTTTTTTGTATAAATTATGCAGGAGAGTCATATGCAGGGTAGATCTCTTGGCTAATAAAAAGTTGATACATTTTAATATATCCATGTGTCAGTTTATTTCCCACCTTCAAATCAGCCTGATATTGTGCTCCGTTGAAGCTCAGTTTTTCAGTGTTAAATTGGCATAGAATCGCTTGATTCTGTGTCACTAAACACAGACATCTGATTCTGAATGAGTAAACAGCTCACATTCTGTTTTTCAGCAGGCACGAACACATTAGAATTACCCAGTCACTCGTCCATGCATCTCAGTCAGTCTGCCCACCTGCAGCTTTAATATATAACCTATAATGTGTAGCATCTGCTGCAGCAGGTCGTCACTTTTTCATGTGCCCTCTAGATCTCACAGATTTTTAGACTGTCTAGGGTTTAAGAATACCAATTAGTCAACCTTAAAATTGCTTGCAATTTGTTGTGCCTCGGGCAAGGTAACTTCTTCCTTGGTGCAGGTTAAGACATATATACTGCAGTGCCTTCAGAGAACTACAGCAGACGGGCCACAAGCTTGTTCAAGACTTTATATTTACAAAGGCTTCATTTGTGGCAAATATCTTTTAGTTTAAAGGGCCCTTATTTTGGAAAACCAACATTTTCATCACTTTTTTGAAAAATAGGAGAGTTTGGTTTCAAAACATACCATTCACTCACCAGTCCACTTGGGCAATATGAAGCCTGTTTTCTTATTTATTGCTTTTGTGATGTCACAAAAACATATTTACGTATACCCAGCTATTCAGTAAACAGTAGTTTAGCCCCACCTGTTCACATTAAATTTACAAGGAGTGTTCCAGTCTTGACTGCTATTTGAGTGCAGCTTATAATACGGGGCAGCCAATCAGAACAGAGATCATTTGCATATTTTAGTCTCGCTGTTAAAGGCACAGTAATAGCAATTCTAAATGACAGAGTTTGCAAAATGATCATATAAAAGTTAATCCAGCCCAAATATGGAAACTAAGCAACAAATACAGCTTATTTTGAGTTCACTGTTTTTGTGATGTCACAAAATCCATTGCATTTACACGTATATCCACCTATCCACCATCAATCAGCCTACAGTAGGTTTGCTCCTCCTACTCATGCCGAAGTTATAAGGAGTGTGTCAGCCCAGACTGCTTCTTTAATAAGGCACAGTACAGAGTTAGGAAAATGATCATGTAAAAAATAATTACAATCCTTTTTTGATAAACAGAAACATCAGAGAGCTGAACTTAGGAGAAAAAATAAAATTCAAGAAAAATGTGGGACATAGGCCCTTTAATATGTTTCCTTTTAATGTTGTAACATGACCTATAATTTTGTCCTAAAGTGTATAATAGTTCAGCATCAAATTATTCGCTTGTGCCTTTCGTCCTTCTCAAAAGACTGAAGCTTCATCTGTTAAAAAACAGATTTTGAGGTCACCTGAATCTCAAAAATGAGGCCAGAATTGGACAGTGGTCTCTAATAAGACTTTTTTACTAGAATGTAAATTTTAGGCCCTAGATAAACATTTAACAAAAATGCCCTGTCCTACATTCACGCAGCCAATGGGCTTTTCAGGAACGTAGTCACAGGTCCCACTTGTCTATTCCATCCATAAATTACCTGAGCTGTAAGAGACTTGGATGTGCGAGGCAACCTTTGTTTGGTGATACAGATATTGCAGCCTGCGTGTAATGAGGTCATTCATCGTCCTTTGAAGCAGTGGAGCAGGGTGGCTTGGGAACAAAAGGTGGCTGGCGGCGAACCTGACTCATAATGACTGAACAGACAGAGTCGTCTGGGCTAATGGCAGCCTGTCATGGTTCTGATGATTTCTGCACCTCCATTTCACTGGTTTTGTCCCTGAGCAGTTTGTCTGCATGATGAAGTGTGGATTGAATTCCTGATAGATTGAATGCAGTTTCTGACTAACACGGTGTGAAGTAAAAGAACGACTTTTTTTCGTCAGGCTTGTTGTGTTGTACAGTATCCAACATGATTATTTTGTGATGGTTTGTGTTATTGTTTTGGCAAGATTATCACTGCATTATTATGTAGATTTTACTGTCTGCCTCCTTTGACTGGGGAATAAGTGAAATGAAGTACATCAAATTCAGTATTTGTACAGAGCAGACAAGTCTTCCTCGGGGCTTCTACAGCGGAAACTTGACACAGTTTCCCCACACTCATCCTTAACTGTACTCCATTTCAGAGTGCCGCCTACATTAAAGCAATATTTTGGTATTTGAGGTTTCAGTGGCCGGATTTAGGAATGCAAAAAGAAAAAAAAAAACACGGCTAAAGATCTTAAAGGGCTTGCTGT
Source organism: Colossoma macropomum (assembly GCF_904425465.1). Taxonomy (NCBI): domain Eukaryota; kingdom Metazoa; phylum Chordata; class Actinopteri; order Characiformes; family Serrasalmidae; genus Colossoma; species Colossoma macropomum. Next base: position 12,238,962 of record NW_023494797.1, read on the forward strand.
ATCATAGAAAATGTGAGGAATGTTCCTCACTTTTTAGAAATGCAGTGTGTAAACACTGTGAAGGTTTTAAAATGTACTATTCACTCCCTGGTTCACAGAATCCATAGATGGAACCTAAGCTGCAAAAACAGTTACTTTTGAAATTATTGTTTTTGTGATGTATTTACATATAATCAACTATTCAGCCAACCGTAGTTTAGCTCCGCCCATTCACACTGAAGCTATAAGGAGTGTTCCAGCCTGGATTGCTTTGTGAATGAGGCATAATACAAGCCTAAATATCATTGAGAAACACACTTTTAGAAATAAAGGTACTAAACTGTCACTGGGGCAGTTCCCCTCTTGTCACTGAGGTGGTACCCTCAAGGGTACATCTCAGTACCTTTAGCCAGGTAACATAACTGTACCATAATCCACTATTGACTCCACATACCCGTCTTGTCTCCAGGCTTTTTATTTTATTGTCCTGTTTTGAAACATTAGGTTATGAAAAGGTACTAATACGTACTTTTCACCTGGAAAAGCATATTTAAGGTGCGCAATTGGACCTTAAAACGACCGTCGGACCTTTGAGGGTACATTTACATTGTTTGTACCTTGATGAATGAAAAATGTACCTGCATAGTACCTTTACTTCTAACAGTGCAGTCATATGCAAACGTTTATGGTCTAACTGCATGTTTTGTTCATTACATGGACACATCTTCTTCAGAGAGCACCCTCTTGCACATTTTAATGCACAATTAGTGTTTTTCACTGAATTTAACACATTGGAAACAAATAAAACATTATGCCACATTTTATATTTTATAGCTTTACAGGAGAGGACTAAAACAATCTTTACTTTCAGTGTAAGTTAATATAAAAAAATTATTCAAAAATGTTTTGGAGCATTTAGGTTGGTCCATTTATCATAAAATTTTCACACAGTGTAAAGAACAGCTGCTGAGCTCTGAAAAGTGTAAAAAATGGATATACTTGTGTTTTTTGGACAGCAATGATAAATTATCTTTCCTCAATATGTTGAGGAAAAGCTCAGCATAAAATAGCTAAGCAAAAAAAAATAAATAAAATTGTGTACTAGTACTAAATTTTGCAGAAAAATATATTTAAATGTGTTCTCTGTAGAGAATCTATTTTTACATATACAATCTACAAAATGTAAATTGATGAGAAGTGGGAAAACGGGCATTCAAAGTTAATAATAATATGCTTTTGGTATATTAACCCACACAAACATCAAATACCTCGAGTAAAAAAACAAGTGCTAGATAAATGTAGGCTAAGGCCCCTTTAATATTTGCAAAGTGAGCCAAAGTTCGCAAGTTCATACTCTGCTTAGCTGACCAGAAAACTTGCCAATGTTTGTAGACAGAGTGCCAGATAAAGTTTATATGACAAGCCAGAGCAGACAAGGCTGCTGTAAAACAACCAGCTGCGCAAAAGATCATATTCACAGCTCTCTGCAAACTGTTACACATATGCTGAAAAGCGCTGAAGACTCAGTAGCGTATAACAACTGTTGTTGTGTCTGTCCAGAGGGACGGGACGTCTGCCGAGGACGACCCCGCGCTGTGCACAGCTTCATTATGGGTGAATGCTAAATAAAGCCTGAACAACTCAGCCTTTATTTTATTTATTTAAGTTGGACAAAAGATCAGGTTTTGCTGCAGGTGTTGTTTAATAATTCATGGGTTTGTGAAAGTGGCTTCAAGTTGGGAGAGAGACTCCACAGGCCTGCCAAATCCATCTGCTTCCATAACCAGCCAGGTCCCGGTGAAACCTCGCCCTGGATTAAATTACCCTAATCTGAGCAGATTAGCGAGTACACTTTAATATAAACAAAGCACCGCAGAATCATCATACAGGGAGTTTTGAAGTTTTAGAAGAAACATGGTCAAGTATTTATTCTTGATTATTAATTTAATTTCTTCCTCTTTTCTCTTTTGTTTCAGGTTGTATTCTAGTATTGTATGTGTCATCACAGAAGTCATTTACTCTGAGAGAGGTATCGTCAGGAAATAAGCACTTCAAAAACGTGTGAAAACATGTGGGAGAACAATGGGTAATGTGAAAATTAATGAGAGTGCTGGCAGTCTTCTACAGCTTGGAGAAAATTCATAAAGGAATAGCAGGGTATGCCCAAAAAAATTTTTTTTTCTAATTATTGAAAATGTTTCACAAAGATGCATGGATGATTTTAAAGAGAACACTCTAGCACAGGACCTTTGAGGCCCTGAACGCTGAAGAGAAGTATCTGTGGCTTTGATTTCTCTAAGACTTCATAGTCTATTTTTTAACAGAGTTTGCATTTGATTTTAAAATATCCTACGGCAAGAAGTTAAAGAGGAAAGATTCTTTTTCACGTCAGTTTGTTTGGCACTAAATAGGTGATAATTAGTTAATCATGCCCTGGTGCTGTGCTGTTTTGTGCTGCATTCCTGATTAATGTGTTGATTTATGGGGCTACTCTGCATTCCTTTGAAAACTTTTTTTTAAGCTAACTTATAGTCACAATTGGGATGTAACAGCATACAAGTATTCTGAATACAGAAATGACAGAAATACAGAAACTCTCTGGGGTTCACAAACATGCCCACACATCAAATTCGATGTTTCTATATATGTTTCCCTATCTTTGTGATGATACAGTGCAGAAATACCCTTCATACATTTCCCGAATCTGTAGAGTCACTCTTTCCATCCCATCCTATTGTGAGATTGTACATGACTCACATCCAGAGATATGAAGCTATGAAGAGAAGTTAAGAAACTCATCATCTACATCTCACCATGTGTAATTGGTTATATCATGTTATATGCAAGTGCTTTTAAAGGTGAATTTAAGACATGCAAAAATCGAGAAAAAGCCCTTAGCTCTTAGGATAACATCTGTATTTTGGCCATATTGCATTTTGAAAATGCTGTATTCAGAATACATATTTTGGAGAATACTTTTTTAATACTAAAAGAAGACCTCATTGACTACACAAAGCCTTCCACTACTTCTACTATGTGAAATTACAGAATGTCCTCAGGAATATGGGAATACCAGAGCATCTTATTGTTCTAATGCGGAACTTCACACTGATCAAGAAGCCACAGTCAGGACAGAAAATGTACAAACAGGCTGGTTCCAGATAAAATTTAGATCTATAAAAATTTAATCTATTTAAATTTAACCTATAAAAAGTTAGACAAGGCTGCATAGAATAACCATATTTGTTAAACCTGTATGCAGAACATTATAATGAGAGAAGCAGGACTGGAGGATGATGGTCTAGGATTCAGGATTGGTTAAAAAAACATCAATAACTTTCGATATGCGCACGACACAACACTCATGATGGAATTTGTGAAGGTCATTATAAGGAAGGTTAAAGAACAGGGTGAAAACATGAGACTCCAGTTCAAAATATGATGAAAACAAAGGTTATAACATCAGGAAAGACTGCTAACTTTACCACTGACGGCAGCTTTGGCTACTCTAATCAGTTATTACCTACAAAGAGTCCAACACTCAAGAAATACGAGACAGATTGGTAGATCAGTGATGAAGGAGCTTGAACAGATCTTCAAATGCAACAATTTGTCTCTACAGACAAAGATCAGAATTGTCCAGGCTTTGGTCTTCTCTGTGGCTCTTTATGGATGTGGAAGCTCGACAATAAACTAGTGAGACAAGAAAATTGATGCTTTTGAATGCTGGTGTTGGCAAAGGGAACAAACCAATGGATCTTCAATCAAATCAAGTCTTACCTCTCACTCGAAACCCAGAGAACCAAAGATGAAATAGCAGAAATAGCTACTTTTTTGTGGTAGCCTTAAAGGGTCAACTGAAAATCACAAACCTACACCATTATAGTCAAATTTGCAAAATTTTGTCATTGTTATTAAAACTACAACCCCATTTCCAAAAATGTTGAGGTGCTGTGAATAAAAACAGAATGCAATGATGTGCAAATCATTTAAACCCTATATTTAATTGAAAATAGTACAAGGACAATATATCAAATGTTGCATTAAAACAGATGCAATTCTGTAGTGGAAATCACTGCATGGGCTCAGACACACTTCTGAAAAACATTGTCTGTGAACACAGTTTGTCGCTGCATCCTCAAATGCACGCTAAAACTTTACCATGCAAACAGCATTAAAAATATAAACTCTGGGCCCGAGCTCATTTAAGAGGAATTGAGGCGAAGTGGAAAAGTGTTCTGTGGTCTGACAAATCAAAATTTGAAATTCTTATTTGAAATCACGGACACTGTGTCCTCCGGGCTAAAGACCACTCAGTTTATTATCAGTGCACAGTTCAAAAGCCAGTATTCATGATGTTATGGGGTGCATTAGTGCACATGGCATGGGTGATATTCACTATATGCCTGCGTAGTCTTTCACAGAGTGGTAAACCCCTCCCCATCTTTACTTCTAAAAGACTCATCCTCTATGGGCTGCTATTTTCATACACAGTCATGTTACTGACCTGTTGCCAATTAACCACCAGTCTTTTGTTGCCCCGTCTCAACTTTTTTGAAAAGTTTTGCTGGTATCAAATTCACATCTGGCCATATATTTTTCATTAAACAATAAAATTTCTTAGTTTCACCAATTTATATGTTGTCTTTGTGCTATTTTCATTTAAATATAGGGTTTACATAAATTGCTTATCATTGAATTGTATTTTTATTTACATCTGACACAGCATCCCAACTTTTTTGGAAACTGGAAACTTTAGTAACAGTTGAAACACCTTTACATTGTTGTAAATCACTGCTGTTGTCTTCTTTGGCAAACAAAAATGCTCCAACCCCAATATGTTTTTCCATACACACATTTTTCTTTAAAACGTCACTGGATCCTCTGAATTCCGAGGTCGTCAAGCAGCTGTAATATGACAATTGCTACGTGCAAGCTAAAATAGCTGTGCATTGATATTGTAAGACTGCTATCTTTACCAAAACCTCCTACGCAGAACAGTAAGCTTTGTCAAGTGTGGTAGTTTAGGGGCTTTGGCAGTTCTAGGCTGCAGTTTTGGTAAATAGTGCTGAAATATAACAGTGTTGAAAGTAAGTAGAAAGCAGAATTACTTTCATGTGTCACTTCATGTGTCGCAGAGGCTTTAGCTTTCTTGTAGAACGTATGTAGCTTTATTCATGTTTTGACTGCTGAACAATCTCATAATTCACATGATCCAGTGACCCTCGACATTGGGAGGCGGAGGGGTATAATATACAGAGGACAACATGAATCAGGTTTGGAACGTTTTTTTGTTCACCACAGCACACAACAGCAGCGATTTTCAAAAACGTCATTTCTGTCATAGAGAAAACAAGACAGAGTATGAGCATGATGCTGGCTACAGAATGTTGCAGCACCAAAAGTTGACCAATAATGTACATCATAGCTCAAGACTGCATGTACAAAAGCACACGCCAAACAAAACAATACAGACTAACATATTCAGATCTGCTGTCACCTGCTTCCCCTGTAGACCGGATATATTTGTTTCGTGATTGCGCTGAGTATTGAGCAGACTCCAAATGTCATACGTTTGAAATTGGCTAGCCCCAAGCTAAAGTCATGGTGCAATTATGACAGCAAATGAGCATTCTGTGTAGCAAGCACCCACGACATGAAATTCCCGCGAATGTTTTCACGCTGTCGACTTTACAAACATCTTGAATCCTCCACTCAAAATGCATCGAGAAAAGAGAGAGAAGAAATTGATTTCCTTTTCTCCTAGCCAGACTCATTAAAATAAATGGCAGGATCAAAAAGCTAAGTTTGATTAAAGCAGCACTTTGATGTAGTCATTTGCCACCTGCGGCTGGGCGTCTGTACCCGAGAGGTTCGGGAGACAATTGAGAGAGTGGTGAGGAAAGTGTCATTTCCTTTGAAGCACATCTGTACCAGCAACAGCTAGGTGTGGTGAAGAAAGCCTCCAGGATACTGATACTGTATAGCGTTAAAAAAAAGAAAAATAATAAATAATGTATATGTGTGGTTTCAAGGTGTCCATTTAGTTATTTATGTGCAATTATACAACCATAGCTCCTATACAGACGGCATAAGGGAAGCCCGATCAAAGCAATGCAGCGTTTAGTCTAATCAATTTGATTTCTGCATACGGCAATAAACATCAGTGAGGGGTGCTGAGGAATATTGCCAAAAAGTGGAAGTGTTTGTAAGACCTTGCACTGCAAGGCTACTTGAAATGCACAAACTAGGCTGCGATTAGCCTGGACACTGCTTAAGGAGCCCGCTGATGCATCAACAGCCCATAAAAACGTCTGGGAGAATATAACTCTCCCCCTCAACCATTCAGCAACAAACCTTGCATTAAAAGAGGCCTGAGAGCACCTCTGAATGCCACAAGCAGGGTCAGTTTTCTCTATATTTAGTTGGACATAGAACTTGCCTTGCTAGGTCAAATCAGATAAATAGTCCAAATGAATTAGAGCAAGAGAGTAGACAAACACAGGGTGGAAGTTCCAATGAGAGAATAGAGTCAGAGGAAGATGGTTATCCTTAGCAGGGGCTACCAAACAAACATTATTAGCAGATACCCTACACTAACTCCAGCTACCTTTGGGGCTCCTCAGCTTGCATGTGTGCTAAGGCTGTTCCATTTCTGTCCCACCCGAATACAACATTCACATCTTTTCCTGCCACTGAAGAACTTTATAAATCATAACCAAAAAACTAGGAACTTTTACGCCATGTCATCATTTGAGAATTATGCATATTACTGCTGTCGGAACAAAACCTTATATCTCCAAAATGATAACTTTAGAGGAGAAGGAAAAAACATACTTCACTTTTAATGTATGTCAGTGGAACTGGAATTTTTTCCAAGTAATTTTGGGCCATTTCCTTTGGTCCATTCATCATGAAATTGAAATACAATGTAAAAGGCAACAGACATTTTCAAATTATGTCAAAAAATGAAAAACAACAAAAATGGAGATACAATTTTTTGTTCTGACAGCAGCGAAATTATCACATTTAAGAGTTCAAAGACCAAATAGAACATAATGGATATTAAAGCTCTGATATTTACTCTTATTTCCTTCAGTGTCCTCAAGAGGCTTGATCCTGTGAACTTTTGGCCCTGTGTTTGAGGTGGTTTGCAATCGCTTGACCAGCACAGCTCAAACCACAGATTCTGGAAATCTTTAAATATTTACATTGTTGTCATTGCTATGTTGAAGTGGAGCTTCAGACTGTAGAGAACCCTGAGTAATCATTGAGGAGGTGAAAAGGTTTCCAGCTTCCTTTCAAACTGCCTTTTAAGTTTGTAAACCATACAAACTAAAGCAGGGTCAGTTTTCATTATATTTAGCTGGACATGGAATTTGCCTTGCTAAATATCAGATAGTGTGAAAGAGCAAGGATGTGAGAGCAGACAAACACAGGGTGGAAGTTCCCTTGAGTGAATAGAGTCAGGGGAACACTTTAATCCTTACCAGAAGCTACCAAACAAACTTGATCAGTAGGTAGACTATTCTACCTCTAGTTAGTTTGTGGCTCCTCAGAGTCTCCCAGTAGGACAATGTGTTTTAGTGCTGCATAGACTTTTTACAATGGTTTTCTTAAGAGTTTTCTTACAGTATCAAGCCCTGTATTAACCGACCAACCAACCAACAAACAAACAAACAAAAAAATAGAAAGCACATTAATCGAGACACATCATGGATCTTACGAAAGTTCTATGATTTAATGGGCTCATTATCTTTAAAGGGCAGCTCTGCTTAATGTCTTTTTATTTAAGCTTGAGATGTGTTTGTCTTCAGCTGGAGGTTCTCCTCTATCTCCGGGAACACTTGTAGTTGCAGCCAGCGTTCCTGAAAAAACAAAACTCAGTTAAGTTAATTCATTATCTGTCTAGCTGCGGATAACGTTCCTAAGCACAGTGACATGCACCAGAATGCAAACTAGAATATGTTAATGTGTTGATTGAATTATCACTGTGTAAACACTTTGCTAAGCTAACGTTACGTTAATGTTACGATCACAAACTAATGTTGACTTTACTGGCATGTATGTTAAGCCTGGTCCCTTTCCACCTGAATATAATGGTTGTGGCCTTTTCTGCCACTGAATAACTATAAATTGTAATTCAAAACTAGGAACCTTTTTGCCATCTCATTGTTTGACAAAAATATGTGTGAAAAATGGTTGTGTGAAGCTCCGACATTTACTCTGTTGAAAAAAAAAAAAACAGTACAGAGCAGCATGAATTCCATGCTGATCTAAGCTGGATATGTTGGTCTGGAGCTGGTTTAGCTGGTCACCCGTAGTCATGCTGGTTGACCAGAAAACCAGCATCCAAAACACAAAATATGCTGTCTTTGCTGGTATCCAGCTATGCTGGTTCTTCTAGAAGGGTATTCTTATTTCCTTTAGTGTCCTCCAGAGATCTGATCCTGCATGTGGCCATGTGTTTGAGGCAGTTTGCCATTTCACAACCAGCATATCTCAAACTACAGATTATAGAAATCTTTAAGTATTTACACTGTTGTCATTGCTATGTTGCTGTGGATCTTCAGAAGTCTGAGGAATCATTCCAGAGGTGAATAGGTTACCAGATCCCCATGCAGATTCCTTTAAAACACTTTACCATACAGTTCATATTTATTTAGACATGGAACTTGCCTTGCTAGATCAAATTAGATATATAGTCCAAATGAACAAGGCCAAAGGAGACCAACACAGGATGGAAGTTTCCTTCAGTAAAATAGAGCCAGGGGAACATGACTATCCCTACTGGTGGCTACCAAACGAACATGATTAGCAGATAGCCTACATTAACTCCAGCTATTTCAGGACTCCTCTGTTTGTCCAAGCAGAGCACTGCTTTTTGTCAGAGGGTTTGTCAAGACAAACTGGCTCTGGAACATACTAGGCCCAGTATAAACAATAAAAAAAATCAGAAAACACATTCATTCAGACATGTCATGGATTTTATGAAAGTAAAATGGCTGATAATGGGTAGCTCTGAGGAATGTTTGTTTATTTGAGCTTAACCTGTGGTTATCTTGAGTTGGAAGTTCTCCTCTACTGTTGGCAACATTTGCAGTTGAAGCCAACATTATTGAGAAAACAAAATGTAGTTAAATCATTACCCTTCCAGCTGAGAATAACGCCCCCAAGCACTGCGACAAGTGCCTGATTGTAAATTATCACAGTCGTGCCCTTGCCTGCATTGCAACAAATAGTATATCGTCAAGTGAAAATATCTTAATTCTAGTCAATCTAATATTTCTTATTTTGAGATGGTTGTGCTCTTATTACAAGATAATCAAGCTTATTTCTAGACATGTTTCTACCTGTTTTAAGCAATTGTACGAAGAAAAATTATCTCATTATATTGGTGGATAATTTTGCTGGTTTCAAGCACGTTTCTTAAAACAGGCAAAAATTTTTGCTAATATAGTGAGATAATTTTACTCAATAAAATCACTGAAAACAAGTGAAAAATGTTTGGAAATGAGGTAAATAATCCTAAAATAAGCTTACAATCTGAACAGGAGAAATATTAGATTAATTGACTACATTTAAGATAATTTTACTTGACAAGATACTAATTTTTCGCAGTGTGCCACTGAACTTTATAAACTATAACCCAAAACTACTTATGCCATGTCACTGTTTGACAAAAAATTAGGTACATAAACTATTAAAGGGTGCAAAGACCAGATAGAACATCATGAATATTTGAAACTCTGGCATTTATTCTTATTTTTTTCTGTGTCCTTCAGACACTTGACCCTGTTAATGTATGGCTGTGTGTTTGAGGTGGTCTGCCATCACACAACCAGCACAGCTCAAACCACAGATTCCAGAAATCTTTAAATATTTACACTGTTGTCATTGTTATGTTGTTGTGGAGCTTCAGTCTGTCGCGAACCCTGAGGAATCATTCAGAAGGCGAATAGGTTTCCAGAGCCCCACACAGATTCCATTAAAATCGCTTTTTAAGTACGGAAACCAAACAAGCAATTAGCTTTGCAAATAAGAAGTCTTTATGAGATTTGATACTAAGGACTAGTAATTTCAAGCCAAATTGTGTAATAGGTGGTTATCCTTATGGGCTGCTAAACAAACTGCGTATGCGCCAATTCATCTAAATGTTTAAATGAATCACGATTAATAAGTGATATACTCCATTAATCCTCAACTAACCCAGAATTAGTCTGTGCCCCAAAGTCCCAGCCCAACACCCTCCTTGTCTCCTACTGAGAAAGTGTTAATGAGCTTATAAAGGATTGTTATGCTCTTCCAAAGGCATGCTCAGGAGGAAATCTGGAGAGATTTTTCATGCTTTGCTGCGTTCTCGTTGGAGATATGTGTCAGTCTGACACAATAAAACCTGCTGTTAGGATGATAGCATATACCGCGAAGGATATTACTCTAAAAACGCTACCTTAGGTATGCTAATACTATGGAATGCAGCACCGTAATGTGTAGAAACAACCTTGACTGTCACCATAAACCACATGTCAGGTCTTGCTGTAAGTCACTGCTGTGCCGGTATTGCTGGTGTTCCAAGGGAAGATTAGAGCGTTAACAAAATGACTGGGACAGATTCGAGATGGATCACACACGCACACGTTCCCTCGTCTCCCACACCGAGGCTTCATCTGCTTTAACTGTATGGAGATAAATCCCTCACACGACGTGCATTGCTCTGCCTCTTTCTCTCTCTCTCTCTCCGCAGTGAGAAATCACAGAGCTTCTCTCTAGTCTCTGCTGCTAAGGAGCTCCTACACTTCCTACTCGACACCAGCCTTTTCCCTCCTGCCCCCACCAATCTGCATTCGATTATCCCTCCACAGTAATCTCACTCATCCTTCAACCTGGCGCTCCGCTGCTTCTCTCTTATTGTTTAGAATAATGGTGTGGGGACTTACAGGGATTTACACCTGATTATTTTCCCACAAGGCGAATCCTCATGGACTGACCTTTCAGTTCACGGTGCAGTGGCCACAGCAGCATTCCTCAGCCCGACACAGTGTAACCCAGACTCACCCCTCGTTCTCTCTCGCTCTCTCTCTCTCTCTCTCTCTCTCTCTCTCTATGCTCATTCTCTCTTTCCTAGCTTTCCCTCCATCTCCCTCTCTCTCTGACTCTATATTTTTGCTCATTCTCTCTTCCTCTCTTTTCCTCTTGCCCTCTTTCTTCCTGCCTGTCCCCCTTCCTCATTCCCTCTCTCAGCCTCTATGCTCATTCTCTCCTTTTCCTTAGCCGTCTTCTGTCTCTTTCCATCTCTGATCATCCCTCCTTCTGTCTATCTCTTTTCCTTGTCTCCCCTCTTCATCCCTCCCCTCTCTCTTTCAGACTCTCTTAACTATCTTTCTGCTCATTATTTTCCTCTTTTACCCTCGTCCTCTTTCTTCCTGCCTCTCTCCTTGATTCCTCTTTCCCTCCTTCTCTCTCTCTCAACATCCCTTTCTCTCTGCTCACTCTCTCCTTCTCTCTTTCATCCCTTGTGTCTCTCTTTCTCTGCTCATTCTTTCCTTCTTTTTTCTCCCCTCCCCCTTTTTTCTTTCCGTCTGTCTCTCTCTCTGATCACCCCTTTCTCTTTCTCTGGTCACTCTCTCCTTCTCTTTCTACACTTCATTTTTTCTTTCCCTCCTTCTCTCTGCCTCTCTCCTTCTTTGATCCTCCCTGCTTCTCTCTTGCAATCTCTGATCACCCCCCCCCCATCTTTCTCTCTTTCTCTGGCGGGTTTTCTCTCTTTCCTCATTTTTTCCTCCTACTTTCTCACCATCCCTCTCTCTCTGCTTATTCTCACCTTTTGGCTTTCTGCTTTTTCTCTTTTTCCCTTTCTTCGGTCCCTCTCTGATCATCCCTCTCTCTCTCCTCTTCTCCCTTTCTGATCCCTTTCCTTCTGTTTTTTCTTCCTTGCCTTCTTTCTCCCCGTATTTCTATCTGATCATCCCTCTATCTCTGCTTTCTTTCCTTTTCTCTTTCCTGGCTTTCTCCTTCTCCCTGTTTCTCTACCTTCGTCCCTCTGTCTTCTGACTGTCTTTTTTACTCATTATCTTTCGCTCTTTCCCCTTTTTTTCTCTCTCCTCTCTGCCTCCGCACATTCTATTTCTTCTCTCCTTCTCAGATCATCCTTCTCTCTCTGCTCACTTTCTGTTTCTCTCTTTCCTCCCTTATCTTTCATCTATCTCTCTTTCTGCTCATTCTTTCCTTCCATTTTTTTATTCTCTCTCTCTGACCATCCCACTCATCCTTTCTTTTTCCAGCTTACCCCTACATCTCTCTCTGTACTCTGATCATCTCTTGTTCTCCATCTTTCCGCTCAATCTATCCCTCTCTCTTTTCTCCTTACGTCTGTTTTTCCCTTTCTTTCTTTCTTTCTTTCTTTCTTTCTTTCTTTCTTTCTTGCTTTCTTTTTCTTTTTTCTGTCTTCCTCTCTGATCACCCCCCCCACCTTCACTCTGGTCATTCTCTCCTCTCTTTTCCCCCTTCTCTTCTCTCTCTCTTTCTCTTTTTTTCTCTCTCTCCCTTCAGTCTCTTTCTCTGGTCATTCTCTGCTTCTCTAATGATCCCTCACTCTCCCTCTCTCTGCTCACTCTGTCCTCTCTTTTCTTCTTTCCTTCTTTCTCCCTGTCTGTCTTCCTTTCTGATTGTCCATCTCTCTCATCTTTCTTTTCTCCTTTTCCTACTCTCTCCTTTTCTGATCGTCCCTCTCTCGCCCCTCAATCTCTTTCTCTAGTCATTTTCTCCTTCTCTTTTTCCTCCCCACTCATTCTTGAATTATCCCCTGTTCTCTCTCCTGCTTTCTCTCTCTCCCGCTCTCTTTCTGCTCATTCTGTCTTTCTTATATTTTTCCCTCTTCTCCCTTTCCTTCCTTCTCGCTGTCTGGCTTCCTCTCTGATCATCCCTCTTTCTCCCTCTCTGCTCGTCCCTCTCTTTCTCTAGTCTTTTTCTCCTTCTCTTTTTCCACCCCACTCATTTCTCTCCTTCTCGGATTATCCCATTCTCTCCCTTGCTTGCTCTCTTTCTGCTCACTCTGTCTTTCTTATGTTTCTCCCTCTCTCTCTTCTCCCTTTCCTTCCTGTCTGGCTTCCTCTCTTCCTCTCCCTCTCTCTGCTCATTCTCTCCCTTCCCCTCTCTCTCTCTCTCCTTTTCTGATCTCCTCCTCTCTGGTCATTCTCTACTTCTCTTTTTCTTCTTAACCACCCCCCTCACCTCACCCTCCAGCTCTCTCTCTCTCTCTCTCTCTGTCTCTCTCTCAGCTGGCTGTTGTTTATCGTCCCTGCCTGTTTACCTCCCTGAGTCATCCGTTTGTCACATCGCGGCTCCAGCATGCTTTTGACGAGTGCTGTGTTTTGCATAAAAGCCTGGCATTAATCACCTCATACTGACAGAATGACAGAGGAGGGGAGACGAGGCTTTACAGAGGTAAATTCAAGTCTCCATTTGCCCCCATGGTTATGACATGCCTGCATTACTGCCATCTCTCTCTCTCTCCCTCTCTCTCTCTCTCTCCCTCTCTCTCCCTCTCTCTCCCTCTCTCCTTCTCTCTCTCTCCTCCACTGCAGTCGCTCTGACGAACGGCAGAATTGAATTTCATTAGTCACATTGGCCCTGTTTTGAGCATTGTGCAGCCTCTCTCTCTCTCTCGCTGTCTCTCTCTTTGGCTCACTCTCTCTCTCTTCCCCCTCTCAGCCTGGCAATCTTGAGCACGCTCCCCTCCCCACTCTCTCTCTCTCGCTCTCTTCCTCCCTCCTTCCCTCCATCTCTCGATCTCGATGCGCCACAGCTCCTCCCTCCACCTTGCACAGCAGCGACCCCTCCCTCTCCATCTTTCTTCCCTCACTCTCTCGCTCGCTCCGCTGGGTACAGCATGTATTTGAGGCACGGCGAGCTGCTCCACTCCTGTTTACATGGCTGCCCGCATCTGGGGCAGGGTCTCGTATATTCTGGGGACTGCAGCTGCTCTCCTCCTGCCTTCTGAGCGCTCTGCTGGCCACCAGCTCGCTTTCAGGAATTGTTTTTTCCAGCCCGAATTTCTTCAAAGGCCTCTTCAGTGCCTCCCTGCCACTCCGGCCCCATTTGGATCTAAGCAGTGCCCCAGCAGCAGAATGGACCTGCCAAAATTAGACTTCTCTGCATGACGTTTCTGGTAAGAGCACTTTACGCTCAATACTGCATTTGCACGTCAAGGGGGAAGGATGCAAGGATGCTTCTTTCTTTCTTATCTTTTTTTTCTGTCTTTTTTTTTGTTGCAAGGCTGCTGGGATTGGTGTCTGGAATTTGCAGGGAGAATTATATGTGTCTATGAATATGAGAGAGAGAGGGAGAAGAGCTAATGCATATTCCAACCAGAAAGATGCTGAATAATGGTACTGAATTTGATGCGATACTGTATGTTGGATTTTGAGATCAGTGTGGATTATGTTGTCAGGGAGGAGATCATAGTATTCATATGGATATAAACATAAGCATGCATGCAATTTTTTCACACGCTCTTTCTGTAAGAAGATATCCATGAAATGTGTTTCTTTCTGTGTTTATGTTATCAGATATGTATTTACATGCATGTGTGCATTTGTGTTGTATTTATGGCTGCAGAATGAATGCTGTTCATTTCCACATATACACAGTGTGGAAGCTGAAGGCTAACATCACCCTAATCATGAGCCATGAGACTTAATTTCCTATTATTTACAGGAATTAAGGCTAATACGAGGCTGTCCATTGGCTTATTGGATCTACTTGATCTCTCTCTCTCTCTCTCTCTCTTTCTCTCTCTCTTTTTAACTGACCAAGAGCAGCTCCTCTGGTGGTGAGATGCACTTTATTGCTTAATCTTGGCAGGCCACCAAAAATGAATTAACGGAGGAATACATTGGACATCAAAAATTCATGCTTCCTCTTTGTCTTCAATAGTGTTTCCATTAGACCTGCCACATTTCATTACCTATATTTATACACTATCAAAACATAAATTGTCTTTTTATGTGGATGCACCACTTGCTTACCTTGATCCCATATTATAAATTGCACAACACATTCACAAACTGACATAAAGTGGAGGGCAGAACGTTCAGCCATAGAAAGTAACCTATTAACTCCTTACCTGTTAGGGTGAAACAATATACTGGTGTGTAAACAGCATTTGGGTGGCAGTGCTCTGTTCCTCAACCAAGACATTGAGCATTGAGCAGAATCCCCTTCTGCCTTTCTGTCAGCAGATTGGCGTGTGTCGCCCCATAATGTATGCAAATATGTATATAAGCATGTATTGAGGAGGAACACTGCAAAACGAACCAACTGCACAGCAACAGTGTCCCTGCCATGTTCAGCAGCAGATTGACTGGAGTCATTTACACTGGACTAACAATCCTTACAGTCAATAGAGATACAATTAGGGCCGAATCAATAGGCTGAAATATGTTTTCAATAAGGTGGTGATTATGTTAACAGCGATTCAGCCAGCGTGCAAATTCTCCGCTGGTGGTAATGGCCATTATGATAATGCTGCAGCCTGATAAGGAAATCCAAGATGAGGCGAGATAAGACACGCGAACTGTGTGCTTTCCTTCTTGTACTGTACTCGCATACATTAGTTAGGCTTGGGACACTGCCAGAAATGGTGATAGCATCATACATCTAGTCAATTTAGCTAATATTTCTTATTATTACAACTTTTTAACTTGTTTTAAGACATTTTAGTTTGCCTTATTATTACATTATTTTTTGAAACAAGCATTTCCTGAAGGTAAACTATCTGCCAATGGAGTAAAGATTTCACTACTTAAAACAAGTTAAAAATCTACACATAAGTTGAATAATCTTTTTTTCCAATCTCATAGATATATTGACTAAATTAAAGATGTTTTCTCTCTCCCAGAAATATTGTTTTGCACTGTTTTCCACCCTGAATGGCTCCTCAGTGTTTGTGAAAGATGCCGCCCCATGGGGCAAAAAAAGATCCCAAATGATCATAATTCAGATCCCCGCAAATCAGCCCCTGCCCCTCCCTCTCCTTTTCCCTTCCTCTCCTGTTCTCCACCCATTCTCATCACTCTACCTTCACCCACTGCTTACATTTCTAGGTGCTTGGTGAGAACGATGGTGGGACGGGAGTGGACAGATTGGGGCTGCATTTGTCCTCATTGTAGTATGATTCGAGAATCAAGGCCTATCAGCATAATGGCTCATTTCTGTCATGCGAAATGAGACGCTATTAAAATGGCCCAAGCATTGCAGGGAAAGCAGGCGAGGGGAGCTGCAGTGAGAGGCGACCGTGTGGCATATCAGACACCACGTACTCAATCCAGCCTCGCACAAAATGTTTTCAGAAGGTCATAGAGTCGCTAAACTGCAGCACACTCTGCCATTAAAATTTTATCATAACAGCTTTATGTAAAAACTCGAGACAGCCATGGAGGACACATAAGGCCCCCCATCTCTTACCCTCGGCCGGCTCTTTTGAAATGGTTGTGCCCATATAAATCCATATGCGGGATTACATGTCCGCTCTCAGAGTCCAGCAGTACGTTATCACAGAGCGGTCACCACCAGATCTGACCTGATCATATCTCGCCTGGGCCGCTGTTGATGGGTGCGTTTGTTCCTCTGTGAAAACGGAGAGGACGAGATCATTGATCGTATCGGCCCATGTAATAAAATTATTAGGCTGGGCTGGAGAGCCGGCCAGGGGAACAATGCTGGCATAATTCAGGAAGCTTGAAAGCGATTATCTCACGGCTAATTTTGGGAGATAAGCCCCCTTCTAATGGAACTATTGATAAAGAACTCCAAGTCGCTTGGCGAGAGTTAGATTGCTTTTGGGATTACGCTCGTCCTATATTCTCTCCCCATTCCTCCTCTTCCTTTTTTTTCAATTAAACCCAAAACAAAGAGCCCTGTGTGTAAAGGAGGGAAAGAGGTTGGAGTAATTACCGGCTTAGGCCTCGCTGCTAGCGGTGAATTTCAAGTGAATCTCAAGAGCTTTAATGAGGAAAGAGGAACATTTTATGGAATTATTATTAACCATTGTCAAGCAACAGAGAGACGGACCGGTGTGGAACTGCTTCCAATTAGATTCTGCACCATGACAGGAAATTTGACAAGCTGCAGCAGCAGATGCTAATTCAGCAGGTCCATGGGCTGAGACGCCCAATAACGCTTTTAATGCAGCAACAGAGACCCGTGTGCTTGATGACACCAACATGAAATGGATGGAGCTCATTAACAAAGCAAGCTTTGTGTTCTGTTTTATCTCCCAGACAAATGCTTATTTTAATCTCTCTTTTATGCATAGCATAAATAAGTGTTTAGTCAAAGGGAGCAGTATTTCTCACCACCCTCTTAAAAATAAAGGTGCCAGACGGGCTCTTTGGGCGAGTACTCCTCAGTGCCCACTAGATGGTCCAGATTTTTAGCTCTATCCCAGTTGGGAGTTTGGGAGGTTTGTGGACCATTTTGTGGGGTTGGCCCTGAGGAATGGTTAGAGAAACACTGCTTCGGACTGAAGCCATAGAAGAACCATTGTTGGTTCCCTGAAGAACCTTTAAATGGGTGGTTCTTCAAAGAACCATTTCTGTAAATCAGAGGTACAAGTGTGTTTAACTTTTTAACACTTTGAGAACCACTAAAGTATTGAAAACATTCTTTTTAAAGGTTTTCCTATGACTGTCCATCCAAGGAGCTGTATTTCTTAAAGTGCACATTTAGAGCTGCGCTCATGTTATTCTGTTTCATTTAAAAGGGAATTCCAACAAATTTTCAAAATCTCTGCATAATTAAATTACTGAAGTCATTCAGAGTGGTTTGCTGTGAAATGGTTCATTGTAGAGAAATTTACAGACTTACAGTGGTGGTGATAGGAACCGGGGAACGTAATGTCCACACAAATATAGCCATTTACTATCCAAAACACCCAATGAACCCACACGCGTTTTTATGTTATAAATCATAATATAATGTTTCAGGTATCCGTCAGTGAGTTATAGCTTTTAGAGGCGTTAAACTCTTCAGACGTCTGGTTCCTAACAATTCTGACCCTGTAAGTCTGTGTAGAATAGAGTCTTTTACATCAAACCAATCTGAATGACTTTGTTTATGTCTTACTCTTTGACTTATGCAGAAATTTTGAAAAATTGATAAATTGGTTCCCCTTTAAGATAGAATTAAACAGATGTGCACAGAAAGGTATTGCTTCCACAACCACTTTTAGTTCATATCCATCCAACTTTCTACACTGCAAAAACTGATATCTTGTCAAGTGAAATGATCTTAAATCTAACCAATATATTGAATATTTCTCATGTTGTGAGTGTTGTAAGCTTTTAAAAAATAATGTTTAACTTTCCTTTCTTTTTAATGGTTTTCTTGACATTTTAACTTATTTTAAGTAATTTTAACAAGTAAAATGTGCTTGTTATAGTTACTATATTGGCAGATAATGTTGTTAAATGTTCTTTTCGGAAATATGCTTGAAACAAGCAAAAATGTAAAAAAAAAATGTGAGATGATTTGATTTTTTGCTTAAATTACTTAAAATAAGTAAAACATGTTCAGAAATAAGTTAGATAATCATATACTATTCCTACAACCATCACAAAATTGGAAATATTAGATATATTGACTAATTTTAGGATAATTTAATTTGACAAGATAACACTTTTTGCAATGTAGGAGTTCTAGACATAGTATTAAGTATATTGCTTTTTTATCTTTTTGTTAGATTGTACAGTTTGTGTTTGAAGCCATGTTTGTCTCCATATATCTTAGAATGGAGTTCCTGGTATTTGGGTTTCCTCTTAGTGAACTTTGCTCAGCTCTCCAAACCTTAGGCTTTGATCTAAATATTACGGTAGTCAAAAAACAAGATCAAAAGGCTGAAGGAATTGGATGTCAAATGGAAGCGCGCTGTTGGAAGAAAATGTCTTCTCTGAATGCTGCATCAGTGCTATCGGGACCTGGGCTGATTCCGTCCACGAAATAGTTGGTGTGAGTTGGGATGAAGATGAATGCTTAGGGCAGGGAAGCTGATTATTGATCCAGCCTGGGTCCTCCCTGATGAACTGCTGTAGTAAATACAGATAAAGACATCTTCTTATGTTGTAATGGATGGCAGTCCCTGGATTTGCCATCCTTAACGAGGCCAAGTTTATCACTTCAATTTCAAATGTCTCTCCCCACTTTGTAATGAACATAACAACATTTCTGCAATGCAATTTTTAACTGTTTAGCATTTCAGTAAGCTACCCTGAGTATGAGCTTTAAAAAAGAGAAACTCAGGGCATTGCTTTGCAAATTTTTCCTCAAAGGCCAGCTAAAAATGAAATGCTTTGAGAGGGAAAAAAATGCAAGGTTATTAATAATAAATGCTTTTTTTTCTTCTTTTTTTAAGTTTTATTTCCATTTCTAGTATAGCCAGGCCATTAGAGAGCCTGTGTGAAAACAGTGAATGAGGTCGCCGGTGCCATCTCAGTAGCATTGTAATGCGTGTCAGTCACTGACAGACATTGACAGACCTTTATAATCAGTTAAGTGGGCACTGCAAATATTTAGCCATTGTGAATGTATAAAAATTGACCACCGAATGCACTTCCTATTAGTCTGCCATGTGTTCAGAGCTGATAACACGAGAGAGAGAGAGACAGAGGGAGAGAGAAAGAGAGAGGGCGGGGGAATGTTATGAATAAGTTTAATGGAAGGAATAAGATATACTTCCCTTTGGGCAAATAGAGGCTATTAGATACTGAACATATTATATTCTATATCCTCTGTTCTTCCTACATGCAGTTGTTTTCTATGAGAGTGCAGTAACATTATGAGCATCCATAGACTGAGGCCAGTGCTGAGTCATTTCTTTTCAAACAGTGATTAATCATTATTTGAGTAAACCCCCGAAGATATAAACCCTAAGCCGAAATTCAACCTGACGTCCTCCAAATTGGTCAGGGGAAATTACAGTGATTGAATTTTTCAGGCTTTTTAAATATCTAATAGTATGTGCTTGAGGTTTGCACTGGTTTCACTTTGTGAAAATTAAGTTTTAACTCATTTGTCTGTGTTTGCATGCAAAGATTTCCGCCAGTCCGACTGAATTCATTCCGATTATGGATTAAGACTGAGGTGTTTATATGCTCACTCTACTCAACAATCTTTACTCAACAATTTGATGATAATCTTCGTTTACATGCACACTACAAGTGATCAGAATCTAAATTATATGCATGTGTAAAGTACTGCTTTACAGATCATTTAAAATAAATATAATAATATTATATTTATTAATAATATTTAATAATATTCATTTACTTGTATGTTGATACATAAGGCTGCTTTCCCAGACTCAGCTTAATGCTGTGTTCAAACGGTGTCAGAAACTGGGAAATACCAATTTTCTAACTTGCAAATTGCACCCAAACAGCAGACGAAGTCTAAGGGTGTAATGATTTCTATACAGTATAGAATAATTGAACATACGCTCCTCCATCTTTTCTGAAGGTCTCTTGTTTAACGTCTTTTCATGAAAAGCAATGATGATCAAAGCTAGGCATTTGGTTGCATCCTATCAGAGTAAAGTAGGCCGTGAAGGAATGGGGCTTATGCTATGTTCTAAAGTCTCTTATAAATTCCATCAATTCCATAATTTGTGTTTGTAAGTCTATACATTTAAGTCTTTGTAGTAAATAATTAGAGGTTTAGTGTATAATTAGAGCTCTGTAGAATTTACATGCAGTACTGTGCAAGAGTCAGAGAATGCTAATGGCTGGAAATGAAGAAGTGGTCTCTAACTTTTGCACATAAAACATTGAAAGTCAAAAGAATCTTGACCTCAGAATCAAAAATGCAATATATCGTTACAGCCCTAACAAACTCAAATTTCCAAGTGGAAAACAATTCTAGATAATCCATGAATTTACCAGATATGGCATATAGCACAACCTTTCACCTCTTCCACTGGTGATAAAACTGTAAACTTGGTAATGAATATGAACAACTGTACCTGATAAGTGTGGGCGTATCTTTCAAGCGCTCAAATGGAGTGAAGTTGTATTTACTTGCTAACCATCTGGTATTTACAGCCTTCTAATGAGCACCTGAATACAGCAGGCCCTATAAGTTTAGACTAAATGGCATTTTATTGGTGAAACACCATTGGGATTGCAGTTTAGCCTAGCCCTATGCATCCAAAACTGTCTATATATGTATCTGTAACAATTAATAATACATTAGAAAATCATATTCTGCTACTAAAGTAAAGCTTATTTGTATTTATCGCCTAATGTTCTGGTCAGCAGGCCTAATAGCTTTATTAATGTGTACGGTATGTTAAACAACAGCAGGCTCCTTATCTCCTGGGGTCACAGTGACCTCCATTACTAATTGCGTGGCTATGTGAACCGTGTTGGTTTGAACAGGACTAGCCAAACATTAGGAGGAAAATCATTATTAGCCCATCGTTAGCCCATTCGGTCATAAAATATTGATTATGATCCATATCACATAGGCTAGGATATGTGGCAGTACGCACAGCCGTTTCTTATTTATGCCATATGATGTTATATTAAGTGATATTTTTCACTTCACTGGCCGGAATATGCATGTGGGTCAGTTTTCTGCATTGCTTATTTGTCTTGCTTGGTCCAGCAGGGCTTCATAGGCAAGGTCAGGAAAAAAAATAAAAAAATAAAAACGGTGGAGAGCAGGGAAACTGAGGAGGCTGAAGAAACGGTCCACAGTGATATTTTTTCCCCCTCCCAAGGTTATCACTAGGAAGAAATGGGGGACGGAGAGTTGAGTGAGAGAGGAGAAATGGGCCTTCGGTTTGAATTACAGTTGTACGCTAAGAGCAAAGGCAGGATATCATCTGCTTGATGCTGGAATACATGAGCAGGGTAACATAAAAAGATAAAATCAATTTAGCCGATACGCGCCTTCCGTGCTATTGGCCGCGATGAAGGCTAGCGTGTTTGGATTTATTCGTCCAATTTATCATGATACAAAGCATCCAATGTTCCTTTGTTGACGAAGTTAAACGATCATACTTGAAGAGCTTTCCGAGCTTAACCCATTATTCATCAACGCTGTTATGGTGCGCAGGCTGTAGGCCTTAAATGGATAAATAAAGCGGTTTTCCTCCGTTGGAGGTGGAATTGATTTCTCCCTCTGGGATGACTGATGGCCCTGGATGTGACGAATAGAGAGGAAGAGGACAAATCTCCAAAGAACCACGCCTATGAACTTCCTGAGCATTGAGAAGACACGGTAATCTAAAAGAAATCTATTTCTCCATTAAGCAGGAAAAGGCACATCAACAGACGGACACCTTGAGAAAAAGAAATCTCTCTCTCTCTTTCTCGCTCGATCTCTCTCGCAATCAACAGATAATTGAAGTGTGAGGTTGCAAAGTCTTACACATTAACATCAAGCTAATGAGCATCTATCAATGCTATCAATGTGGCTAGTCATTTCTGATTGCCCTTGACAGGTCAGCAGGCCTTGGTCATGCATGACTGTGCCAGTTCAGACACTTAAACGTAAACGTGGAAGCTTTAACTGTTATTCAGTACTGTCGATAAGTCAGACACTGCCATTCGTTTTGTTAATATCCGATCAAAATGGCCATTAAGTACAAGTTGTTATATATTTAACAGAAAATGACACCAAAGCCAAAACAACTATGGCAAAGCTTTTAATGTTTATTGTGCTCTCTCTTTAATCTTAATATAGCTTCTGTTCTTTTCAGGAGACTTGCTGGTTCCATTTCCTTTTTAAGGTTAATAAGATACAGTACTGTCTAAAAGTCAGAAACAACCCATCATTTATTTAATTTCCAGTCAAAATTGCCATTAATTTTTCAGCATCAGGAAAAAAAGCAGAAAAAACATTTTACCAGAAAATTTCACAGAAGCTTCAACAATGAAATATATCAGTTTCTTTTTAGTATTTAGTGTGTTCACTCGCTGCAGTGTCCATTCTTTTCAGAGACTTGCTTGCAAAGAAATCTGCAGGCATATTTTTCCACACCTCCAAAGTTCAGTCCTAGAAGTTGGTTGCATTTTCTGCTTCTCTCAATCGCCAAACACTTTCAATGATGTTGAGGTCTGGACCCTAGAGTGGACAGTCTGCTTTTCTGAGATCAACAGCAGCTTCTTTGTTTGATTTACAAATGTTCTTCTTTTTCCTCTATTTCTGTTCTACATAAGGGCTTCTTGACATCTATGCATCCTTTCAGACCCTGAATTGCCTGAGTTGCCTTCTAAGGATGCACAGAAACACCTGTGGATTTTTCAGATCTGAAGCAGCTTGATTTTCTCCTCTCTTTCAAAGATGAAAGCTTTAAGTACTGTACTGAGTTTTGGTGGGCTACCAGGTCGTGCATGGTTGCTAGGAGTCCCATTTTCTTTGTACCTTTTAATGCTATTTTGAAATCCAGTTTTGGAAACTCACATTTTTGACTTTGATTTTCCCCTTTATTATGCGAGTAGATCATTTTATAGCTAATTTCTTCATAAATATCGCTTGATAAATTAATAACTTGGCTGTTTTAACTGGAAATGAAATAAATGAAGGGTGGTCTCTGACTTTTGCACTTGTCTGTATCTTCTCTGTCTACGACGCATGGTAGTTTATTGAATTACAGATGATGTAGAAATATAGGGCATCCCATCTGAGAATGAAGAACACTGGAGGCCCTCTGTGTTAAAATAAACCTGTGATGGCTCTACGTTTCCTTGCCTTAAGCTACCAAACAGGCTCGAATGGATATGACCTCTTACTGTGCGAGGAAAGGCAATAGACGGGAAAAAGCTATTACTCCTGTACGGATCTGTGGAAAGTTACTGGTACAGAACAAAACCAAGGTTGTTAAGATGCTTTGAAACTGTGCAAATGCTTCACGCAGACACTATGTCAGAAAATGTGGAGTGCAGAGGATGCACTGTAGGTTTTTTTTTACACTTAAATCTTTGCTGCTTGAAATGGTGTACCGTCTACAAAATGCTACAGGATGTTCAGCCTCGTTTAGTATTCATGAAACCTCTCTACAGGACACTGCACCATGCGAAACTTGGAAATCTGTTTGTATCATCGCACATCAAAAGTTCAGCCTGCTCTAGGGATGCTTACATTTTTCTTTTTTTAACAGGAGCTAAACAGCAGCACAGCTTATACAGTTCCAGCCGAGTTAATTAACAAAGCACATATTGTACATTTTAGTTGCCACAGTGAAAGGATTTTGATTAGCACTTTAAAGTGGAATTCTACTGATTCTTCCAAATTTCTGCATAATTAAATTGTCACGATGTAAACAAAGCCATTCAGTGTGGTTTGATGTGAAATGGTGCATTGTAGTACTTACAGACTGGTGGTGATAGTAACCAGTTTTCTTGAAGAGCCTGATGCCTTTAAAAGCTCCCTTAGGGAAATTTAATACGTGAAATGGTTACATATACATTGCACAATGCCTGAGACACTGTTCTATAATAGTTTTGCAAGAAGATTTTGGCCTAAAACATATTTTTGAGCACCATTTATGGTAGAGAGCAGTCTTGTGGCCCAGATATGATCTTGTTATAAGAATACACATCTGGGGACAAGTAGGCCCCATTGCCTCATACTTTGAGCTCCACCTTCATGTGGTGTTGGATTGGTCTAGCAATCTCACACTCACACTAAGTCCATGTTCTCATCTACACTAAGACCAAAGTTTCTCATGATTCTCCCCAGATGTTCTTGTTATTAGATCACGTCTGTATTACCATTACATATACAAACTCAGAAGACACACGTAGGCCCGCCAGTCATTTTGGAAAGCAAATAAAATGGCTATATTTGCAGTGCCAACCCCTGGTTCCTATCACTGCCACTGTAAAGAAATACTGAATAACTGTATTTACTGTATCTCGGCAATTAAATTATGCCGAAACTTTTTAAAATTGGCCAAATTTTCTTATAACAAACCATTTGTTGCATGCAGTTATGTGGTAACACAGCACATTTGCCATCATAAATGCCAAATGATATTATAACAGAAATACTAAAACTGAGAAATAGCTGCCTTTTAGTCCAAATACAATGCTGCATTTTTTTGCCTTTGTAATCAGTACAATAGGCGCAAAGAGCTACTCGTTTCAATGCACTCTTAGGTGTTTTCATAAATAGAAAGCCATAAATGGACTGAGTCAGTCAAGCTTAAGCAGTGCATTTCCATACAAAGAAAATTCTCTCGCATTCAGAAGTGTTTTCACCTAAGTGCTCTGCAAACTCGAAAGGAAAATTCCTACACAGATGTTTTCTAATGCTGGGAGTTATTGACTGTTTGAAGGAGTGCAGTATGTCGCGAGCTGCTCAGTTGCAATATTCTGGCAGCCGAACAGACTGCAGCAGTTTTTAGTCTTCTTCATGCGTAATTCATGGTCACCTGACAGACTTTGATTTGTATGTTTACAGAATGAGAGCTTCCTGAGCAATGATTTAATCTTTTAATTGGATAATAAATCCAACACTTTGAGTAATGGCCTTTCACTTTGCCATCAGCTGACCACTGAGGCCAAATGAGCATTAATGCATTTGCTTTCACCAACATCTGGACTGTTTCATTGAAAAAATTATATCGATCAATTATAGAGCTTACTTCATAAAGATTAATTGCCATTTATGTGAATGAGAGAGAGAGAGAGAGAGAGAGAGAGAGAGATGGAGAGAGAGAGAGAGTATATTTCTGATGATGGCTGAAAAAGCAAGAGTAGCATTTGTGCCTGTATGTCATATTTTTTAATAATTTCCCATTGCTTTTTGATTTTCCTCTTAGCCATTTGTAAATTAGAAGCAGAGAAATAGCACAAGTTTTGCAATTAGCTTTTTTTCTTTTTTTCTTTTATCATAGGTAAAGCAGGTACACGTTGCACCCAAAAGCAGAGCTGTTAGTTCCAGCAGGAACGCTGAGAAACTGTCACCATAAACTGAAGTGGAATGTTGATTTTGATGTCCTAGTTTTAATTAGAGAATCTGTGATTGCGCTGACACATTACCCGCTGTCATTTTGGAGTGATTTAACATCTTGTTCTTAATTAATTAAAAGTAACTAAACAAACACTTGTTTCCAACAGAAGACACAGACTTTTTTAAAGGCCTCAAAACTAAACACTTTTTCTTTTCCAATGCAGATTTCGAAACCAATACAGATCTGAAGCGCTTCATTTAAGATGAGCATTTAAAGATAGGACATCATGCTCAAACTACTCAAACACTCCCGTACACCCCAGGAACAAGCACACAGCAAACTGCATGAGATACACTGCTGTTTAAAAGTCAGAAACCACCCTTCATTTATTTAATGTCCTGTCAAAATGGCCATTAAGTACCATTAAGTAAGTTATTCATTTTTCAGCATTAGTAGAAAATAGTTAACAGAAAAATACACACAGGCTTCAGTGAATAAATATAAGATAAATATATTATTACACATGACCTTCCATTATTTTCAGAAGAGTTGCTTTCAGTTTTTCAAAGAAATCTGCAGGGATATTTTTCCACATCTCTAAAGTTCAGTCTTAGAAGTTGGTTGCACTTTCTCGTGATCCGAGTAATCTCAAAAACATTCAGTGATGTTGAGGTCTGGACTCTGGGGTGGTCAGTCCATTGTGCTGAGAACACCAGCAGCTTCTTTGTTCGTTTGCATTTCTTCTTCTTTTTTGTCCATTTTCTTTTTCTCAGTAAGGGTTTTTTGACAGCTGCACATCCTTCCAGACTCATAGTGTTGAATCGTCTTCTCTTAGTGGAAGGATGGACAGAAACACCTGTGGATTTTTTCAGATCTGAAGCAAAAGTGGAGCTTGATTTTCTCCTCTCTCTCAAAAATGAAAGCTTTAAGTGCTGTTTATCTAAAGGGACAGTTGTGGTGGTCTACCAGGTCTTTTACAATTGTTAGGAGTCCATTAGGAGCTTGATTTTTTCCCCCCATCT
Organism: Colossoma macropomum; assembly: GCF_904425465.1. Taxonomy (NCBI): domain Eukaryota; kingdom Metazoa; phylum Chordata; class Actinopteri; order Characiformes; family Serrasalmidae; genus Colossoma; species Colossoma macropomum. Next base: position 12,265,917 of record NW_023494797.1, read on the forward strand.
CTCTCTTTTTTGTTAAGCCTGAAAGAAGTAGCATTACTTTTTTTAAAAGTAGCATTACTGAGTAAAATAAATAAACAAATAAATAAAAAAATAAATAAATGAATAAATAGAATAAAACATGCTAAATTATGGTGTGCGTACACTGCTGAGTCACCCTGTAAAGCCTGAAATGATTTAAAAGTCAGAGGTGCAGGGTCTGGCTTTAAGAAGTACCATTTTATGGGAGTTTTCCAGACCATGTCATATACCTTTACACACACAGACTCAAAAAGAAGGTTTGGCTTAATATTTAGGTCTCAAATGCAAAATCAACATTACACTGATGAAGATATGATGACAATAGCTCACTCATTCACATCCTCGGAAGACACATCTTTCTTTGTAACGTTTGAGGCATGGAGGCGGGATGCAAATGCGAGTTTTTATTGAAATGAGAGTCCATAATGAAAACAAAACAAAACCAAACTACAAGCACGACAAGCAAACAAGAGACAAGGTTACATCCACAATGCAAGACGAAGACTGAACAAACACAGGGGTATAAATACACTGAGGGAAAATAAGAAACACCTGGGACTAATGAGGGGCGGAGCACAGACAGGTGGAACAGATAACAAGGGGGCAGGACCAGGGAGGAGACACAGAACAACAACAAAAGCACATGGTAAAAGAAAACAAAAAGGCACATGGCTACAACAGAAGTGAAGAAACAGACACTCAGAGGGACAAAGGGAGAATCCGTGACAGAACCCCCCTCCTAACGCGCAGCTCCCGAGGCGCGAAAAACAAAGGCCATCCAAAGTGGGAGCCGGTTAGGAGGAGGGACCGGGTAGGAGACAGGATAGTAGACCGGACAGGAGACGAGACTGAAGACAAAGTGGAGAGAGAACAGCAGACTGGAGCAGAGATACTGGATACAAGAGAGAAGTCTGGACAGTGGAACAGACAGGAGACTGGACAGCGGGCTGAGCATGGGATTGGACAGGAGATGAGACAAAGGATGAGACAAAGGATGAGACACATGAGACAGCAGGAGGCAGGACACGAGACAAGACAGGAGATGATACTGAAGACAAAAGTGGAGAGAGAACAGGAGATGGACTTAACATAGACATGGGGACAGGAACAGACATGGTAACTGGGACAGGGACAGAAAGATGAACAGGAACAGGTACAATAAGACCAAACACAGAAACAGGAACACTGATTGAGACGGGTACAGATATATACATGGTTACAGGGACAAAAACAAAACTATGGACTAGAGACTTGGGGGAAAACACAGAATTAAGTTCATGCAGGCGAAGGAACTGGGTGGCAGACTGAGCAGGGAACTGGAAAGTCGGCACTGAAGCAGGACACTGGAAGGCCGTCACTGGACGCTGAAAGATTGGCATAGGAGGGGGTCGCTGGGAGGTTGGCGGCGGAGCATAATGCTGAGAGGCCGGCACCGAACCAGGACAGGAAATGAGAAAAGGAGTGGCCCAGGGTGCAGGAGCAGAAACTGTGGCATCCCGGGGTGCAGGAGCAGGAGTGGCCCAGGGAGCAGGAACTGGGACTGGTGACGCTGAGGCCATGGGCAGGTCTGGGGATGTAGAGGCTACCAGCAGGTCAGGGAACTTGGAAGCAACGTCCTCGGCAGCAGGCTGGGCCACAGCGACGTCCTCGGCGGCAGGAGGGCCTGCGGCGGCGTCCATGGAGGCAGCCTGGGCCGCAGCGACGTCCTCGGCGGCAGGAGGGCCTGCTGCGACGCCCCCTGTGGCAGGAGAGCCTGCTGCGACACCCCCTGCGGCAGGAGAGCCTGCTGCGACACCCCCTGCGGCAGGAGAGCCTGCTGCGACGCCCCCTGCAGCAGGAGAGCCTGCTGCGACGCCCCCTGCAGCAGGCGGGACTGCTGCGACGCCCTCGGAGGCAGGCGGGACTGCTGCGACGTCCTCGGCGGCAGGCGGGACTGCTGCGACGTCCTCGGCGGCAGGCGGCCCTGCTGCGACGTCCTCGGCGGCAGGCGGCCCTGCTGCGACGTCCACGGAGGCAGGCGGCCCTGCTGCGACGTCCACGGAGGCAGGCGGCCCTGCTGCGACGTCCACGGCGGCAGGCGGCCCTGCTGCGACGTCCACGGAGGCAGGCGGCCCTGCTGCGACGTCCACGGAGGCAGGCGGCCCTGCTGCGACGTCCACGGAGGCAGGCGGCCCTGCAGCGACGTCCTCGGAGGCAGGCGGCCCTGCAGCGACGTCCTCGGAGGCAGGCTGGGCCGCAGCGACGTCCTCGGAGGCAGGCGGGCCTGCTGCGACGTCCTCGGCGGCAGGCTGGGCCGCAGCGACGTCCACGGAGGCAGGCTGGGCCGCAGCGACGTCCACGGAGGCAGGCTGGGCCGCAGCGACGTCCTCGGAGGCAGGCGGCCCTGCAGCGACGTCCTCGGAGGCAGGCGGCCCTGCAGCGACATCCTCGAAGGCAGGCGGCCCTGCAGCGACATCCTCGGAGGCAGGCGGCCCTGCAGCGACGTCCTCGGAGGCAGGCGGCCCTGCTGCGACGTCCTTGGAAGCAGGCGGCCCTGCTGTGACGTCCATGGCTGAGGCTGGCGGGCCTGCTGTGACGTCCATGGCTGAGGCTGGCGGGCCTGCTGTGACGTCCATGGCTGAGGCTTTCTCCTTACTAGGGAGCAACAGCTGAAGCCGACAGAGCAGATGGTAGCTCTCCTGAAGTCTGACCTCATTTTCCTTGATAAGGTCCTGCAAACTCGCTGCTTCCCTGTGTGGTCTTGCATTCTGTAACGTTTGAGGCATGGAGGCGGGATGCAAATGCGAGTTTTTATTGAAATGAGAGTCCATAATGAAAACAAAACAAAACCAAACTACAAGCACGACAAGCAAACAAGAGACAAGGTTACATCCACAATGCAAGACGAAGACTGAACAAACACAGGGGTATAAATACACTGAGGGAAAATAAGAAACACCTGGGACTAATGAGGGGCGGAGCACAGACAGGTGGAACAGATAACAAGGGGGCAGGACCAGGGAGGAGACACAGAACAACAACAAAAGCACATGGTAAAAGAAAACAAAAAGGCACATGGCTACAACAGAAGTGAAGAAACAGACACTCAGAGGGACAAAGGGAGAATCCGTGACAGAACCCCCCCTCCTAACGCGCAGCTCCCGAGGCGCGAAAAACAAAGGCCATCCAAAGTGGGAGCCGGTTAGGAGGAGGGACCGGGTAGGAGACAGGATAGTAGACCGGACAGGAGACGAGACTGAAGACAAAGTGGAGAGAGAACAGCAGACTGGAGCAGAGATACTGGATACAAGAGAGAAGTCTGGACAGTGGAACAGACAGGAGACTGGACAGCGGGCTGAGCATGGGATTGGACAGGAGATGAGACAAAGGATGAGACAAAGGATGAGACACATGAGACAGCAGGAGGCAGGACACGAGACAAGACAGGAGATGATACTGAAGACAAAAGTGGAGAGAGAACAGGAGATGGACTTAACATAGACATGGGGACAGGAACAGACATGGTAACTGGGACAGGGACAGAAAGATGAACAGGAACAGGTACAATAAGACCAAACACAGAAACAGGAACACTGATTGAGACGGGTACAGATATATACATGGTTACAGGGACAAAAACAAAACTATGGACTAGAGACTTGGGGGAAAACACAGAATTAAGTTCATGCAGGCGAAGGAACTGGGTGGCAGACTGAGCAGGGAACTGGAAAGTCGGCACTGAAGCAGGACACTGGAAGGCCGTCACTGGACGCTGAAAGATTGGCATAGGAGGGGGTCGCTGGGAGGTTGGCGGCGGAGCATAATGCTGAGAGGCCGGCACCGAACCAGGACAGGAAATGAGAAAAGGAGTGGCCCAGGGTGCAGGAGCAGAAACTGTGGCATCCCGGGGTGCAGGAGCAGGAGTGGCCCAGGGAGCAGGAACTGGGACTGGTGACGCTGAGGCCATGGGCAGGTCTGGGGATGTAGAGGCTACCAGCAGGTCAGGGAACTTGGAAGCAACGTCCTCGGCAGCAGGCTGGGCCACAGCGACGTCCTCGGCGGCAGGAGGGCCTGCGGCGGCGTCCATGGAGGCAGCCTGGGCCGCAGCGACGTCCTCGGCGGCAGGAGGGCCTGCTGCGACGCCCCCTGTGGCAGGAGAGCCTGCTGCGACACCCCCTGCGGCAGGAGAGCCTGCTGCGACACCCCCTGCGGCAGGAGAGCCTGCTGCGACGCCCCCTGCAGCAGGAGAGCCTGCTGCGACGCCCCCTGCAGCAGGCGGGACTGCTGCGACGCCCTCGGAGGCAGGCGGGACTGCTGCGACGTCCTCGGCGGCAGGCGGGACTGCTGCGACGTCCTCGGCGGCAGGCGGGACTGCTGCGACGTCCTCGGCGGCAGGCGGCCCTGCTGCGACGTCCTCGGCGGCAGGCGGCCCTGCTGCGACGTCCACGGAGGCAGGCGGCCCTGCTGCGACGTCCACGGAGGCAGGCGGCCCTGCTGCGACGTCCACGGCGGCAGGCGGCCCTGCTGCGACGTCCACGGAGGCAGGCGGCCCTGCTGCGACGTCCACGGAGGCAGGCGGCCCTGCTGCGACGTCCTCGGAGGCAGGCGGCCCTGCAGCGACGTCCTCGGAGGCAGGCGGCCCTGCAGCGACGTCCTCGGAGGCAGGCTGGGCCGCAGCGACGTCCTCGGAGGCAGGCGGGCCTGCTGCGACGTCCTCGGCGGCAGGCTGGGCCGCAGCGACGTCCACGGAGGCAGGCTGGGCCGCAGCGACGTCCACGGAGGCAGGCTGGGCCGCAGCGACGTCCTCGGAGGCAGGCGGCCCTGCAGCGACGTCCTCGGAGGCAGGCGGCCCTGCAGCGACATCCTCGAAGGCAGGCGGCCCTGCAGCGACGTCCTCGGAGGCAGGCGGCCCTGCAGCGACGTCCTCGGAGGCAGGCGGCCCTGCTGCGACGTCCTTGGAAGCAGGCGGCCCTGCTGTGACGTCCATGGCTGAGGCTGGCGGGCCTGCTGTGACGTCCATGGCTGAGGCTGGCGGGCCTGCTGTGACGTCCATGGCTGAGGCTTTCTCCTTACTAGGGAGCAACAGCTGAAGCCGACAGAGCAGATGGTAGCTCTCCTGAAGTCTGACCTCATTTTCCTTGATAAGGTCCTGCAAACTCGCTGCTTCCCTGTGTGGTCTTGCATTCTGTAACGTTTGAGGCATGGAGGCGGGATGCAAATGCGAGTTTTTATTGAAATGAGAGTCCATAATGAAAACAAAACAAAACCAAACTACAAGCACGACAAGCAAACAAGAGACAAGGTTACATCCACAATGCAAGACGAAGACTGAACAAACACAGGGGTATAAATACACTGAGGGAAAATAAGAAACACCTGGGACTAATGAGGGGCGGAGCACAGACAGGTGGAACAGATAACAAGGGGGCAGGACCAGGGAGGAGACACAGAACAACAACAAAAGCACATGGTAAAAGAAAACAAAAAGGCACATGGCTACAACAGAAGTGAAGAAACAGACACTCAGAGGGACAAAGGGAGAATCCGTGACATTCTTCAAGTTTGAACTGAGTTCTGAATATTCTTTCATTACTCTCGCAGTCTGACTCATCCACTCTGGAAAGGTGGTTCACAGCACATCTAACAGTACAAAATGTTCTTCTGCATGTTGCATGAAATTTCACATTTCCACCAGAAATCCCCAAAACTTACATAGTGTAGCTTTAAGCACTGTTTTATCTGATGCTGATAGTCTTGGTGGTTTTGCAGATCTTCACATTTTCTCTGTATCTTTCCATAATAATCGAATTTTAGAAACTCTTGTGTTTCACTTATTTTTCTTGACTTTCCTTTTCTTCGAGAAAATTGATTTTCTTCTATCTAATCTCCTCAGAAATATCTCTTGAAAAATAAATGACTTTTTCTCTATTTCGACTGTAAATTAAATAAATAAAGGGTGGTCTATGACTTTTGCACCACCTCTTTCAGGCTAGATTTGTTAGCGGATTTATTCCTTTGTTCCCTCTGATATCCGATCCAGCATTCTCTGCTGATAATGGATCCCATTTCCCATCAATATCAATATGCCATCTGTTCTCAAAACTTGAGGCTCCTCAGAGCCTTGAGAATTTCCTGTTAATTCTAAATAGGTGTTTCCATTATTCAGGACACATTCAATCACATTAAAATAGATTAACCAAAAATAGCCTTACTGTTTGTGCGGTGCTTCAGATTTTAGTGCAGGATGCTCTGAGCCAAGACAGATCAGCAATAAATACAGTATGATTAAGAGACCGTGTTTATGGTGGATCCGTTTACGTCATGACCTTCACCCTCCCCACCCATCTCTGCTATTTTAGTCGCTTAATCGATGTTGTAATTCTCACACGCTGCCCTGACCGCTCCCTGCCCGATCGTGCCGCGCATGCAGATCTCACTCAGCAGATATACGGCTGTCAAGCACTCTTGACTACAACAGGGCTTTTGATCTAACCGAGGAGTACTAATATGCAATAGATATTGTAGGAGCTCCTCACTCGATTTCATGCCGGAGCTGGAGCAGTTCCCACTCAGCTCGATGCACACCTGAAAATGCTGGCGGATGGAGCCGTCTTCAGCATCTCTGCAGCAGTACTGCATTAAGCAGATGGCTGCATATAGGCCTCTCTTTTTCTTACAGCACTTTCAGCTGATCAAAATAGTTCAGCTCCAGCTGCTACACAGTGTGAGGTGTTGAGCTTTGATTATGAAACATGACAACACCCTTTATAGGTTTCACAGCAAATAAAGGAGGAATAAATTAATTAATACATCGCTGCATGTCATCATAACGGCTAAGGGTGTAACATAGGGGCGGGTGATACGGCAAATATACAATATCATGATAACTGAATATATTTCACAATATGGGCGCCTGATTTTGAGTGAAAGTGGGGAAGCATTTTTTAAAACTATCAAACATTAGTCAGCTATAATCATTCAGACACGTGTGTTTGATTATATAGGGGTGTAATCATAGTTTTTTAATACTGTTAAAGTTTTCTGTTACTAATAAGACATTATTTTGACCTAATTAGGCTGCATTCAGATGGCAGAGCGTATTCCGGATCGAGTTGAAAATGTTCAACTACAGTGGAAAAGCTGCACTCATCATGTGTCAGGAGGTAACCAATAAAAAGAGAGCAGGTAAAATTGAAACAGAGAGTGAACTTGGGCTGTATGGCCCATTTGTGATCACAAAGTCATCACAAAGTTTTGCTAAAAATCTTGAAAATAGGGGATGAGGACTATCACCAGCTTGGTGAACAGTTTAACTTAATGTAGAAATATGACGATGTCACTTAGTTGCGGTGTTCTAGACACTTGCTAATGTTGCTATTGCTCACATGGACTGATTAGGAAGAATTAAACCTGGTGAACATTTTCTCCCCATCTTTCTCCCACAAACAGAAGTGCAGTAATTGATAGTTTCTTTAGTCTATCCATTTAGTCTTATGTGGGGTTGAACATTCTACCCATAAAGACCCGGGGGATATTGTTGCCTTTGCAAGGGTGGCCTTTGCACTAGGCAAAGATAGGCATCTGCCTAGGGCCCCATTAAAATACAAAATAGATATACTGTGCATGTTGATGTGAAATACTCAATCCTGAGACTGATGTGTGTTTTAAAAATACCGGTTATTTGCAATTGTAATGATTATTTTCAGTAATTTCAATGCAGCCTCAACCCCATGTCATAGTTATAATGGACTTTTCCATGTTGTTATGTAACGACACAACTGTGGAAAGAGAGACTGGTATGTACAAGCAAAGTCCTTATAGAAAAGTCTATCCACTTGGTGGCCATCTTGGCAATGCCGCCAGGCAGTTATTTCCATCCATGCAAGACCAGACTCCTATCTCTTTGAATGGGGAGAGACCTAATAACACAAAACTGGAGGCCGAACTACCATTCTAAAAACATGTTGAAATCATTGGTATGACATATATCTGATAAATAGTTTGCAGTGTTTAGCTCAATAACGCACAAAAAGTGTTTTTTTTTTTTGGGTTCTTCTGGCTACTGCGCATGCACAGATGTCCACAACTGAGCTCAAGTAGAAGGGGGCTTTTCACGTTTGCAACGTAACCAGCAAGCTGCTTGGATCTTTTCATTCAGAGTGGGGATTGTGCCGTAAACAGTAGACATGTTGAGCATTATGAGCTTTCCCATTATTTTCCAACCAGTGACTGGTCTCCTCCTTTATAACGTCTCTGGAACAAGACAATTAAGTGGTCTTCTACAATATGGAGACAAGGTTCTGCAGTGTGATTTTCTAGCCATTGAGAGAAAGTAAAGTCACCTAAATAAAGCAGAAAAAACAACAAAAATAGAGAGGAAAGCAAAAGCTAACTAAATAAATAAAAAACATGAGACATTTTCACTGATCACAATCACAGGGTTGAGGCTTTTTTACATGAGGCTAATTAAATTATATGAAAAATACATATTTGTAATATTGAATAAAAGTGGGGTCTAATAAAAGCCTAACAACAGTGAGACTTGGTTCTGATGCTCAAATGACACCCGTTTAAAGGATAAAGCACAAAAGTGAGTGACTGGTGATGGAGTGATGGTTGAAGTTGAACATGTTTTGAAGCATTTAGCCTGTTAGCCCGTTAGCCATTGCTGAACCACTCTTGTGTGTAGTTTTCATTCAGTATTTCCTGGTTCTGATTTAGCAGCACAGCAGATGGAAAAAGAAACTGCAACCGGTACAGTATGACCTTGAGAACCATTTGGCTCTACAGTGGAAAAGAGGCCACTGAAAAAATACTATCAAAAACTATGAGTACACTGAACTGAACTGCCCTAAATCCAATGAAACAGGACTAATTTTGCTCTCTATGTAATGAAACCTGTTGTTGTTTAGTGTTCTTTAAATGCTGACAATCAATAATGTGTTCAGAAAAACATATTGTGACATGTTTCATCTTGAGACCATAAAATACTGTCATATTGCCCACGTCTAACATAACAATACACATTTTTTCATATTTTGACTTTGTCGAACAATAGCACAGACTGCATGCAGTTATTGCACCTGCATCAAAGCATATTTCGCACCATGTCTGCTCACACAAGTATCTGATGCCGAGACCTGAAATTAGGGATGGATGATATCGGAATCATATCGGTATCAGCAGATATTTAGGTTTTACCAATATTTGATGACATATTTATTGCAAGAGGAAGAGCAAAATGGTTAGGCAAAGCTGGTTTACTTTGCTAAAATATCTGTATTTTGTTGATTTTATTGCATATGTAGTTCTATAGAAATAAATGTGACGCTTCCTTGTAATGCTAATTTACGTAGATGTACAGTCATTTGCAAAAGTTTGGGCACCCCTAATCAAATGGCATGAGTTTCTAGGTGAAAATCAGTGCATATCCCCCAAATTTGTGCACATTTTAATGCACAGTTACTGATTATTTGGTGAATTTAACACACTGGGGAAACATACAACATAAAAATGTGACCTGTGCAAAAGTTATAGCGCGTTTTTATTTTTTGCCAACATATTAAACTCAGCAAATAAATAAAATTTGCAGACAAATGCCGTGTTTAACTTTGTTCACTTACAAAAGTCAACAAAACATGTGCTCAACTTTTTGCATATGGCTGTAGTTTCAGTTTCCACATTTTGTAAATGTTTATGTATCAACAATGGCAGGTATGTAGATGAAAAATATTGGATATTGGCATCGGCACACAGTTCCCGTATTGGTGCATCCCTAGTTGAAATAGAGTTATTCTGTTGGTAAATATTCTTTTAGCATGTGATGGAGGTTCATGTCTCCGTCTTGTTGCCATTGCTAAAGGAAATCTTTTAGCAGCATGTCTTATAGTCTTTTAGACTGCAAACGCAGGCCAAGTTTAAAAAAATCCATATAAAACCAGCTGCTGTTAGTTGCTCAGCTGTGCTTTCAATATCTCTGTTCATTTTATGTGCAATTCTCCCATCTTTTGTGTGTCCCTCCTTCAAAAGCATATGCATGATGGGAGAAGTGCAATTTGCAGTTTTCCATGCACACGGCCCTAAACTGTGCATTTTATGCAGCAGATTCATACATAACACATGGGCAGAATGCATCCAGTGCTCACCTGAAACTGATGCATAGGTTTAGTACATTGGAACCTCTTTATACCAGTGATACAGATTAAAACTCTTTAATTGTTCTTATTTTTGTAGGGATGCACAATTATATTGGAATTATGTTGGTAATGGCAGATAATTGCTTCAAAAATAATGACTGATATTTGGTAATGTACTGATTGTACTCCAGAGGAGCAGAATATTTAGGTGACGCTGGGCTACCGAGCTAAAATATATATTTTTTTCATTTTACTGCATTTATGACTCCACAGAAGTAAATTGAACATAGATCATATATACATGCATCAGCCCACAATTCCCCTATTGGTGCATCTCTAATTTTTTGATTCTGTAATGACAGCTATAGCAAGTATTCGCCCTTCAGATGTGGCATTTCAGTTTCCGCTCAGTCATTACAAAACTTTGTAAAAGCCATTTGTAAAAGCATTACAAATAACCTTACTCACTTAATTCCATAGCAGAGCTGCAACACTTCTGTGTCAATCTGTAGGAGTTTTGATTTAATTCATTAACTACCCGTAAATGTCATCCAGAGTGACATCACGACTACATCTTATTTTCTGCCATAGGTTTCTGTTTTTTTTGTGATAATGGCTGTCGAAACCCTGCCTTCACCATCCGCATGCTGTTAAATAGCTCTGCAATAGCCTTATTCTACCACATTGCCCTTGGCAGCCACCAGTGTGTGGGTACTCGTTCAGTTTTAATTTGAAGAGGATAACTTTCACTGACAGATTTGCCCACACACAACCGAGTCTAGCTTACTATGGACACATGCAGAGCGAGGCTTTGAGACAGCTGAGGCAAGGCAGTGCCAATACTTTATCAATGAAATTCAAGCCTAGCAGATGCAACAAGATGGTTTGGCTTGTACAAAAAATAGGAAAGTAGATTGATGAGAGCAACTTTTCCATTATTAAAAGGGAATTTTTTCAAATTTTCTCATAATTCGATGGTTAAAATGTAAACAAAGTCATGTGTTTTGCTAAAAAATTGTTCATTTGTTCAATTTACTGATGCAGCGGTGGTGATAGGATACCTATCGCCATTTTATTTACTGTCCAGTGAATGCCAGTGAAGACCAGTGAATCTGCACGTGTCTTTTGAGGTCTTATATGTTAGTATGTAACGGGAAAATATCAATAAATCGGAAAAAAAAGGTTTTGTGGGGGTACTAATTTTCCTTAAAACACCCTGCATGCACCTCTCTGCTGTGAATGTATTTAAAAAAATACATTTTAAAAGTCTAAGATGACACTTTATTTTGAGTTGTCCTTTTAGATGAAGCAAACACTCAACAGGCTCTCAGTAACATGACAAAAACAAATGGTGTTAGGATTAGGTTTGGGTTGAGGTTAAGGTTAGGGTTAGGATTAGGGCCAGGGTTAGGGTTAGGTTTTGGGTAAGGTTGGTAAGGTTAGATTTTGCGTAATGGAAGTGACATATTAACAGTACATCTATTTAATGTAAGTAATGAACATCTACAAGATATTTACTTCAATGTATTCAGATGCTTCACTGCTGATACTTCACTGATATGTTTTCGATATGTTACTGATGTTCTGTTAAGACTTTATTAATAATCTACAAAGGACCCACTCCAAATAAAGTGTTACCAAATCTTATCACAAAGCTATGTTTTACAATGTCTTGTAAAACAATTTCATGTGATAAAATGCTGTGAGTTAACATTTTAGAGGAATGAAACTCTGGTTTCTGTCACCACCACTGTGAAAATTCTGTTCTAATGAGTTTCTTCAGAACTGTGTGTTTCATACAGAACCACTCTGACTGATGTTGTCTACATCTTAACCATTTAATTATGCATAAAATTTAAAGAATCAGTGGAATTCATCTTTAAATCTTCACACTGAAACACAAGTTTTTGAGCTTTGATTGCATAAATAGAACATGAACGTCAAAATGATATGCTGTACGTAAATCACATTACTTGCAATTAGTGGTTGCTATGCCTCTACATTAGATGCAGTGCATTCCAGATTTGCATCTGTGTTTATGTAAATATTTCACAAAGCCATTTGCAACACTGAAGCAAGATCTTTATTTTATTTTGGACCTGCAAGAAATAAGAATGGGACTGCGTGATCGATTTTGGGAAGTAGAGCTTGAAGGCTTTTCCACATTAAAACACCCCTGAGTCAAACTAAGGCAGGGTTTAACAGCCCCCTAGTCTCAGTCTTTTCCATGCTATATATTCCTCTACCGAACTTTTCCGTGCAGTTTAATTTCAAGGTTGCATTGACAGATATTGGATGTATGCACTAGCAGTTGGAGGCAAAAATAATGATGGAACCAGCGTGAACAGAATGAACCACAAGGGCTTTACCTAAGTGTTTTGAGAAAAAAGGCAGTACAATAAGATAACTATGAGCAATAATAAGCCAATATTGGCTAATATTTACTCTGTGGTTGACAGTGTGAATAGAAACATTCTAAACATTCTAGACAAACATTTGTTTTAGCTGCAGCTATTAACCATTACATTGTTAAAAGACTAAATATTTGTAATTGTATGAAGTATCTAATATTTCACTTCTGTTCCACCTATAGTACTGTAAAAAAAGGTCAGAGACCACCCTTCTTTTATTTATTTTCCAGTCAAAATGCTCATTTAATTCATGTTACTCATGTTTTCAGGAGATATTTCTGTGAAAATTACATATAGAATCATTCTTTCCCATAAGGCAGAGGAAAGACAAAGCAAAATAAATGAAAAAAGAGCAGCTTCCAAAAGTGGACTTTAAAAATGTATTAAAATATATAGAAAAAATGGGACTCCTAACAGTCATGCAAGGACTGGTAGACCACCATTCCTCATTGTTCATCAGATAAAGAGAATAGAATCTTTAAGATCTGAGATTTGTGAAAATCCAACCAACTTCTAAGACTGAACTTTGGAGGTGAGGAAAAATATTCCTCAAAACTCAAAGCAAGTCTTTAGAAAAGAAAGGAAGCTGTAATGATGGCAAAAGGTGGGCAATGAAAACTGAAGAAATTATATTATATTTAGTCATTGAGGCTCCTGTGTAATTTTCTCTTAAATGTATATTTTCTGCTTTTTTCCTGATGCTGAAAACCTTTAATGGCTGGAAATTAAGGCTGGTTTTTGCACAGTACTGTATGTCTGGCTATAGATATGGTAAAGAAGTGGTAAACTGCTCTATTCTAAACTTATCTTAACAAAAAACCTTGAAAATCGTAAGAGCAGGAAGTTAAACACTGATAATACTTTATTTTTGTCATTCCTCATTGTTCTTAAGACAGACTTATTTTCTCATTTCCGTGAGGTCATTAATCAAAAGCCTCTTGTCTTTATGCAGCACAATCTGTGCAAGCGCAGTAGAACATCATCATGATCATCAGCAGTTTTGCCACAACTTTAATTAGAGCAACTTTGTTCTTTTTACTTTACTTTCTGTTCCCAGCCCTGCTCTGTCTATTTTGGGGGGGTTATATGTCAAGATATGAGTTCATTGTGTGTCTGTGGAGCCATTGCTTCAGTGAGTGTGACAAAGTACCTCTGACTTGTGTCTCAGCAGGTAACTAGCAGAATGGTGGCTGGCGAGGCGAGTGGGCACAGCTTCCTGGTGGCATGCTGGCAGCCCATCCTCATCCTGATGCTGGGCACAGTGCTGTCGGGCTCGGCCACAGGATGCCCTTCCCGCTGCGAGTGCAGCGCTCAGGAGCGCTCCGTCCTGTGCCACCGCAGGAAGCTGATCAGCCTTCCAGAAGGGATACCCATCGAGACACGACTGTTGGACCTGAGCAAGAACCGTTTGAAAGGCATCAACCCTGAGGAGTTCATCAACTATCCTCACTTGGAAGAGCTGCAGCTCAATGAGAATGTTATCTCGGTCATTGAGCCGGGTGCCTTCAGCAATCTCTTTGGCTTACGGACGTTAGGACTGCGCAACAACAAGCTGAAGCTCATTCAGCTGGGCGTATTTACTGGCTTGAGTAACCTTACAAGATTGGACATCAGTGAGAATAAAATAGTCATCCTGCTGGACTACATGTTCCAGGACCTTTATAATCTAAAGGAACTGGAGGTGGGAGATAATGACCTGGTCTTCATCTCTCACAGAGCCTTTCATGGCCTCACTAGTTTAGAGCAGCTCACCATGGAGAGGTCCAACCTGACCTCTGTGCCCACAGAGGCTTTCAGCCATCTTCACAATTTGCTGATCCTCAAGCTGTGGAATTTCAATGTTAACATCATTAGGGACTTTTCCTTCAGGAGACTCTACCGCCTGAAAGTGCTAGAGATAGCAAATTGGCCCTTTCTAGAAACCCTGACCGCCAAGTCTCTTCATGGGCTTAACATTACCACCCTGAGTGTCACAAACTGCAACCTCACTGCCGTCCCTTATGTGGCCATCCAGCACCTTGTGTACCTTCGCTCTCTCAATCTTTCCTTCAATCCCATTGAGATTGTGGAGGGCAACAAAATGCACAATTTGATGAGGCTCCAGGTGTTCGACTTAGTAGGAGGTCGATTAACCACTATTGAGCCTTACTCTTTCAGAGGTCTAAACTACCTTAAAGTTCTCAACGTATCCAGCAATAGCCTAAGCACTTTAGAAGAGTCTGTCTTTCACTCGGTTGGCAACCTGGAGACCTTGGGCCTATATGACAACCCCTTGGCATGCGATTGCCGTCTGCGTTGGGTCTTTCGTCGCCGCCTGAGGCTCAATTTCAACAAGCAGCAGCCATCTTGCGCCACGCCCGAGTTTGTTCAGGGGAAAGAGTTTAAAGACTTCCCAGATACTCCCCCCGAAAACTCTTTTACTTGTCAGAAATCTCAGATCAGGGACCACAAAGCCCTTCAGAGATTTGTAGATGAGGGGACCACGGTTCGCTTTGCATGCCAAGCAGATGGGGACCCGGCCCCTGTGATCATGTGGCAATCTCCAAGGAAGCAATTCATCACCACCAAAAGTGTTGGACGTCTCTCAGTGTCTCTGGACGGAACTCTGGAAGTGCGTTACGCCCAAATACAAGACAATGGCACATATACATGTATAGCTACCAATGCAGGGGGTAATGACACCAAGCTTGCTCATTTACACGTTCATAGTTATTCTCCTAACTGGCCCCATCAGCCTAATAAGACATTTGCCTTCATATCCAACCAGCCCAACGACGGTGGTGCCAATGGGACTGGTAGATCAGTCCCATTCCCATTTGATATGAAGACTCTCATCATTGCTACTACCATGGGATTTATCTCTTTCCTCGGAGTGGTGCTGTTCTGTCTCGTTCTCCTCTTCCTCTGGAGCCGGGGGAAAGGTAACGCCAAGCCAAACATTGAGATTGAATATGTGCCACGTAAAGTAGACGGGGAGACTAGTCCAACTGAGGAGTCCCATAAGATCAGAATGAAAATGATGTAAAAGTTTTCAGTATAAGTAAGTTACAGTGAACTGCAGTTCATATGAGAAATCGCTGGCAAGAGACTTTCTTGGAGGAGTGAAGGAGAAGTTTATTTGTTTCCCTTACGGAATTGATGGAAGAATCAATGTCTAAAGTAAAGCCTTTTCCAAATATTTTTTTTGCCAATCACTACACAGCTCAGTCCTACAGGGATTGCTTCTTCAAAGGAAAGTCAGAAAGAATTTCAAGGGACCTAAAATTCTGTTTTTGTTTGGGTAACTACTCAGATTGTTTAAGAGCCAGAAAACAGAAGGCCAGTTTTAAACCCATATTTGTCCTTGTCTTTTATCTTCCGTCATTTTTTCCTGTACATAATTCTTTCTGTGTACATAGGGCAATACAGTTGATAAAAATGAGGGTTGAGAAATCATGTTCATGGGTTGTTGAGCATCTTGAAGTTATTGTGATGTGCTTAAATGGGTCAGATATATGTAAATTGTATACCTGTCTGATTAAATTGCCAACTCTTTATAAGAGATTTTTTTGTTTAAAATGAAATAACGATTATGCTTGACAATCATCCATATTGTAAAAGTCAAGTGTTAATCCTTAAATATGGTGTCCTTAAATGGATGGTATTATTTCAGTTTTAATGCCAGATATAAGCCTAGTATATATATAAGCCAAATGTAGCTTTGAAGTTAAAGCCATTTGGTGTTTCTGAATGTGTGGTGAAGCCAATCTGTTGTGGTATTCACACTGAAATGTCTGACAGAAGCCTCACGAGATGTCTCAGCAGTTTTCATCTGCTGACGAAAAGTTTACATTTTTATTGATTTCTCTTTTTCATCGTATCCTGTCATGATTAATTTGCCATACCTTAATACATCCTTAACATTCATAAGGCAGGGACTTTCTTTGAAGGCAAATGTGTTCATCAACCCTTGAAAACTATCAGTATTGCCTCTGGAACAATGACAGACTTAAAATGATACCATTAAAATGATAACCTTTTTTTACTTCAGTGTCCATTTTCATTTCTTCCGTATTGCTTTCTGACTCAAGCCTATAAAGGTGCTTGAGATAACAGAAAGATTACTGGAAAGCCGTTGAAATCCTCAAGATCCAGTTTGCTACTGTTGTCATTCGACATTTACTGAAAAGGTCTTTCTTGTGCAAATGTTCATTTTGATTTGAGTGAGTAGAACATATCCTAATGCTAATCATTATGATTCTGAAATACTGAATCAACCTTGGATTACAGTGTAGAGTTCAGACCCTGTAAGTCTGACTCTGTGGAAAAGGATTACCATAAATGCATAATTTCAGGCTCTAAGGAGTGCAAAGCAATGGAATCACATACGCTAGGTGAATGTTGCTCATGCATGGTGAATGGGGGCATGTCTGAGTCATTGTGCATTGTTAGTAAGCTGGTAAAATGAATAGAGAATGGGCAGCATTTTCATCCAGTGTAAGTTGACGAGTAAGTGATATTCCTGCTTTCTGAATCTCCCAGGTGTGATTTCAATGATTTTGTATAACGTTAAGGTCAGACATTATAGATGTTAATGCTAGCTTACATGGCAGAGATGGAGAAATTACAGAGATATTATATTCGAGGGAAAGTATGAGCTCTTGGTGTGGGATATTCATCTTGTGCACTTATAATAAAGACTGAAAACATAGGACGAATATAAAGGCGCTGAGTTAAGCAAATCAAAGTGACTGCCAAACAGGAACAGATCATGGTTTCACAAGACCCCTGAGCACAAGAGCTTTTGGAGGCCCCCCACCAGCACAGTCTGACAATGATGCAAAGCATAATGGAAAAAAATATACTCTTAAGGAATAGCTTCTGTTTGTTTATGTGTGGCTTGAACTCTTCGGTCGGTTGGGGGGGGGGAGGGATTCATTTTGTGCCCTTATAATAAAGAATGAAAACACTGGATGAATGCAAAGGTGCTCAGTTAAGCAAAACAAAGTGACTGCCAAACAGATACAGATCATGGTTTCACAAGCCCTATTAGCACAAGTGCCTTTGGAGGCCCCCACCAGCACAGTCTGACAATGATGCAAAAAATAATGGGAAAAAAATACACCTGAAAAATGACCCTAATAAATAGCTTGTGTTTGTTTATGTGTGCCTTAAACAGAGCTGAAAAAATGTAATGTAAACAAACAAAATGATTATTTCTCAATTATTATGCAGTAGTCTATTAATTTTACATAGTCTAATATTATTTCCTGCACAGTTATATTACTACACATTTTGTTGTTGTTAGGGAGCCTTTCATTATTTAATTCTTTATAATACAAACCAGGTTGCGTGCATGCCTGTGTATTTAGCTATTTGTAGAGGGCTGAGGAACTTGTGGTTACTTAATATTTGCAGGAGCAGGAAGAATATGGGGCTTAGGGGCCTTTATTTTATTTATTTAGTTATTGCATATTCAAGAGCTAAATTTTGAATCTGCATTGGGCTGCTTTTGGCCTTGTGGTCTGAAGCTCCTGGCAGTCTATTTTCCCTAGGCCCTGGCCCCCAGCCCCACTGGCCCAGTCAGTAATCCCTCCCTGCTGCCTAAGCTCTCCTTTGATCAGCACCACAATTTTCGGCAGCTGCTATCACCATGGCTGCATGCTGCTGTCAGTCACGTAATGTCAGTTTTAAACCAATAAAGGCACAAAGTAAGGCCATAACGGCAACATGTAAACACAGCATTAGCTTGCTCAAGTGTTTTTGCATATTGTGGGGACTGAGCTGAGCTGTGCTAGTTCCATAGACTACTACTTACCAAGCTAGTGAGCTAGATACTAAAGTTGACCATGGTAATAAATTGCAGTTTTCAACCATTCACCCGCAAATATCTTCTCATAGGGCTATAAAAGGTAAGACTGTTTAATCACCTGTCATACCCGTCTGCTCTCAGCTGTTATAGTAACTATAGTAACTAGCTTGAGTGAAAGTAAAAGAGTATCTACAAATAAACATACTCTCAAGTGTATAGTCCTTTCACAAAGACAAATTAGCATAGTTGTGGGCAGTTTAATTTAGCAATGAATTTGGCTGAATGTTTTAATATAAAGACTATTCTGCTGAATTTATATAAACCCAATGCATTAATAGTGATGGTAATAAGCCAAATATACACAAAATCATCATTTATAGGATACTTTCTATTGGGAGGTGTCTGTTCCAAACCCTAACCCCTAAATTTCAGCTTTTTTCCCCTTTATTTCCATTTTTGTTGTTTTTGTAAAAGATCTTTTTGATTTCTTTTCAAGTGAAGTTGAAAGATTTAGATTTATCATTATCATTTTTAAATAAAAAACCTATTAAAAAATGCTGTCCCACATTTTCAAGTCACTACTGAAACACAGAGTTTTAGTTCATGGGTGGAGACTTATTTAAGTCACGCCCCTGCATTATAAAGCTGGAAGTGAGACTGCATCCCTGTCCCTCATGGACAGATGGTGAACAGTTAGATCCCATTGTTTTGAAGTAAATGTGTACCATCTGTCTGAACATCATTGTGCAACTTTAAGAATTGTCATTACCGAAACATTATTTTCTGCGATATACTGAAAAATATTACGATTTTATGTTTAACGGTTCAAAGCTGTGTTTGCTTGTCATGAACTGGCTAGCATTTCTGAATTCTGGTCAAGCCAAAATTGTCTCTACTGAAACAGGCATCCTTTAAAACATTGGTAAAGTTTCAGTAGTGTTATATCTGTTTTGGTAGTGACAAATGGAATGTTTAATCAAAATAAACATAATTAAGGTAGCAGGTAACTCAAAGCAAAGGATTTAAGACTATAGTCCAAGTCAGTTAAAAGTCTGAGATGTATTTTCAACTCTGACTTTGAACCTTTTTGGTAAAATGATCCCTAAAACAATAAATTCAAATGCACAAGAACTCAACTTATTGGCAAAAGTAATGTAATCAAATGAGAGTACAAGCATTCCATTTCAATAGAGCTATACTAAAGCTATGCTTTAGAACAGTAACAAAGTACTAGGGGTATTTTCCACCACTGCCACGAGGTAAAGAAACATCTCAATGCTATAAATAATATTTCTACAGCTGTGGAAAAAGGCTATTCAGAAACATATTACAAAAACAATGAATACTCAGCTGGCCTATTTTCTTGCAGTCAGTCTGTGTGATCCCCTATGGCAAGAGTTGGCGTGAGACACAAGTGTGTCTGTATTATTATAACACCGATGACTAAATCATTATTATAGAACTGCATGAGTAATAAATGGCAATAAATGAATGTTAGCAGAACAGGCAGGATGTGTTTTGGCCTAAATAATGAAACGTAATCAAAGTAATACACAAAATGCAAAACATATTGAACAGTAACTTCAGCGGAGTGAGAAGAAACAAGAATTGTAATTGTTATAAATTATTATAGCTTTAAGTGATTGAACGATTAAGTTATAAGACTGAAGCAGGTTGTGCTTAATTTGCCAGGATTAGCCCTGCAGCACAAGCAGGCTAGTTCACAAATATGAGCTTTAAGGAAATTCAACATTTGCTCAGGGCTTACTCGACATATTTTTTCACGTTTCAAATGCTGATGCATAAATGAATGATTAACTAGTTTTAACTCGTAGTAATAGATGGAATATTAAACTAAGCCGCTTATCTCTCGCTCTTGTGGCTTCCCTGAGGTATGCTGTGTCAGGATTGGTCTATGATGAGAGTAATGCTCTTTTTGGTGAGTTTAAAGCATTCTTATAACAAGAAAAGAGTGAAATAAACGTTTTTGTATGAGGTATGGAAACACTGTTACAATTTTAAAACATCCAATTCACTCCCCAATCTATATGCTCCATATATATAAACTAAGCATCAAAATCAGCCTTTTTCACTCTTTTTGTGATGTCACCAAAACACATTTACATATATATCCACCTCCTCAGCCTGTAGCAGTTTATGTCTGCCCATTCGCACTGAAGTTATAAGGAGTGCTTCACCTAGACTGCTTTGTTTAATATGGTACAACACAGAGCTAAACAGAACAGAGATCATTTACATTTACTAGTCTTAAAGTGCACAGTAACAAAACAAAAGCCTGTTTAAAGACCCCTTTCTGATGATGTGTCTTGAAGGTGGGAGGTCTTCTTGATTTCTTTTCAAGTGAAGTTGAAAGATACAATAGAAAAAAGTGAAATAAAAGTATGTAGTATGGTGTATTGAAATATTGTTAAAATTTTAAAACATACTATTTGCTCCCCAGTCCATATATGTAAACTAAGCATCAAAATCACTCAAGTACTGCTAAGAAGCTGAATATCTTATTGTAGCCATATAACTATGATAACTGCATATAAATAATCATTACAATGAAGAGAGTGGATTACTCAAATGACAGAAATGATTTATCAGATGAGGAGGACAACAAACTAAAAGTTAGCAAGGTAGTTACTTGGCAATCTAGATGGATTACCTCAATTTGGCTTCTTTTCTCTGGTCGAAAGGGTCTCCAGCATCCAATGTGTTCTCAACAGAGACAGACTTACTGTTTTCTGTACAATTTCTCAGACAACTGAAGTAAGAGTTACACTAATGCTAGTTTGGTTACATTTATTAGCCTGTAGCTCAGTGGCTATGCTAGCTGTCAGGACTGGTTGACACCATACACACTTATAAAAATAAAAGAAAATTGCTTTTTATGACACTATTCACACTATACGGTACATGTGAAGAACCCATTGCACGATTGAAGGGTTCTTTGTATCATGAAATGGTTTTTCAGATTGATGGAGAATGTGTTGTAGATGGTTCTATAGCACCCTTTTTGGTGCTATATAGAACCCTTTTCAAGAATGTCCTATATATCACCAAAAAGAGTTTTTCCATTGTTACAAGCTTGACATCATAACAATAGCAGAACCCTTTGGGTCCTATACAGAACCATTTTCAAGAGTGCATGTCTGTTTTTGGGATTGATATTATTGTGTGGAATCACTGGAGTCAATTCCGTCACGTGGAATTGGAATTGTCTCCACCATTTTTGGAACTGAACAGGCCGACATTCTCAAAAATGTATGTTTTCTTTAGTAAAGAAAATGGTTCTATATAGAACCTTTTTGAAAAGAAAAGGGTTCTATATAGCAAAAAAGGGGTTCTTCTATTGTGATGATGTCAAGCTTGTAACCATCGAGGAAACCTTTTTGGTGCTATATAGAACCCTTTTCAAAAAGGT
Organism: Colossoma macropomum; assembly: GCF_904425465.1. Lineage (NCBI taxonomy): Eukaryota > Metazoa > Chordata > Actinopteri > Characiformes > Serrasalmidae > Colossoma > Colossoma macropomum. Next base: position 12,287,682 of record NW_023494797.1, read on the forward strand.
TCTATATAGAACCATCTACAGCAGATTCTCCATCAATCTGAGGAATGCTTTCATGGTGCAAAGAACCCTTTAATCATGCAAAAGGTTCTTTGAGTGTTTATGGTTCTATATAGAACCATTTTCTTTGCTAAAGAACCCTTGAATAACCTTCTTTTTTTCAGGTGTGTAGGCTGTAGGATGTAATTATGAAATTCAAGCAGGCTATTGTAGTGAGAGAATGCAGAGGAACGAAAACATGAAAATGATATAAAACCTTGAATTCTGCCAAAGCGATGAGGCTGAGGATTGTAACGCTGTGCTATGTAATACTGCATAACATAACAACATGTCAAACTAGTTTTAGGCTGCTTTAAATGGCATAATTAGCCTATGTTGATGCAACAAGCTGCTGCTCGCACGCTCTCAAATAGTCCCCATTGTGTTGTGAAATAAGGCGAAAATGTGCAGAGACGTCGTGGGCTGAATGAATCCAGTAATCTGGAGAGTAGACAGTGGCATGGGCCGTGCTGACAGCCTGTCGCCTCGCGCAGGAGCACTGTGGCGTAGTGCATCAGATGCAGGGGAGGCATGGGGGATGCGTGTTTTCAGCAAGAATCACGAGTTGTGTAAGATCAGCAGCCTTCCTGCCGTTCTCCAGCTAGATGACTCACAAACAGTTGGCCGGGCCGTACGCGCCACTTTAATACCGAGCAAATAGAAGCGCTAAGGGGAGTGGTGGACTTTAATGAGCGAGGAAGTGAAGCATCAAGGCTCAGTCTGTGCTCACTCAGCCACTCAGAACAAAAAAGGAGAGAGAGAACGAGCACAAGAGCTGATTTAATTAATTCTTAACAAAAAAATACAACCCTCCAGAACAGAGCTTATAAATGTGAGAAGAGGATACATCCCTAAATTACAGTGATCAATAGAGACATACGCTTTAAGACTCTGCACATGGCCTGAATGATCAATAGGTAGTCTACATGATTAATTTAATGGTCAAAAAAGCAGAGTATTCTCCTATTTTGGATTCATCTCAGGATTGTTTTCACACCAAATTGGCATTTATGTAGAGCTAGCTGCACTACCCCTCGGGATTTCTGAAGGATATAGAGCATGTGTTTATCGACCTACATGCCTTAAAGCATGCAGGCATTTTAACAAATTTGGATGCTGGACTACAAATAGGCATTATCTGCCTTAAAGGCGCAGTATACAATTTCAATCCAACACACTTTTGTCAAATTCAGAGAATATCTCCTCACAGTCCTCTGGCTCTCCATTCTATGTGTGCATGTGTGTAGAAGGAAATCCAGTGCTCGTAAACAGCCCTGGTTCTGTAAAGGGAAACAAAAGAGGTATGGGCCAAATGACACAACACTATTCCAGCCAATCAGGAACAGGGGGCATACATGCTCATGCACATGACATGGAGAAGGGGAAGGGCTACATGCTCAACTACATGCATGGTCAAGAAGGAGAGATGGTTGAGAAACAGCCAAAGAGGAGATGATCTGAAGAGCAAAGATTGAGAAAGAAGTTCTTGAGTGCGTTTTAACAGTGGAGATACCTCTGATAGTTGACAAGGCTAAAACTGGTTTCCTATTAACATTTTCCCGTTCCACCTTAAATCGTGCCTGAGTGGAACTGCTGCACAATTTATGGTGGAATGGAACATATAAACAAGAACCTGAATATAGCCTAACTGCTACACCATTTAAGGTGGAATGGGAAAATTCCAAAAACTTTCATCAAGAGCTGAAAGGCATGAAAATGGATGAGGAGTTTGCTTGTTTCTGCTTGACAGGTGGGTAACATTAACTTATTTTTGCCGTTTCACAGAACAATATGTTTGCGATAGCAACTGATTAGCTCAGCAATTGTAGCAACAGTTTGCTAACCCACAACCTAGCTAGCTAACATTAGGTACATTACTTGCTGTTGTTGTTTCATGGTATTTGTCCATACAACATTTGCGAAGTGTTTTATGGTCACAAAGATCTAAATAAACAAGATTGCTAGCCCAGTGTTGTTCTACTTGGCAAGGCACATCCATGAATTTGGGGGGTGGAGCTTCTGAAGAAAGGTCTATTTTGCTGTTAAGTTCAAAGATCTACAATCATCCTCCAGAATTGTATATTGCATCTTTAAAGTGGCTCTGGGGGCTGTTTTGCAGTGTGTCACTCTAGGATATCACGGATGAAGCTTTAGCACAACATGGACCAGTAGCTATGTTTGTGGACTAAACGTCCACAGGATGAGGGAGAAATAAGAGTTTTTATGTTGTTGGGAATTGATTTTGGTAAGAAATGTTTTGTTTTATGAGCTCAAACATTTGTTTTTTGTTCCTGTGAGAAAGAAAATGGTTTGGTATAGCACAGTAGTGTTTAGCTACAATATAAACAGTCCACAAAACAAGAACACAAATGTGTGTGTTTGTTTTTTGGGGGACTAAATGTGCACAGGATGATGGGAAAATCAGAAAATGTTCATGTTTGAGTGCATTTGATTGATACCTATTAGAATTTTTTAGACAAACTAAGCTTTTATTATGCAAAGCTAAAAGGCACTTGCTTTTTTGTTCCTGGTGGTTTGATAATCATAATAAGCGAATTCAGGGGAGCCGAGGGGGACGTTTCCTCTCCACTTTTTGAAATTGAGATAATTGTAGGGTTGTGAGATGGCTGTTGAAAAATGTGCACAAAAGAGTTGTCAGATATCAATTGATATATAAAGCATGAGATTTCAGTATTATAAGTGTGAATGTAGGCATACATGTTTACCCAGTTTTACATTCTACTGTAAGCTAAACCCTCCTGACGCCCCCAACTTGTCTGACCAAATTTGCAACCCTGTTGCATTGCATTAACAGTACTTACCACTCTTAATTTCTTAAATTTTGACCATTATGTACAATTAATTTTTCAGCATCAGGAAAACAAATGTGTTTTAAAAATATATATTTAACAGTAAATTACACAAAAGCCTCAACAGCTAGCTGCTAGTGTTGTCAGAACAATGGACTGACCACCCCAGAGTCCAGATGTAAACATCACTGACTACGTTTGGGATTGCTTGGATTGTGAGAACCAGAAAATGCAACCAACTTCTAAGATTGAACTTTGGAGGTGTGGAAAAAATATTCTTGCATATTTCTTTAAAAATGTAAAGCAAGATTCCTAAAAAGTATGGAAACAAAAATAAAGGCAAAGCGTTGATACACTAAATGCTGAAAAAAATATTATATTTAGTTATTGATCCTTCTGTGTGATTTTCTGTTGCATTTACTTTTTGTGATGCTGAAAAACAAATACTTTAATAGCCATTTTGACAGGAAATGAAATACATAAACGGTGGTCTCTGACTTTTGCACTGTACTGTAAATGGTAAGTGGGCTAGATAAAATAGACAATTAGTGTAGATGCAAGGTACAAGTAAATACAATGTCTTAGCACCTCAATTCCAAATTAGCTATAGTAATACAAAATGCAGTGGAAAGACCTGACAAAGACAGGAATACAGAATGCTGTTTTATTTTTATTTTTTTTGTGTGTGTGTGTATGTGTGTGTGCGTGTGTGTGTGTGTGTGTGTGTGCGTGTGTGTGTGTGTGTGAAATCCTTTTCTCAATTTGTATCTCTGAAACACCCAAGGGTGCATCCACTGTGGAGAGCTTGTTTACATTCTGACCGAGAGGAGGGAGGCTGGGGGAGAATGGCGGCAGGATTAGAGAATAGATTGCAGTCTCTGGAGACTATGACATGATTTGTCAAGAGAGAGTAAGAGACTTGACAGGGACTGACCTTGGAAAATTGTGTTGAAAATTTCAATATGGCTTTCAGTGACATGCCCAGGAAACATCGCAGCAGTGCACAATAAGCTTTCTCTGTTCAGACTCACCCTAAAGGAGGTCTATGAGCATTCAAGCTGTCATACAGTAATTTCTTGCCTATTTGGCATATGGGCAAAATGTCACTTTGTTTACAATACCATGCTGAGAGATTCAAATCGATTCTTTAAAGCTCAGAGAAAATGAAACATAGAGAGAAAACACTGTGATATATAATTGATGGTGAATCGTTCTTACATTATTAATAAACTGTAGCTTTGCATTTTTCATGGAATCCTGCGTCACTCTAGGCCTACATCTGAGAGAAGTTGTTTTCGTTCAGGTAGGCCATATAACATGAGACTGCAGCATTTGCTTGGAACATCTGTGACAATGTATGATTGCTCTGAAAGAGAACATCTGGTGCTTTCCAGGATGAAGCCCATGTGGGCTTATAAAATATATTCTCGCTCTTATAAAACCTTGTAACTTGCAGAATTCCTTGTGGTAATGCTTTCTATATGAAGCTTTGAGCATTTTCATGATACATGATAATGCATTCAAAAGGTATAGCGCACATGACTGTATATACACTTCATATTATGAATTGTTAACATGATGTATTAGTAGTGTTGATGACCTGTTATATTGTCAGTACTAAAGAAAAGACCCTTTGCAAGATGTTACAATACAAATTAAAACAACTATAAGTTATTATGACATTCCAGAGAACTATAATACATAAGTAATTAAAAGAAATTATAGAATGACTCAGCGTGTGTTTATTACTAGGCAAGTTTGTTAGTTAGTTTCTTTGGCACTGACAATATAACGTTATAAACATTACTTATGGTGCATTATGATAATTGATACTGCTTAATAGACATGGCTATAAATTGCAATACATTTCTAAAAATATGCATAGTAGGGGTTGCATAGACCAACAACTAATAAGTGCACTGTGTAGTTGGCGCTGTGGGCAGTGCCCGAAATTCAGCGGATGTAAAACTTTGTAAAAGCTGCAGTGAAGAGGCAAGAGGAGAGAACAGAAATCAGTTCTTCCAAAGTCTTCTGGTTTTTCTGCTAAACACAATGTCCAAAGTACTTAATTAGTGTGAAAATACTACACAAAATGAAACCAATTCCACTGCAAACTGCACTGAAATACGAGATCATAAGCCAGTTTGGGTAGTAGGTTTTAAGAACCGTAATAGAAAAGGGCCGTTTAACTGACATGCAGAACATCCAAACGCAGACCATTTATTGCGACTCCAGCAACGAAGAAAACAAACATAAAGTGCTGCTCTTCTAACATTTTGTGGTCAAACTGAGCATGCACATATCATTAGCATAGCATAGTAACTTAATGTTTCAAACATTTTATTGTGTTTTCAGTGCTTATTTAATACAGACTTAGGGTAATATTACTATTTACCCCATGATAAGCTGATTTAAGTTAAGTTACCCTTATTGGTCCCACAACGAGAGAAACTCCACATTTTAACCCATCCATGCGGTGAAACACTCATGTATATGCTAGAATGCACACACACTAGGGGGCAGTGAGCACACTTGCCCAGAGCAATGGGCAGCCCTATCCATGGTGCCCGGGGAGCAGTTGGGGTTAGGTGCCTTGCTCAAGGGCACTTTAGTCACGTACTGTCGACTCAAGGGATTGAGCCCACATTGTGAACATTTCATAACAAATTGACCAAAAGAAATGGTCTAAAATTGCTTGGAATAAAAAAAAAAAACTGAGATTCTTCTTACAACAGCAGCATTGCGCTTTTTTTTCCTCTTAAAATACACAGTCCATGGTGAGAACAAAGAACAAAGCAAACAGGAAACAGAAGGCATGCTTATTGCAAACCCACCAGCATTTTAATGCTCCTAGTTTGTACAAATACATTCCCTTACCAAAATATGCTCAGTCATTTTCAACTCTCCATTTTCTCCTCATCTCCTCTCCAGTATTACTCAGGTTCCTTTTTATGTTTTTCATATTGCCAGATACAATTCTCAGCACCTCCTACTGTGAAAATCACGTTGAGAAGTAAATTTCATTTTTTTAAATTAATCTAACCACATAATTCGCTCAGTCTCTTCAATCTTCCTCACAAAATCACACATCCTGCTTGCTTAACAGCAGAACACAGTTTCTGATCAAGTCAGGTTCTCTGACTTTTGGTGGAATCACTGTTTTGTAGCTACTTCACAGAATTGTTTCATGCTGAAGACTTATGTTTTAGTTTCAGCCATATTCCACAGGCTTGTCTTATCTATAGCTGGGTATATTTCATGTGTTCAATCCAAATGAGACTGATGGTCAATGTGTTAGGATATCATAACTGTCCAAAAGTGCTCTCCAAAATAGCAACTTTACAGGAGAAGGCAAAGACATTCTTTAATTTTAATGTAAGATAATGTGAAGTGATCTTATTCCAAGCAATTTTGGAGCATTTTTATTGGTCTATTCATCATTTTCACACAATGTGAAGGACAGCTTCTGTGCTCAAATGATGTAGAAAAATGAAAATTGAAAAAAAAGAGATGATATGCTAATTAATTTGTCTCCACAGCCTTTGACCAAATAAATATGATCTTTCTGACCTGAAAACCTTTAGTTGTACTGTAATATTGACCATGAGGCAATTCCAGAAATGGACTCTCAAATAAAGCTGCCAAAAAGGTTCTTTGGAGTCATGCCATAGAGGAACCACTTTTAATTCCCTGGAGAACCTTTCAGTGAATGGTTGCAAATGCAATATGTGAAGAATCTTAACAATAATGGAGCCAAAAAGTGTTTTTGGACAAGTGGTTCTCAAACCGTTCCTCAGGCCCTCCCAGGTGGTCCAGGTATTTAAGCTCTATTCATGTTGGAAGGTGAATTTAGGGTAGTGCGGAACGTTTGGGTGGGCCACAAGGACCAGTCTGATATTTTTATAAATGAGATTTTTAAATTTAAAAAAAAAAAAATCTCCTTGGAATGTAAAGGGTTCACACCAACTAAAGATTATTCCCAGAACTGTACATCCAAACACCATTTGAAAACTTTTATAATAATGTTAATCCAGTATGTCACCATTTTTTAATTAAAAATTAAAAACTTGTAAGAAAAAACATCACTCTAAGCCTTCTGCAAGTCTCAGATACATCAGTGAAAGAGAATGTGAGTGGCAGGCTGACTAATGCATTTCAGTAAGTGGTTAGAAATGGAAAACTGCAGCAGCAGCTCTGTGTCAGAGATCTTTACTGAAAGAGTCACTCTAAAACTGCTACAAGGTAAAATAGATGGGAATGTCAGTTACAGGCTTCAAGCTACAACCTTCAATGTTATTTGCAATACTGTGTAAGGTTCTTTTTGTCATGAAACAGAACAATCAAAACAAGCTACATCAGTTCTTTATTTTTCTCACCAGTTTAGTTGTGGCCAGTTGCACTTACGGGTTAGGTCTCCCCTTATCCCACAATGCCACCACACTAGGAGAGAGAAGGCTACCATGTGCTTCCCTCAATACAGGTGAAGCCACCACATCTTTTCAAACTGCCAAAATGCAACGTCATTGAACTCTAACTGCCAATTGTATTGCATCAGCTAATAGACACCTGTGTTGGCTAGCCTTGCACAGAGCGATGGGGCAGAGAAAGGGCCAACCAGAGATAGCGAGGCCAATTATGCGGCCCTGGATTCCTGACCCCAGATGTCTGTGGAATGGTGCAAATTTTTCCTGAACCTTGCTACTTTATGCTAAAAAATGCCTTGTAAACCTGTCATAGGACACTGCTTAGACAGCTGAGGCACTCAGGAGCCCTATGTCAGGTTTTTAAGACTTTTTAACATATCAGCACTCAGGAAGACTTCACAGATTCACAAAGATGTCTTTAGAAAGAAAATCTTCTAAATGTGTGTTTTTTTTTTTTAAGAAAAAAGTTATGAAGATTGTTATTTTTCAATTAACTTATTAAGAATTATCTTATTTTTTTCTTAGCTATTTTCACAAGAATAATTCTAAGACAAGTGGCATTCTTGAAAACATTATGTTCTTAAATGTTTTCTTAACTATACGCTAACCTCATACTTGTCTTAGGCTCTAAGAGTTGACGAGGCGAGCATCTGAACTTACGAAACACAGACGCTGCATCTGCCACATCCTCGCCTCTTGCTTTCCACTGTTACCCCACAACTATCGTATTTTTGAAGGAGGATTTTTTTGCTCGGCTATTTAGTCCTTGTTTGCTAATTTTTTTAAATGGTTGGTTTGATGTATTTCTTCCATTTCGCTGTCCTCTGAGTGGATTAAAGAATGGAAATAACAATTAATTCATTCAAAATGTATCTCATGGCATTTATGGTAAGCTTTGAAGTAATATTTGAAAATTCTTTTGAGATTTGCATTTAATAACATTATCATGAACTTCTTAGTGTTTGTCTTAGTGTTTTTTCTTAAGACAGCTTTCATGAATCCGGCCCCTGGTTTGTTAACTTTGTTAATGCACACTTAAATCTCATCTAATACTATGAAACTATTATTACCTCCTAGCATTAATGTAAACCGGAGGACGTTTGCACAAGATAATTCTCTTTAGAAAAAACTGTCCACAGTTTACTGGAAATGGTGTCAAGAAACTCATTGTCTTGAATATAATTAGGAAATTCACACCAGTAAATAGAATTTTGTAGTGTTTTTAAGTCTGACACTTACACAAGAATGAGTGCCAACCATCCAGGAAATAATATTACGCTTTTTAGCAACTGAATCCTCATGCCATAAATATTCATAAAACTCAGACAGCATGTGCAACTAAACTGAAGGCTTTGCAGTTTAGGAACAGACACATTTTGGAATTTGTAAGACACTGGTAGAATAGCAAAAGCAGCCCCTCTACATCCATTTGGAGCTTTGTAAGGAGACTTTCTGTCACAGTAAATTATTCCAAACGCACCCAGTCATCAAACTGAACGCCTGGAACGAACAACAACATGCCACCAATGTGATAAATAGCCTAGAGTTTGGTGTTAAAAAAACTTGAACCTCTAACATTAAGACAAACTCGCCTACTTTTTTTCTATGTTCTTCAGGGTGCTATTCTCAGTCACTAGCATATCGCAATATTAATTATATGGCAAATTATGAAAAAACAGCCTTTGATATTCTGTCTGCAACATCCCAGAAACCTATATAATTTAACTATACTATTAGAGATATGATATAAATCTGTTTTTGTTTTATTTATTTGTCTCCTGTTAGTAGCAAATCCCCAGCATAGAGGCCTCCTCTACTGAAACATCAGTTTAAAAAGGTAAAGACTGTATATAATATCAGACTCTGTAAGCTTTTCCAGTTATCAGCCTCTCAACATTGTCAAGCACTTTAACGTGCTTAAGATTCCATCATGTGACTGTACACTACACCCTTAAAAAAGGGGCTCTTTAAGGTTTCCATATTAAAAACTGTTTATAAAGTACTGTGCAAAAGTCAGAGCGACCCTTTATTTAATTTCCAGTCAAAACTGCCATTATATTCGCATGATATTTCTGAGGATATTACACAAAATGGGACTCTTAATAAACATGAAAAATCTGGTGGAATACCAAAACTATTACCATCACATAAACAGTACTTAAAGTGTTTGACTTTGAAAGAGAAGAGAAAATCAAGCTCCACTCTTGCTTCATATCTAAAAACCTCCACAGTTTTTTCTGTCCATCCTTCCACTGTGTGAAGAGAACTCAATGCTATGGGTCTGAAAGGATGTATTGCTGTCAAGACGCCCTTACTGAGAAAAGGAAACAGACCAATTAAACAAAAAAAGCTGCTGGTGTTCTTAGGACAATGGACTGACCACCCCAAATTCCAGAGCTCAACATGACCGTATGTGTTTGGGATTACTTTTGGGACTGTGAGAAGCAGAAAATGCAACCAACTTCTAGCACTGAACTTTGGAGGTGTGGAAAAATATCCCTGCAGATTTCTTTGGAAAAACTCAAAACAAGTCTCCTGAAAAGAGTGGAAACTATAATAAGGGCAAAGAGTGGACACAATAAATACTAAAAAATGTTATGTTGTATTTGGCTGTCAAGGCTTCGGTGTAGTTATTCATTAAATATATACTTTCTGATTCTTTTGTGATGTTAACAAATGAATAACTTAATGGATGTTTTGACTGGAAATTAAATAAAGGACGAGTGGCCTCTGACTTTTTCACAGTACTGTATATGAAATGATGAGCTCAAAGAATTGATGGTCAGTTATTGTGATTTCTATTGTATCTACAAACCTAATTCCAAAAAAGAGAGAAAAAAAGAATAAATTCTGTTTGACCTGTGTTAATCTGAAAATGAACTTTGTTGTTTTTTTGTAAATGTATGCTCTTTCTAAATTTGATGCCTGCGACATGTTCCAAAAAAAAACAAAAAAAAACAAAACAGGAGCTTGTTTGCCACTATGTTACATCTCCTTTCCTTTTCCTTTTAACAACACATAATAATCATTTAGGCGACAGAAGACACCAACTGATTCAGTTATTTGCATAATTTAAAGTCACTGTCTACCATTTACATTAAACATTTTGGACCAACAGATATTGGTCCAAAATTGCTTGGAATAAATCATGTCTCCATTGACATCCATTAAAAGTTAAGAGCGTTTGCTCTTTCTCCTTGTTAAAACAGTGACAATGTGTTGCTGCAAAATGCGTTCAGTTTTAATGGTGCTTTCGCAGATGTGCAAGGTACCCATTAATACCCCCCCGCTACCATTACAGACCCTGGCCTTTAAACTTTATGCTAGTAACAAGATGGATGATCCTTTTCTTCTTTGGCCCGAAGAACGCAACATCCATTATTTCCATAAATAATCTGAAAAATTGACTCGTCATTTGTGGATTCAGAGAAGAACAGTTTTTATTGACAATGGTTTGTCAACATATTCCTGAGCCCAGGCAGTGATCAGGGGCGAATTCAGTGATCCTCTGGCTCTAGGTAAAAGATAGTGTGTAACGAAGGGGCAGAGACAGGTTACAAATGCAAAGTTGCTTTAATACGGACTGTCCAATACTCATAGTCACAGCAGGCAGAGGTCAAAACACAGGTAGGCAAAATAAGAGGCAGATCCATACCTGAAAAACCAAAGAGAATAGCAGGGGTGAAAACCATGGAAAACCAAACACAAGAAACAGGCTCAGGATCAGGTTATGAACACAGAGACTTGGCAAACACTCAGTGACTGCTACATATACCCCTTCAATGATAGATGAGGGAGACATGATACAATGACGGGGCCCCCTGGATGCACATTTTTAAATTAGTGGTCAGTGCAAAAAATGCTATCCTAAATCTAGTCAATATATATAATATTTCTTTTTTTTTGAGATTTTTTGAGTATTATAAGATTATTTAACTGACTTCAAGGAATTGATCTTTTTTTGCATTGGGTGAAATTATATATAGATATGTATATATATATATATATATATATATATATATATATATATATATATATATATATATATATGTATATATGGCGTGTGACATTTTGGTATACAGTAATATACTAGTAAAGTAATAACATTACTTTATCCACAATGTAATAAGTACTGTAATCCCATCACATTTTGAGAGAAGGCACTTTTATCAGTTTACTTTTATTTGAGTACTTACTGCGACACTAATGCAGTCTATACTAACATTAACGCTACCATAATGTATGGTCTGCTGAGCCTCTTCAGGTGCATTTTTGGCAAAGTGCCTAGCCTCGACCCATCTTTGCATAATTGCATAATTCCATCACCTGTTTAAAATATTTTTTGAACATTTCACAATGTTCCTAGTGTTGCAGGCATCAGTTTCAAAATATACGTTTATTTATAAAACAATGAAGTGGATAAGATAAAACATTACATATCTTTGTAATGTTTTTGTTCAAATACAGGTCAAAGTAGACTTAGAAATCACTGCTTTCTGTCTTTTTTTACCTACTGTGCCAATTTTTTTAAATTGAGTTTGTATTGTTGTCCTACATGATATCAGTGACAGAGAACCTGTTATATTTGGTCCTTTTAAGAATCTTTTTCAAATGGTTGGTTGGTTGGTTCTATAAGGCTATAAAGGTTTCCACTGTTGTTACAGACCCTCTTTAGTACTATATAGAACTCCTTTTTGCTTCATATCACACTGTTAAAAATAAGCTTTCACAAATGGTTCTTGGCTTGGATTAATGCTTCTTGGATCTTCCTTGGCTCTTTCCTTTAGTGAGAATAGGATCATTTCAATTCTTCTGGCTGCGTGGCATGCCGATTTGTCCTGCTTCATTATGATGCACTAAACCAAAGTTATACATCATTAAAATATGATCGAATGATATTGAAATTGCAAAGTAATAAACTCAACCTTGAGTGAGTGCAAAGAGACTAAATTACCCTCCCATTACAATGATGCTCGTCTTATAACAGCTACCATAGAGAGTCCCTTATACGGATTGAGAGAATTGTTATAAGTGACCCACTGTAGTGGGATCAAGTAGAGCTATTTATTATGTTCACAAAGAGAGGCTGACACCACTCCAACTAAAAAAAAAGGCACAAAAGAGTCACTCGACTCAAAGCCAGGCCTGTGACGCAGGCCCAGACGACACACAAACAAAACCGCAAGCGATGTACACCAGTCTAGATTCGGATGTCTCTCAAATGAGTCCTCCACATCTGAGCCCTTACATAACCTCGCAGTACTGCTGTTGCACTCAATAATGATGTTTGATCATTCATTTTCAATTACCTTCTGATCAAACTTCCCTCTCAGACTCCTAATCAATTTAGCGGCGGTGAGTCAGGAAGCGAGGCCTGCCGCGAGGCCGAGTAATTGCCAGCCAGATTGGCCTCTGCTGCGAGCTGAAGACACACAGCATCAGCATGATGAGCCGAACCAAGTAGCAGGGACAAAACTCATTAAAGCCTCCCAGGCGTCTGAACACACTTCTCAGTCAGTCCCTTTTCCATAACAGCTCCATGCCATGAAGACAGAATGTTAATTTTCATGGGAGAAAAGGCACGCCTAGAGCACGTGAAGTTCAAGTGCATCTCTATAAAGGCTTTCAGCAGTCGAAGTTGTGGTAATCTTCTCACTACGACTCAAAGCGAGAGTGCGGGGTGTGACACACAGCTCACAATCTTGATGCCACAACAAGGTGTCTTCAGTGTACTGAAAGGAAAGAATGGAACTCTTTTGCCTTTTCTGCACGTATTTCACTATTTTCTGCAATAGTGAAAATGCCCTTCATAGTCATAGCTGAAGACTTGTTCAGCATTGCTGCTGTAGCCTTAGCTTTCCATCAGAGATGAAAAGGGCAGCTATACTGAAGTAAAGGTATTGTTACTTCAAGTAAATAGCGTCTCAAGTAGAAGTAAAAATAGCCAACTTGAGTAAAGTCCTGAGGTCCCTACAGAACAAGATTTTGTTAGAACATCCAATATTTATCAGCAGAGCTGGGCAGAATGCTTTGAAAAGTAGTGATGGCTGAATACTGAACATACTGTTCTAAATTTTGAATAAAGTATTCAACAAAGAATAAAACTACACCTACATTTACAATATATCTTAGGCACATGGGACAAATCTATGCTTTTTATTATATTATAATGTGTTTCTGGTGAACTAAGCAAAAGTGGGACAGGTTTTGATAGAAGCACCAGAGGACCCACATAAAAGCTATATACTCAAATCTTTTGTGTTTGTGTTAGTTGTAATAAGCCTTCTAAATGTAAATGTGTTCAAACTGTATTAATTATAGATGTAATTGGACATTATAGACCCTGGAACATAGACACCATTTTTTAGTGGGACTTCCTATGTTTTTTCAAGATGTCTACATAATTCAATCGTTGAGATACACTATATACCCAAAAGAATGTAGATGACCCCCCTTATTAGAGTTTAGGTGTTCCTGCCACACCTATTGCTAACAGGTGCTTACAATCAAGAACATAGTCATGCAGTCTCCATAAGCAAACACTGGCAGTTGAATGGGTTGTACTAAAAAGTCAGTGACTTTAAGCATGGCATAGGATGCCACCTTTGCCAGTCAATTTGTGAAATTTCTGCCATGCTAGATCTGCCCCAGTCAACTGTAAGTGCTATTCTTGTGAAATTAAAGTGTCTAGGAGCAGCAGTAGCTCAAGCACGAAGCAGTAGACCAAGTAAACCTACAGAGCGGGGCTTGGCAGGGCCAAGTGCTGCAGCCTGTAGCATGTATTGTCTGTTTTGTTGTTGCTCACTGCCTCTGAAAGCAATATCAGCTCAAAAACTGTGGCAGCTTCATGAAATGGGTTTTCATGGGCAGACAGATGCAGACAATCCAAAGATCACTAATTTCAATGCCAAGTGTCACCTGGAGTGGTATAAAACATGCTGCCACTGGGCTGAAGCAGTGTAAAGCATGTTCTCTGGAGTGATGAATCCTGCTTCATTGGCAGATGCCAGAAGAATGCTACCTACCAGAATGCATTACAGCTGCAAAGGGGCCATCTCCTTGTTAATGCCCATGGTTTGGGAATGGGATGTCCAACAAGCTCATGTAAGTGTGAAGTGTCAGGTGTCCACATACTTTTGGCCATATAGTGTATATGTATGTATATGTACAGAGTCATTCAGAGTGGCTTGATATGAAGATGTTCATTGTAGAGAACCTTCCTGACTCAGATGTCTTTACAGTGGTAGTGATAGGAAACAGAGGTTGCAATGTTGCCAACACAAATATAACCATTTTATTTATTATCCAAACAAACCAGTGAACCTATTTGTGTGTTCTGAGTTTTTATTTGTGTGCCAAGCAGGCTACAGTCACAAAGTCAGAGCAACGTACAGTGCACTGGCAGCTTGGCATCAAGCTGGAACTGTGGATGGCTGGAGGGGTCAAACTTAGAAAATGCGAAAATGGTGTTATTTATTGTGTTAGCTTTGACACCACTAGTTGGTACCTATATAGAGTTGTATGCGAAAGTGTGAAAGTTTGGGTGTCCCCAGTCAAATCACATGTGTTCTTGATCTTCTAGGTGAAAATAAGTTAACACATACTCTATAGAGAACGCACTTCTGCACATTTAAATGCACAATTGCTGTTTATTTGGTGAACGTAACATATATTTAGAAAAAAAAAATTAAATATGGCCTATGTAAAAGCAATGGCACACTAACTATCCAGACTGACCGGTGAACCTATGTGTTCTGAGTTTTTATATGTAATGTTGATAATGGTAGAACAGTGATAAATCTGGGAGGGGGGAGTGTTTTTTGGGGACTATTTTGCCTTACAGTATGTATCTCTCCACCATGAATGGCTATTAAAAAATTCTTCTAAGCCAAAAGCTTATCTCAAAAACTGTCAGGCATCAGGCAATATATTTGTAATCATTTGATATAATAACTATCTGTAGTTTTTAGAGGGATAAACCTTCAGGCGTCTGGTTCCTGTTACCACCACTGTGAATAATTTTGACTTGGCAAGTTTCTCTAGAATGAGTATTTGACATCAAACCACTCTGAATTACTTTGTTTACATGTCAATCATTTTGAAAAAAAAAAAATTGGTGGAATTCCCCTTTAAGCTTACAGGAACCACATTTGCAATAACCTCCCAGCAGTAAATCCTCCATAGAGCAACAAAACATTTGATCACATTTGGCTGAGTGAATAACCATCACAAACTCTACTGGCTTAATACTTTCGAAGGCAATCATGTTTAAAGGGTGGATTCAGCAAGTTCCCTGACTCAGTCTGCCCTTTTTCCATCATACCACCTTTCATTTTGTTCTGTCTTCACTGTTTGGGATTAAGATTCAACCCTCCCTCATGTCACTGTTAACCTAATATAAGTACAAAGCCTATTAAAATATCAAAAATAATAAATCCTGGTTAATTCTATTTGCTTTATTTGCCCAAATTTGAGCCTAAAGATTTTTTTTCATTTAAGCTTCAACAGAATGTATTTATTACTTTCAATAGTTCCATAACATTATTTTCATTGTGTAAACACAGAGTTCACATGAACTGAACATGAAAGTCGCATTAATGCAGTCAGTGTGAAATATAAACATGATATCTAATGAGAGCACAATCGAAGCCCTCTTGCTCTGAAAAAGCTACAGTACATCTTGTTTCAAAAGGTAAGCGCAGCTTTCTGCTTTGTTATTGCTTTTGTTAGTTTGCTGCTCATTGATTTATCTGTACTTCTACCATGAGCACTGTTCAGCACAATCTACCGAATTATTGATATTGTCAGCATCAGCGCTGTGTTTTGCTATTAAGTGATACTTCAGACTCAATGTACTTCAGTGATAAACAAATTTACGGTATTGCAGTTGATTAAATAACTTTGATTTTAAGAAGACAGCTATAAATGGAGCTTTTCATTTAACAGCTGTATGTGAACAAAAGGGCTGCAGCGCACAAGCAGCTGGCCTTCAGGCTGGATCTGTTGATGGTCGGAGGGGCCCTACTAGGAAAATGCAAAAATGGTGTTAATCATTTATTGTGTAAACACATCATTAACATATTAGCTTTGACACCACTAGTTGGTACCTATATACAATTTAGTGCACAATTTGGGCACCCCTGGTCAATTATATGTTTGTGAAGTGAAAATAAATTAAGTCATCCTCTACAGAGAACACAATTCTGCACATTTTAATGCACAATTACTGTTTATAAGCAATGGTACATTTTGTGTTTAATTTATTTCAATATGTTAAACTCATAAACAAACAAATAGAAATTGTGCCCTAAAATTAGCAAAAAATGCCATATTTAAGTGTGTTCCCTCTAGAGGATGTGTTAAAATTATTTTCAGAAAATCAACAAAGCATTTAACAGGGTGTGTTCTAACTTTTGCACATGACTATACAAACACAAGTAATACATTATATGCCATTATGGTGATGACATGATGGCATTTGAATGTTTTACCATAAAAAAATAAAACACAATGGCTTTAAACAGAGTGTCACTCTATCTGAAAACCTTGTCCCACTTTAGAGGTCGTCTATCATGCAGTGGGTAAGCATTCTAAAAGATTTTTTTCTAAAAATGTAAAAAGTAATACTGCCTTTTCAAAATGTAACATGGACAAAAAACAGATACATAATTCCAAAGTTTATATACATATTCTGAATAATTGTATTCTGTTGCATCCCATCCCAACCTTGTGGTTTTCTTATCTTTTTGGGATCCTTATGGTCTAAAATAAATTAACAGCAAGGGAAACCGAGAGCATGAATGGAAACAATGGAGCCAAGTAAAACATAGAATACTTTCTTCACACATGCACTTGAATACAAGTAAGGTTATTACCATTTGAAAAGTGCAAATTCATGGAAAAGTTTACTAAAGTTCATGTACCTGAGTAAATGCTGCTTTCCACTACTTACCACTCCAAAGCAATCAAAACACATAAGTGGGCAGCAGCCTGTGCTTAGTTGACCAACAGTAAAGGAAAGCACATTTACAACACTCACATATTAGTTTAGTGTGCTGCGAGGAGGCCTGCAGAGCCGTCGTCAACCATCAACATGAAGTAGTATTTCACAGCGCTGGGAGAGGAGGCAAAATATGAGTTAATGAAACTGCTCCCGTGTGGCCATCAGCAGTAAGTAATCAAGTAATTCATATGCTTTTCCACTCAGAGAAGCCCTGCCAGCTGTGCCTTACTGCTCTCAGAGCCTCAGACCTCTCATGCCAACCTGGCCCTGATTAGACTCGCAAAAGTACCAGCAGCTCTGCAATGTAACAAGAAGGGTTATAATCTCTCCTTTGTTGCATATACAGTGAGTTACCAGTTTATTAACTACACTTACGCTGTGCCTGCAGTCTTTGGCCATGTTATCAGCAACACTAATGTATAGGTGCACTTTATTTAAATATACATTTACTGATTGTAGCCCATCTGTTGCCGTATAATCTGTCAGCACCCCTCTACTTAATCCAGCAATGGAAAAGGACCACCACACAGGACCACCACTGTCCAGATATTCTCAGTATAGCAGTGATACCAACATGATAGAGGATTGGTAGTATGTGTGATGCTGGTATAAGTGTATCAGTATGGCAGAGGCTTTAAAGACTGGAGATCTACCACCCTGGAGAGTTCAGATCCAACACACCTGGCTCTATTAATCAGATGCCCCTGAAGGCCTTTATTACATGGATCAGATGTGACTGACTAGGGTTGGAGCAAAACTCTGCAGGGTGGTACATCTCCAGGACCAGGATGGGGCATAACTGCTCTAGGGTGTGAGTAATCCTCCATTCAAAAATATACAGCGTTTCAAGACTGCATGTTTAATTTAGTTTTGCGTGTGTACTGTATGTACGACCTTTTAGATAAGGATTCTTGGTAACACTTTCTATGAATGTCACTTTTGTAAGCATCTATAAACACATTCATAACATGTTATAATGCATTCATAAGACATCATAAACATAGCTATAAATGTTTATAAAAATGCATTATACGTTATAGCCATGTTTATTATGCATTATGAATTGTTAACATAATCCATTATAAGTACTGATCATAACAAGTTATAAGAGCTCATAAGTCATATTTGTCCGCTCTAAGTAAAGTGAAGCATATTGTACTAAAGCCTCCTCCAGTGTTAAGAGTGAGGCTTCAAGTTGAAGTATTTACTGAAGGATTTACTGAAACACTAAAACATACATAATAAAGCTCATTACAGGCTTTAAATGTCAGAGTTTAAACTAGTGCTGCCATCAGTGTTTTACCCAATGTGGGAAAGATAATCTACACCACCGTTAGCTTGGTATTTGTCTTTACTGTATGCTCTCCAAGCTGGGACTGACTTCTTTGGCACTGAAATTATAACATGTTATTAACACTATTTATAATGCATTATATTAACAATTCATAATGTATAATAAGCATGGCTACAAAGTGTAATTCAGTGTAATTATTTTTTATAAATATTTATAACCATGTTTTTAATGCCTTATGAATACATTATAACATGTTATAAATGTGTCTATAGATGCTTACAAATGCGACATTCATAGAAAGTGTTACCGGATTCTTTATAGCACCAAAAAGGATTCTTCTGTTGTTATGATGTCAAACTTGGAACAGTGGAAGAACCTTTTTTGGTGCTATAAAGAATACTTTTCAAAAAGGTTCTATATAGAACCATAGCACATTCTCCATCAATCTGAAGAACCATTTCACTATGCAAAGACCAATTCAAGTATGCAAAGTGTTCTTTGAGTGTTCATGGTTCTACATTAAACCATTTTCTTTACTAAAGATCTCTTGAAGAACCTTCTTTTTTAAGGGTGAATACTGAGCTTATAACAGTAGAAGAACCCTTTTTGTTGCTATATAGAACCCTTTTCAAAAAGGTGCTGTATAGAACCATTTACAACACATTTCAATCTGAAAAACTATTTAATGATGCAAAGAACCATTTAGACATGCAAGTGGTTATTTGAGTGTTCGTTGCTCTATACCGAACAATTTTCTTTACTAAAGAATCCATGAAGAACCATCTTTTTTAAGAGTGTAGCTCACGCATTGACCTTTCCTCTGTGATTATAGTGGGACACAGGAATATTATACTGGGGCACTTGACACAGTAAATTGGGTCTAATGACGCTCCCAACCAACAGTGGTCCTGTGGTCAGAAACTCTCCACTGATGAAGAGCTTGAGGATGGCTAACACAAGCAGTGCAAGGAAAAAGAAACAGTATGAAAGATAAAAGGTCAGCGCTGGTCCTGTGAGAGTCCCTTTGCATTGATGGAGAGGATAGAAGGGAGCCAATAATTCACTCAGCAAAAAATCAGACCAACAGGGCTACAGTCAGTAACTATAAACCTACAAAGTGCACCTATATGGAAGGTGTTCTGATAAAATGGCCAAAGTACAAAGTAGGTGGACCTAATAAAATGCCAACACAGTGTAAGTTACGATGCCTAAGAGACAGAAAGCTTCTGTGGATTTAAAGTGTTTAAATTCTTGGTAATATATCAACAAAGTACACAGTGTTTTCTCACCTTATCACCTCCATCTAAGGTGCCATTTAACAGCACCTGCATCTAAGGCCATATCTGATACATGACAAGTGCTAAAGACTTCAGAGCCAAGCTTTCGCTGCCTATTTGCAGCTAGTATAATTAAATGCTTTCCTTAGCAACCTTGCCCATGAATAATAATAGGACTAATTGAAAAAGAATAATGTAAAAAAATCCAGTACAGCAGTGCAGTGGAGGAACGCGGTCCAATATGATGTCTAAAACAGTAAAAAATAATGCAGATATTATGTTAAGAAATGTGTAAAAAGTAATATAATTAGCAAATTAGGTTACATTTATGTTGCGCTGTGTCAGATAAAAGCAAAGACAATAGAATGTCATGTTTTTGTTGGGTTTATAATTACCGGCACATTGCTCCGTCCCTGGTCAGCTGGCTCCAAAAACACTCCACTAAAGGATTACAGTACATGGTTATGAACAACATGGTGATTACAACAATGACAGTTCTCAACTTGGAGAAGGTAAATAGGAAAAAAAAATTAAATAAGTAAAAATAAGTAAAATCTCATTTCCAAGTGGCAAATTGAAAACTCTGTGGTGCTTTATAGGCCTCCCGTGGGCCACAGAGCGTACAATAAGAGATGCACTCCACAATTCACTACAGGTATTCAGCACCGAACCATATGCACCGTTAAAGGTCACCCACAGCCTGGAGCTCGTGGATTGCTAAATGTCACCCTGCTAATATGATTATCCCCAGTCTCTTCCTGCGAATTCATATTCACACTGACAAATCTGTCATATCGCTGCGATTATCATGTAATCAAGAACCAGGTCACCTTTTCTGGACATGCTCATGCATGCTGTTTAGTAAAACATTTGTTCGTTACCTCAAGAAAGATATCCAAGGCTCCATTTAATGCTCATAGATTATAGTTCGGGTGGATGATATAAACTGAGATTTCTATCATGGTTAGTGGTGTCAAAGTTAAAGCTTTAATGACAGTGTAATAAATTATTTGTTTTACAGGGAATTCCACTGATTTTTTCACAATTTCTGTCTCATTAAATCACTGAGATATGAATAGAGTCATTTAGAGTGGTGGGATGTTCATTGCGGAGAAACTTACCAACTCTTTACAGTGGTGATAGGAACCAGAGGTCACAATGTCTTCAACACAAATATAGCCATTGTATTTACTATCCAAACCACCAGTGAACCTACATGTGTCTGAGTTTTGTATGTAATGTTGATCAGTACTAATTATCACTAGAATAGTAGTAAATCAGAATTTCACTGGGTACTGTTTTACCTTAAAATGGGCCACATGTACCTCTGCCTGTGTTTAAAAAATGTTTAATCCTAAATTTGATCTCAAACTATTGCAAAATGATGTTTCCGGCATCAGGTAACATATTCATAACCATTTAATGTAATGTAATAACATTCTTAGAGAAAGCTTTTAGAGGCATTAAATGCTTCAGACGTCTGGGTCTTTTTATCACCATTATGAACAATGTTCAGCCTGATGCCCAGCTGCTTGTGCTGGATGTTGCTACGACTCTCGTGACGTCATGTAGCAAAGACAAATGTGATTCATCAAAATTAACTACACAAAATCAATGTTAATTATTTGATATGATATACTATAAAAGAAAAAAAGATAAATGGACTCCCACTGCATAAAGCACCAGACCCTTTGGCATCAGAACACTGGAGCTAACCCTTTTACACTGACCATCAGTCCAGCACTAAAAGTCACCAGGTACTATTATGTCACCAATAAGAGCATCAGAATGTAAACTGGATAAGTATGTCGATGTGTCAATTGCTAGTTTTAGAATTATTACTTTATAAACAGTTTGCTATGGTAAGCTAGCTAGCAAGCTAATGCTAGGCTCTGCAGAGTATATGAGTATTTTGGCTCATATTTTCACACTCAACATAAAATATACGCTTTGCTTGATTTTGCACATGATTCTATGTAACGTTTTGTGAGCACAGAAGAGTGAAGTATATTGTTTTGTACCAGCCAATAAGTTAAGCTAACTAGCAAGCGAGGCAGCTAATTAGCCAAACTAGAAGGTTTAGCATGACAAAATGACCAAAAAGGCAATTAAAATGTTAATTGTAGTTATTATGATAATTCCAGCTCACTCTGAAGAAGGTGGAAAATGAACTGGAACTAGAGCCATAAGTTTCACTGGTTCCTGTTCTGATCTTGTTTTTGTGCAGTGGACAAATGCCCTTAGATTGTTGTAATATGCTATGCGTTTTGCCTAGTTGAAAGCAACAAAAGAGTGAAAACACAAGCCATTCTCAATTGCAAAGTAGTAATCTGTGCTAACATGTTAACTCTGTTAATAGTTATGATGCTTAAATTTTATGTTATGCTCAGTGTTGAGTTATTATTTAAGCTATTCCAGTTTAAGAGCAGGGATGTTTGTTATTTTGCCATGTTTTTAGGATTATCATGATATGAACATTTCAGAAAAATCAACATCATAGGACAGCATTACAGTTTTTTGCTCTACCCCTCCCACCAGTAGATCATAGCAGTAGATGTACTATTAGGAATTTTAGGCCCCCTGAAAACTGCATGGTCCCCTTGCCTCATCTCATTTCCCTTAGCAGAAGCCATCACAACATTAAAATGTGCCAAAATGTCATAACCCTACTCTTTATTTTGTTTTGCTCCATAATTTCAGCCCTTGTAGACCATGCAGCAAGCTGTGAATATGAATAAGAGCAACATGGCTGCATATCAATATACTTTATTCCACTGGCTGAAATTGTTTCAGAGGTGTATATTGGCTCTGTAATGAACTGTTTCTGATTAGAATTAGAATTAGAAACTCTGCACTAGAAGAATAAAGGTGTATGCCATTTATTTGTGCTTTAATTCCTTCATAAAAACAGTGGGTATGTTGTAATTGATTTCTTGAAAATGCTGTAACTGCACATGCAGAGTTTTACTTAGACAGCTCCACCACATCATTTCCATCTGACAGCTGCAGTTCTTTGATATTTTTAAGCTTCCTTTATAATCACAGCTCCATTATATCTGCATATCCCACCTTTACTTCTGAAAAAATAGGTGATATATGATCTTCCCCATTCCTGTTCTTATTTTTCCCTGCCTTTTTTGAAAGCCTGATTTGTGTTTTTAATTGGTAACTTTGTTTGAATTAAACACTAAAGTCTCATTCTTATAGACTTTGACCAGGCTAAATACAGGGGTCAACTGGAGGTGTGACAGAATGGAAAATGCAGTGCTGTTAAATGCTATTTTTAATTAGTATTTAAAGCTGTATTGTTTATGTTGTTTTTGTGAAACAATTTTAATAACTACCATTTTGTGAGAGGCTCAAAAAGAAAGTCTGTCTCGATGTTTAGGTTTCAAATACAAACTCAGCATTATACTGATGGAGATATGATAACAATAGTAAATAATTCACTCATGTCCTCAGAAGACATGTACTTTATCGAGTTCTCTTTGAATACACTTTCAACGCCCTCAAAATCATCAGATTCATCTGCTCAGGGAAGGGGTCCAAAGCAGGGTTACTGCAGTTAACTAGAACTATTACTAAAATGAAAACTAGTGTAAAACGTGCATGTTAACTGTAACAACTATTAAAAAAAAAGTTTTCAAAAACACAGTGACTAAATCAAAACTATAATGTCTAATGCAAAACTAAAACTAAATGGAATTGTTGAGAAAAAAACATTAAAAACTAACTCAATCTAAACTGAAATAAAAACAAATGAAAAACTAAGTAGAAATAAAAACTAATGAAAATTTCAGAACTATTATAGCAGAACGGGCATTACGAAGTGTTCTTTGGCACAAATCCCCAAAACTTACAGTGTTTTAATGAATGAAGTGTTTCAATTACGAATATTTCAGTCAGCCTAAAATCACATGAAAAAGGTATAATCTTTGTGGGTCCCTGTTTTTTCAGCACCCTTTGTGGAATTGTCTTAATATTCCACCCCAGAGGATGAGCTCTTGCTATTTCTTTAGGTTTGAATCCAGTTGTGCCATGTATTGTATTTAGCATGGCCGTTAAATTGGCCCCTTTTGGAGCCTGCATTGTGGAGAAGAAGATCAGTGTTTTTTTTGTTTTGTTTTGTTTTTCTTTTTTCATAAGACATTTCTCTTTTCTTTCATAACAGCTGTGTGGTAAGGACCTGACCAGACACCACAGGGTATGTTTGCTTTGCAAATGCTGGATTGGTTGTTTGCGTCAGCTAGAATTGTTGCAGTTACCCTGAAGATTTAGTGCTGAAGCGTTTGGATTTCCGCTGACAACAAAAAAGAAATACAAGGAGCTCTCTCTCAAAGTGCTTTTGCTACTGTCATGCTTGAGGCAGAATCAAAATTCAAAGTGAAATGAAAAACAATGATTAAAATCTCTCAAACAGGGAAAGATGCTGAGCTATTTTTAGTTATTTTCATGACTGCTTTACTGCTTACTGTATATGTATATGCCTGAAGATGAAAACTTGCAGATGTTTGACGCTTTGAGTGCACTGAGCATTGATGCTTATTCATTTTAAATCCCTGAGGCAGCTGCTTTACGCTAACTGTTGCCACTCTCTCCATCCTGGATCATTACTGCTGTAAGATAATAGTAGCATTTTACACAAAAAGCCTAAATGAAAGCTTTTTCTGACAAATTTTCTGCCTCCGCATACTACAAATTAGATGCATATTGAGCGTCTATTAACCATAACTGTTTGTGCTTTGGATTCTGACAGTTTGATGTCAGAATGACAAGCAATCTTTTATATATGAGTACATTTATCTGTGCATTGAGGTTTAATGCAAATCAACAAAACAGTCTCCTAGTTGAGCAGTTTTTTTTTTCCTCTCTCTCTTCAAAATGTAGTCATTTGCACACTGAAAGAAACTGGAATACATTAACCTTTACTGCTGTTGTTTTTATTCCTCTACTTGATTGTTTAAAATGGAGCAACGCTGGTCATCTCGCTGGTAGCCTTGGGACTCATCGAAGCCGTTGTCTCCGATCAGCCTTCAAGCAAACAATTACTACAACAAAGGGAATGGATCCGGAAAAATGGGCCTTTTGTCAGCACAGGTACGTCCCAGCTTTTCTAAAGACTTTGCAATCACCACGGTGCATGAATAAAAGGTCACGGGTGCTTTTTGGAGAAGGATGGAGATGGCCCTGAGTTTTATCATGCAATTTCAGACAGCCTCACAACATCACAAAACACGGCGTCACAACCGGCTTCTCCAAGGAATGCATTTTTTTTTTCCTCCTTATTGAGCAGCCACGCTGGTGGCAGCTGCTGTCTTTGCTCTATTCCCATTACGAGGCCGCTTGGATGCTGGCTGTCACATGATAAGCTCTTGAAAAAACTAGATACCATATTGCATAACAAATACCTTCATTACATACAGTATATAAAGCTCTATCTGTGATCCAGTGTCCCACAACAGCGTCCACGCACTGATTAAAGTGTCATACAAGAGACAACAAATCCATAGTTGGCCTGCCAAGGTGGTGTCATTGGAATTTCGTTAGAGGTTGAGACAATCTCCACATCATATTTCGGCATCCAATTTATGAAATGCTTTTCACGGCTCCACGAATGGGTTATAGATGTCCTCTTAATGTAAAGGATTACCCCGGGCTGTTAAGACCTGGAGACAGTCAGTGTTACTCATAGCTATACTCACAGTTTAAACAGGCCATATCCTACATTTTCTCCTTAAGATCCACTTATGACATTTGTTTGGATATATATAACCTAGTCAGTCATAATTCATCTTTACATGACTCTTTTTCAACCTCTCTTTATCCTTTAGAATTAAACAGGCTGTTTTTGTGGTTTTGCCTTTAAGATTGCTATATATAAATGAGCTCTGTTCCAGTTGAAAACAATCTGGACTATGAATTCAAAACAGAATGCTTAGCTTATTTTCCACATCATGGACTGTGGAGTAAACCATGTTGAACAATGTTGAGATTAAAAATTTAATTGTCTTTTTTTGTTCATTGTAAACTATTAAACGGCCCACTTAAACGAATCCTACATTTTTCTTTCATTTTATTTTTCCCTTTATAGGTCCACTTATGATTTTTCTGTGGTTCTTTGTACCAACAACAGTCATAATTCATTTTTTACATGACCATTTTCCTGCCTCTCTTTATCCCTTAGAATTAAACAGACTGTTTTCATTGCTGTACCTTTTAGATTTATTTAAATAAATGGCTTGGCTGCCCTGTATTGTGCCCCATTTACAAAGCAGACTGGGCTGAAACACTCTTTATAACTTCAGTGTGAGTGGGTGGGGCCAAACTGATATTGACTGAAAAGGCAGATGTATGTAAATGTGTTGGGTTTTGTGACATCTCAGAAACAATAAATTCAAATTGGGCTGTTTTCACAACTTAGTTTCCATAAATGGACTGGTTAAACTGTGGAGTGAATGACATGTATATAGATGTTTATATGCTACATCAAAGTCAAATTTCAAACAAGATTTCTATGATATGAGCCCTTTAAAGTGCAAGCCTAAAATGACCCAAATTGGCTGATTAGCTATCTTGCATCCTAGCTGTTAATACTGTCAACACAGCTCAAGCTCAAATAAACACACTTTACTCACTGCTGCCCTCTGATGGTGTAACTGCACCAGCCATAAGTTAGAACTTTTGTTATTTTTCTAAAACTCATGACATATTTCTTCTATTTGCATGCATTTGCCCTAATTCAGTTAATGGAAACTCAGCCACTTTACATTCAATACTATCAAAAATGATAAATTGCTCCTGAAAATGTACATTATAAAATACTTCCACTACAATAGCATGAGAGTCTTTGTGGGACCATCAGAGTATTACATCACAAAAGCTTTGACCGTAACTAAAGACAGAGGCTTCTTTCTCCCTTTTAAACCAGCTTCAGAGTTGAGCTTAAAATGTTTTGGATGCTGCAAGCAAATATTGATTTTCCTCTCCTCCCTCTGTGGGCTGCTACTGCAGTGACAAGTTCAAGCCACCCTCACATTGTGTGAAAAGCAATGTGTGGGATTTAAGTGAATCAACCATCTGCCACCCCACCCCACCCCCTCACCAAAAAAAAATAAAAAAACAGGGAAAAAAGCCTCGTCCTCCCCTGGCTGTCTCTCTTCCACACAAGCATACACAACTCTATCAGCGCATTCTGTAGGGACGACCATCTATCCCTATTTAGGATTCAATTCAACCTTCACCGTCCCCTGTGATTTCAAGGC
Source organism: Colossoma macropomum (assembly GCF_904425465.1). Lineage (NCBI taxonomy): Eukaryota > Metazoa > Chordata > Actinopteri > Characiformes > Serrasalmidae > Colossoma > Colossoma macropomum. Next base: position 12,314,788 of record NW_023494797.1, read on the forward strand.
ATTGTGCACTGGCTTGTTTCTACTCATGTCGTCCCAATTTTGTCGGGCCTGTCATTCCGGTTTCCCATTACGCAGGCACATCTTAGTGAAAGCTCCCCGATGCCGAGATTGCAGGCACTGTGAAGTAATGACAGCCAATCAACATCCTCCCTCAAGTCACCTCCTATTGCCCAGCTCTCTTCTGCCTCTGTCGTTGGAAGCTTTCGTTTGATAATAAGTTCATCTAAAATGCCTTGCAATGCTGTGCTGTAATAGATGTTAACCTTATCTTACATAACATTCAGAGGCTTTGGGCCGTAAAATGGCTCAGCATGTGGAGCTTTCTGTGTTCTACCATGTTTCCTATCACTGTATAAAAGAAGCTCTATGCTGCTTGAGCTGGCTTGTGCACACATTCAGAACATTTCATCTGTATTAAATCATGTTATTTACATATGTGGCATTGTGGCAAAAGCACTTTTATTACGGAGAAGAGTGGATTATAAAACAGAGACAGTAAATTATATGTAATGTTAATGTACAGTACTGTGCAAAAGTCAGAGACCACCCTTTATTTATTTAATTTCCGTTCAAAACAGCTGTTAAGTACAAATTATTTCCTTCTTCAGGAGATATTTTAGAAATGACTTCTTTTTGTAAATTGGACATAAGATAATCCACTTGCATATGGAAGGGAAAGTCAAAAAAATAAGTGATAAAACAGGAGTTTCCAAAAACAGGAATTCAAAATATTATTTTTATATATATATATATATATATATATATATATATATATATGGAAAATGAGACTTCTAACAACTGTACAAGACCTGGTAGACCACCAAATCTGTCGTGAGAAGCAGAAAATTCAACCAACTACTAAGACTGAACTTTGGAGGTGTGGAAAAATATCCCTGCAGATTTCTTTGAAAGAATGAAAAGAATCAGCGTGGTAATAAAGGCAAACAGTGGACACACGAAACACAGAGAAATGTGATTTTACATTTAGTTGAGGCTTCACTCTTAAATATGTGTTTCCTGCTTTCTGAAAAATTAATATCATATACAAATGAAGGGTGGTCTCTGACCTTTGCCCAGTACTGTAGTTTATGGTAACATGCCATGATTCTTACCCAAAATGTTTTCATCTAATTGTCCTTTCATCTCATCGCCTTGGCATGTGGTCTTAAAATGCTTAGATTTGTAAAAAAGGAGACTTTGCATCAAATACATGTCCACTAAACATACTGCATTTCCTTTTGGTGCAGCCAAGACTTTTAAATCTATTAAATCCCAAAACATAACTAACAATGCTCATTAACATGCCAGGCTGCTCTCTCTGCACACATACATATACATGCAGACTACCGTGGCCCACATTTCTCCTGTACTCATTCTGCTTAGTTTTGATTAATTTGCTGCTGCATAAAAAATGGAATCAAATTCAACTGATGCATCAGATTTTCTGCAATTAGGACTTTGATTTGAAGTTGATGTCTTCTTGGTAACTTTTATTGTTTATTATTCAAGAGACTTTTTGTTTTTTGCTCTTGAGAGCTTATATTTGACGTTAATGGATATCTCAGAAAGCTGCATTATTTATTCAGTTGTTTTTAAATTAAAAGATAATCCATATGTATTCCTTATCTAAATAATGTTTATACTGTAATGCAACACAGTCAGAATTTCAAATCAAGCGACTGAACCTAGCAGACTGAAGAAAAGCATTGCATAAGATTGCCGGGAGGTACATAAGACTGTCTAAAGGCAAGGTGCTGGATAGAGGGGCTATGTGTTAAGAATGTGTTTTCTATACTGAAATATCTAGCTTTATTATAAAATGCACAGTAAAAATAGCATGCTCAGTCCATACTGACTATCAATATTGACTCATCCCAGATGATAACAGGTAGGCAGTTTTATCTGGTAATGAAACACTGAAACATAGGGAAAGAGCGAACCATACAGCAAGGAACGCAGTCACAGGAGACAAAAAAATTGCATCAAAGAACAGCTGTAATTTCTTTTATATAGAGAAAAAACTTCTTCTACCAGATTTATATAGATGGCTTCAGAGAAAACAATAGATTTAAGGCCTCAGTGTGAAGGAACATTCTGGATGCCATACATGGCATACATGCACATCAGATGTCATACATGGAATACATTAATATATGTGCAATTTGATTTACCAAAAACTTAATTACAGTTACAATTACTGCAGTTAATTACAGAGAGAGTAATTTTGTTCAAATTCATACAAGGGAAGTTAAAGAAGAAAAGCTAAGACTGTTGTTCGAATGGTGTTCTAAACACCATTCTTTTTTGTTTTGAATTTCTGCATAATTCAGTCATTAAGATGTAAAGAGCCTTTTAGAGTGGTGTGATGATCATTGGTACATTGTAAAGAAACATGCCAGCATATTGATATCTTTACAGTGGTGAGGATAAGATCCCAGCGGACATAATGTCTACAACACACTTTTATTTGCTATCCAAAATGATCAGTGAACCTACTCATATCCTCTGAGTTTTTGTATGTAATGTTGATGATGGCAAAATCTGAAAAAAAAAACCCACATTTTTTATTGAGTACAACTTTGTCTTACAACATCCTGCATGTAGCTCTCTGTCATGAATAGATATAAAATTACATTTAGCTCAAAATGTACATTAAAAATGTTGTAGAACAATGTCTCAGGCAGTGTACTCTTAACCATCTCTGTGAGAGAGCTTTCAGAGGCATTAAACACGTTAGACGTCTGGTTCCTAACACCACCACTGTAAACAATTCTCTAGAATGGATAATTTCACATCAGATCATTCTGATTGACTGTTTACTTATCAAACATTTAATTATGCAAACATTTTGAAAAATCAGTAGAATTCCCCTTTCACCGTTTCTAGCTTTTCAAACTGGTTTGAATTTCTCTGATTTGGCAATTGCGAGAACCTTGTGGCACAGAGGGAGTTGCAGTAGTTCAGTAATAAATAAGCCAAAAGAGTAATGAAATGGATAGTCAGGGATAGCCAATTTCTCAGCATGTTGCAACAGGGGAATTGACAGGAGCAGGCCAAAATGCTACCAGTGCAACTCTTCAGCAGCATGGGAGTCTGCTCTTTCCAGATGTCATGGATGAAGGAGAGATTTTGGAGGTGCTAAGGACTTGGCACAGTAGAGAAGCTGCTCTTACTTGACAAGGTTAAGCGTCTGCTTTTCGTTTGGTGCTTGAAATGCATGTATCCTTCGGGCAGCAGATATTCTTTCCATGTCCTGAGACACATAGAATAAGCAATGTGAGGAGATAGACTTTAGTGCTGGCAGTGAGTATAATTTCACATTTTACAGAGAAAAATGCTAACTGCTGAAGGTCATCAATAGTGGACCGAAGGCTGAGCCTTGAGGCATGCCAGAGTAAAGTTTATTAGCTACTTACACTGTAACTTGTCTATAGAGAATGTATCACAAGAATGTGTAAGCAACTTATTGGCGTTTCCAAAGTACTTTTTCACACCCGAGAAAACTTAAGCACTTTGTGCTGAATCATCCAATCAATATGTTAATATTGCATAATTGTTACAGGGCTCTTGTATTATTCAGTGTTATAACAGTATTGCTAGTCATTTACTGAATTGCATACTGATGCAGCAATCTTCTTTTGAGAAACTGGCAGTTATTGGAAAGGCTGAGAGAAGTGTGGCATCACTCCAGAGGCCCAGGCAAGAAGACAGTGGTAAAAGAATTTCTAGCCCAGTTTGAGGTGTTTAATATTAAATGACTTATCTATAATTTAACCATCTATCAGAGATATATGTTAGCTTATCTGGGTGCCACATTTGTAACAGATATAAATGGCCAATCTCTTAGACCTTATAATCTCGCTCCATGTAGTGCATGTAACCTGGTAATGTGCATCACTCCATGGGGAAAATGTAAACTCAGGGATTGGGGAATCGGCTGTCTTGCAATATTACTCTTTGCTAGTGAAAAATTCTGTTTGTCAGTGGTCAGCCGGAGGGAGCAGCTCTCCCTACTTGAGGTTTTTAACGGTGCACAGAGACATGACAAACGTAATTATGGCTGCCCTGTTTTGAGGGGCCCTTGTTTATGCTCACAAACCAACAGCCATTTCGAGGGCCTTGCCTTGACTGTCAGGAATCGCCATTGTTTCCTCGGCACTGGCCTGGAGCAAAGAAGCTGAGCAGTACATCACAGATGACACAGTATCCACTGAGAGGCTGGCGTGGGGGAGGTGAGAGAGATAGAGAGAGGCAGAGCGGGGGCTTGCATAGCTGGCAGAGCCGCAAGGCATGGCGGCCCCATGGTGTCGGTAATGAGCGTCCTCCGGCTGAGCTGGGACCAGCCTCACTCTGCCTTCACCACCGCAGCAGATGCTGCCACCGGGCTGACTGAGCCGGAAGAGACCTGGACCGACTCCTTCTTCTCTGCCATGATACAGATGCCTGAGTAAGGCCGGTCTCTGAGCCGTGCTTAATTACGCCATAATTGCGCGCTAGCACTAGGGCTGTGAAAGTTACGGCTGATTTCACAAAGGAGGAAGGGCTGTGTGCCCGCCCTGCATCAGGAGAGTCCGAGGGGGGCGTGTTCATCACTCATGTTGCTCTGTGGCCAGGGATGAGAAATGGATGTGTGCCTTCAGATGAAAGTCACTGGAAGGAAAGGTCAGAGGGAAATTAGTGCGTTCAGGTCCTCGTATTGCTTTTATTCCTTTGATACAGTCTAGTTATTGTACACCTTTAAAAGGCTGTAGAAAGCATATGCTTTTATTTGAAATTCAAAAGAGGAATTCCATCAATTTTGCAAAATATCTGCACAATTAAATGGCTAAGATGCAAACAAAGTCATTCAGAGTAGTCTGATGTGAATGTACCATTCTGGAGAAATGTACCGAGTCAGAATGGTACACGGTGGTGGTGATGAGAACCAGACATCTGAAGAATTTAATGCCTCTAAAAGCTTCCTTAAAAGTTATTACATGAAATGTTGTGAATATGCTTTCTTGGACCCCAAATGAATTTTCTTATTTTCAGATTTACCAGTATCAACATTACATATAAAAATCCTCAGGGCCTTCTAGGGTTATGGTTAGGCCTAATGATTTCTGTGTAATAATAATAATAATAATAATAATAATAATTTATTTTTACATAAACTCTACATTGAGCTTATACTTTCATTTCATTGTGACATTTTGGTGGCAAACATTAAAGTCAATCTTAAACATTTAATAGAAAATTATCCAGTCAGACCTTTTTTCTCTGTAGTATCTAGGTAGACAGAGCAAAGTGAGCTGTCCCACTGGTTAGGACTTCAGAAGCTGAAATAAAAGGCTAATGCATCAGATAGGAACTGACCAATGGGTGGGAACAACTTCATGAAATGAAGAAATGTCACTCTAGGCCTTCTGTAAGTATTAGATACATCACCAACTGAGTGTAAGCACTGAGTTTGAGTGGTAGTCTTCCCAGTGCAATTCAGTCAGTTGTTTGAGCCAGAAAACAGCAGAAGCTTTGTACCAGTGCTCTTTACCAAGACTCACTGTAAAATCTGCTACAAGGTAAAATATATGTTGATATGTCTATTACAAGCTTTAAATTAAACATGGAATTTCTTCTACAAGCTTTAAATATCTGTGTTTAATCTAGAACGACCCAAAACGTTCACGTGAATTGCCATTAGCTTAGCGTTAACATGCTACTAGAATCCCATAGGAACACAAGCAGAAATTATTGTAGAGGTGTTTTTTCCTTGTTTTTGACCACGTTTTATAATGTATGGCCCAAACTGAAGGCCTCGCGGTGATAGTCACGGTTCACCACTTCAACAACTCAGAAGACAAGTGTAGGTTCACCTGTTTTGCGTGGTAAATAAAATGGCTATATTTGTGTTGTAGACAACCCTTGGTTCCTATTTCCACCACTGCAAAGAAATCTGAGTGCGTATGTTTCTCTTGAGCATTTCACATCAAACCACTTTGTTTGCCTTTGTTCACATCTCATGCATTGAATTATGCAGACATTTTGAAGAATCTTTGTTAAAATCCCCAAATAGTTTTCCTCTTTTGCATGATTAAACCAGCTCCATATTTTGACTCTGATCAATGCTAATTTTTTCCCTCATGCCTCAGCCACTGCTGCGCTGCCTTTTCTTTCAATTTCATGGTTTTACAGGTGAAGGCTCCGGGTGCCACTACCTCTAAAAGTAGAATTTAAATTTCAAGCCACATTAAGCCTCCCACATCGCTCTGAGCAAAGAGAATTGTCTTTGGCTTGTCTCGTCTCCCCCAGACTGTCTGGCCACGTTATTCTAGTTCATGTCAGTCCCTGGCTCCTAAAACCTATATCATTTCATGCCACTCAAAAAGTGCAGCCTACTCAGAAAAACATAACTATGATCCCAGGGTGAGTGCCATGAATTTTCTTCTCCCTTTTCGCCATGACATGACAATGTCATATCAGCTTTGGCAGTGTGGAAATTGCCATCGGCTGACAGAATTCGGTATCTGTCCACTCCCATTTTCATGACTCTACTTGTTTTGCTGTGTGCTGAAGACAAGTTCATCTGCTCTTCTTCCTCCTATTTCACAATGGATCACTCATGAGGGCCCAAACAGCTGGATGTGTTCTGTGCCTTGTGTTTTTGTGTCCTCTAAACAGTGCGCCCTTTGTCGTATTTATTCATAGACTTCCTGCCCTGATGGGTCAGTCTTTTTACTCCATATGGGGGGTTTTAGCCGAACAAGTGGCATCCACTTCCATAAGTAGTACAATAACGATACCCTGCTCCTTTAATTCAACCTGTTCGCCAAAGGGATTTCTCTCTGCTGACAGATACTGTTTATCAAAGAAATTCAAAGGTGCCAAAGCTCATTCTGCATTCAGAAGGAGGCACTCACTCTGGCTTTCTGGTTTAAAATGTACAAGGGCTCTGCTGAACAAGCTTTGTCTGTTCGCTTATTAGCATTAGCTGGCCTCTCTGCTTTTCATTACAATCTAAAAATGGCTCTACTTTTTTTAACAATGATAAAATACTATCAGTGCAGAGTTGTTAAAGCTGCAAAATATAAATATTAAAGCTGTCTATGTATTATGTTTTAATGTACATCCTAACAAGATTGCAGTACCCTAATTCAGTTATGTATGCAACCAGGGGCTAATTGCTCACCCCAAAGAGGATGTTTTTGTGTTAATGATTCCTTCCTTTCGCTGATGCCACAAACAAGGTTAGATTAAAAGTTGAGGTTATGGCTGGTAGGCGTTAGACAATATAAATTATCTGTGCTGGGTTTTCCAAGAGCTTCACAGCACAAAGATCATCATAAAATGTTGGTGATACTATGACTTTGACCTGTAGTTACCCTGTTTGGAGTGAAATTATTGCTTATTAAATGCTGTCCAGTGGTTCAATTACCTTTGAGATGCTTTGTGCTTGCATTTAGGCACAGCAGGCAGTATGGAGCACTTTGAAAGATTTTAAATTTGCTCTAAAAATCTCTTATCAAATAAAGTTGGTGTATTGTGGTAACATTTTATTTGAAGGCTACCTACATAGGGACTTTACTCACACATATTCAAGCAGTGAATTACATATTTATAAGCAATATGGACAAGTTATGACAGCAATGGCAAGATGAAATGATATTTTATGAAGTAATTACATTTGTATTGACATAAGGGGCCTTAAAGTAGAATTCTAAAGGTTGTGATAGAAACTAGAGGTCCAGTGCTTTTAATGGCCTCTAAAAGCTAGTCATGACATGATATGCTTATAAATAGACTGCCTGATGGTTTCAGCACTGTTTACAAGAGTTATGAGATAAAGCTTTTGTCTAAAAAATAGTGCCAAAGACAACTAGATTGACCATTTTTCTTTTGTTATATTTTGTGATTAGCAACATTACAAAACTCAGAAGATGGGAAGGTTCACTGGCAGTTTTGCATAGTAAATAAAATGGCTATATTTGTGTTGTAGACATTGTGACCCCTTGTTCCTATCACCAACCACTGTAAAGAAATCAGTAAGATTCAGTAAGTTTCTTTAAAATGAACCATTTCACATCAAATTTCTCTAAATGACTTGGTGTACATCTCGACAACTGAATTATGCAGATATTTTGAAAGAATCAATGGAATTTAAACTAAAGTATACATATATATATATATATATATATATATATATATATATATATATATGTAAATTCCCATATCTATGAATGTACATATTCTCATGCAAAACAGACAGCTGCCCCAAGTTTGATTAACTGAGCTTTATAACAGTGTTATAAACAGACAAATATCCTTCCCTTTTATCCATCATATGTAATCTTGCAAATATTGGCATACTGTAGGGTACAGTTCATAAGGCTACATGACGCCCACATAAGCTTGTCATGACAACTGACATAACCCTACATAAATGTTTATAAATGCTTATTCCAATAGACACCATCTGTCATAAAGGCTACTAGCTATCCTTGATCAAAATTGGCAAATGTAGCCTTTATAGTGACTGACGCCTACTGGAATAAGCATTTGCAAACATTTATGTAGGGTTATTTCAGTTGTCATGACAAACTTATGTGGGTGTCATGTAGCCTTATGAATCGTACCCTACAGTAAAGTGTTACCAAACTTTTTAGAAGCACTCAGTTTCCTTCTATTGCTTTGTACGCATGCTATTCAATGCTTATGCATGTGTTGTGACGTTTCTATGATTGTGGCCTGTAAATAAAGTATTAGCACATTTGTTAAACCTGCATGTTGACTTCCATCTTAGATTTGTAATCACGATCCACAAAATGTTTTTTTAAGTAGTTCCAAGTCTAATGTTTAATTCTAACAGATACATACAGCATTCTCAATTTTAAACAGCTCACATTAGTACAGTTAAGCCTTGTATAGCAGATATCTGAATGTAGTCATCATTATTTTGTTATTATCCAAAAAGCTTTTGTGTGTGATTCATCTTCAGTGTATCACTCCACCCACTCCACTCAACTCCACTCCACTTCATAATAAATAGCATAATCAGTTTTGTGGGCTAAAAGCTGACAATGACCTTGATGAGGCTGCATACATTTGTTGAGTTGGTTACATAGCAAATTTTGTTTAGTGTCTTTGTTGATTTATTTATTTTGTTTTTTTTTAGCTCACACTGTGAAAAAATGATATATTTGCAAGTAAAATAGCCTCAAACCTAGTCAGTATATTTGGCATTTCTCATTCTGAGATTGTTTTAAGAATACCATATTCAACCTACAGTACTGTGTAAAAATGAGAGACTTCTGTCCACTTATTTCATTACATTTCATTTCATTAAAAAAGGCATTAAATAAAAGTTCCTTATTTTTCAGTATTGCACGTAATTCCAAAGTTCAGTCTTAGAAGTTGGTTGCATTTCAAGTAAACCCAATTACATTAACCCTTTAAATGGCCAGGGCCCAAGGTTTTATTAGACAAGTTTATAACCTAGGAACAGCTCAGCCAGTTTACTTTGATGTTACTGAATTGTAAGCCTTAGTATGTAATAAGTCAATAATAACCCTGTTTTTCATTTATTTTCCTTTGACTTACCCTATCATATCATGATATCATATGTAATCTCTAAATATCTCCTCAGAAGAGAATAATTTGAGCTTAATGGCAGCTTTGACTGTGCTATACTGCACAGTATTGTATTTCTAGGCATGTTTACTTGCTTTAGGGGAGGAATTATATCTGGTTATCTTTTCTAGCATTATTTCTTGAAGCAAGCAAAATTAAATGCCAATGGAAGATAAATAGATACACTGACTAGATTTAGCATAATTTCAATTGCAAAGATGCCTTTTTTGAAGCTCTACATTTGAATGTGCGATGTTTCTCATATTATGAATAATGAAGATCCATCAGAGTGGTTTTGTTTTGGGGTTTGAGGTGTAAATTAGGTTACACTGCTTCAGCCACTGTGTTCGTGCATTAACCTCTCCTGCCAGCGCAAAGGCCCCTGAGACCTCCGCCTTCCGTGACAAAGTTGTGAGCTGCTCCTTGATCTGTCTGAGACTGGCATATTCAGCGGAGTTGCGGTGGAGTCAGTGCAGTTCATGTGCTGATCCCATTAGCTTAGTAGTGTGGAATAAAAGCGTCTCGGAGGGAGAGAGTGACTCACCAGCACTTCCCTCCTGCTCTCCTGCCCGTGCTGAGTGATGTCACGGCGTGACGGAAATGTCTTCCACTTCATAGCACATGGGAAAGAAACTTGGCTGAGTCTGTCAGAGTGTACCTTGTATTCATGTGTACAATCATTTCAAACCACTGTAACAAATGTGGCATCAGTTATAGATACACTACCGCAGATGTTTACAAGGCAAAGTGTACGATTAGAATCCCTCAAAGAGCACTTTGCTGAAATCCCCAGTCCTTCCACAGAAGCACTGTACTATTTAAAATTGAATTTATAGAGCTGGGCACCTCTAAGGTCATTAATACCATTAAACATTATGAGCCTTATATCGTGGAAAACTAAGTTTGCTGTAGGATGTCAACATTGCTAATGTTTCAAAATCTAGCTCTCCTGTTATCTTTGGGGTCACTTTGATCCCATTCAATGTTTAATGTCTCTAAATAAATGATTTTTTTGGCTTAATATTTAATGACTTTTCCTAATTTAATGGGGACAACTGGGTAAACATAAAATTAACATATGATGTATTTTCAATGTGCTGTACACATTTTGTACGCATTGGTATCCTTTGGGGTCAATTTGACCTCAGGCTGTTTTAGCTGCATTTTCACACATTTGTTTTTGTTGTTTTGAAAGACATTGAGGTCACTATAAAATGCAATTTGAAATGCTTAAAAACCTAATCTACCCTCTGTAGTTCCCTTTGTAGTGTAATAGATGGTTAGAAGTGTAGTATGTTCTGTATCTGGGCTGGGCATTTCTTACTGCCTGTTGAAGTGCTTGTTCAAAATAAAAGAGCATTTGCCTATGTGCACTATGTTTTCATGTCAGAAGTGAGATAGCACAATGACACAGTGGACAACGGAGAAAGTGGAAGACACCAAAGAGGAGGGCTGCTGCTGCTGCCGTTATCCCGGTGGCGCCGGACTTGACGCTGTAAGCAGTAAGAGTTCCATTGCACCCAGGCGAAGGATCCAAAGCTCAGTCTCTCCACTCTAGTGCACCAATGGAGAGGACGCTCATGGAGTTGGTGTTCAGCTTCCCACCAGGGGCAGAGCAGGACAGCGCGCCCAGAGTGGAGTATGCTGAGGAGCCACAGAGCCAAGGACAGGGCCTCGAGAGAGGGCTGGGGCAACCACCACTGAAGAGTAGGCAACCCACAGCACTTGTGCTCGCCATGACGGCAATCACCCCAGGGGCTTTGTTCAGACTGAATGGGTCAACAAGACAGCTGACCCTTGAGGGGGCCTATGTCGCATAACAGGTATTCTGGATGTATAAGGAGGGGGGTATGTTTGCTTTAAAGGGCAGTCAAACTGACCCCAAGGATAAAACATGTTAGTAAATTTGAAGATTCCAGGGACAGCTTGACCCTGGAAAAAATAGCCATTAAATACACATTACTAGTCTTGCAGGAGATATTTCTGAGGAGATTCGATATAAAATAATCCGCTTTCATGTTTGAAAATTAAGCTACAAAAATGCAATTTGTTTTGAATTAATCATTTTTGTCACAAGATTCAACATATATAAAGCCTGTGGCAGTTTAGCTCCGCCCATTCACTATGAATGCGGCCTAATAAAGAGCAGCCAATAAGAACAGAGATCATTTACATTTTATGCTTGTTTATATCCCTTGGTATAAAACAGATTTTAAAAAATAGGTAAAAAAAGAGGTTGGAAAATGTTCCTGTAAAACTGACTTACGTGATGCTACTTTAGATTTTGATCTCATGCACGATGAACAAGCTTATGGATGGTTGTCTACTTAGAACATTTTCAATTATGTAGTTCTCTTCATTCTCAAACCGCCTCCACTTTGTGATCCCAACAGCTGTGATTAGCACTAACAAATTAATGCAATGGCTGTATAATTTATCTAATGTACACAGAAGTGCTACTTGTGTTCTGTTGAAAGAGGATTTGTTTGGAACCAGTTGATTAGAATGTCAGAATGTTGGCACTGTTTAGCGTACAATAGGAGTTGAATAAGTAGGCATATTGTCACTGTCGTATCACTCCATTTCTACTTTCTTTTTTTTCTGTTTGAAAATAGAGGCTGCCTTTTACATCGTGTGAACACTTCCAGAGGAGTGGACCAATATGGCCCAAATTTACTCAAAATTACATTTACCCATTCATGTCCAGCAATCAAAAGTAGTATGCTCAGGAAAAATGCAGCAGAACCTATTCTTGTGATGAAATTTGGTATAGCTATACATATCATATTTGAATTGTTTGATTGCGTGTAATTTTGATACTTCTACTCATAATGAAATTTGGATTTGCTAATGTTTTGTTAAAGGGAAATTATTATTATTATTATTATTATTACAAATCATTTAGAGTCGTTTGATGTGAACTTACAGTGGTGGTCAAGGGAATCATGGGTCACTACGTCTACAACACAAATATAGCCATTTTATTTACTATGCAAAACAAACAGTGAACCTACATGTGTCTTCTGAGTTTTTATGTAATGATGATGATGGTAAAATAGTAAATACCTGAACAAATGTCGTTTGTTTGGAACTATTTTGCCTTACAATGCCCTGCATTTACCTCTCTTCGCCCAAAATATTTTTATAAAAATACAGTTTTGGTCAAAACTTTATCTCTACCCTGTTGTAAAACTATGTCTCAGGCAGTGTTTTCATAACCATTTCATGTAATAACTTTCTATGAGTAGCTTTAAGAGGCATTAAACTCTCCAGACGTCTTGTTCCTATCACCACCACTGTCACCACAGTTCTGTTTCAGCAAGTTTCTCCAGAATGGAGCATTTCAACAGACACATCAAACCATTCTTAGTGACTTTGTTTATATCTTAACCATTCAATTTTGTAGAAATGTTAACAAATTTGGTGGAGATCCCCTTTAAACATAGTGCACAATGCCAGAGCTTAACATGATAAGTTATTAAAGCTCATTCTTAGCCATGTTTGAATGTTTTCTTCAGAAAATTTCTTTGATTTGTGTTCAGGCGAGCTCAGAGAACCCATGGACCAAGAAATTAAACATTTCATTAATGAGTAATCTCCTGTCTGCAGTGATGTGTTAGATGTTCAATGTCATCTTGGATGTTTTCCTGCACTTTTTCGTAACCTTGTGTTCAGCAACTGGAACGCTGGTTGTCAGCCATTAGTCCGGATGTATATTGCTTCTGCAATATGGGAGAAGGTGAGGTGGGGTGAAAACACTTACACTTCATGAGAAGACAGCAAAGCAAGGGCTTACTAAAGAGCTGCTCTCTTCCGAGTCATTGCAGGTGTAAAAAAGGGCGAACCGCATTAGTATTCCTGATGTTGGCACCAAATTCTCTCCTTTCAATCGGAGTCTGTTCAAGGTTTTGTACAGCCTCGCGGTCTGCCTCGGGGCCAGGCTTCAACCCAGAACCACCACTGACATAACTCAACATGAAATGCCTTGAACATCAATGGTTCCTGGCATGTAAAAAGGCAGAAAACACCATTGAATACCCCTGGAAAATAAACCTGTTCCTCTTAGGACAAAGAGAACCTCTCGGGTCGATCAAAGATGCTCCTATGGCTACTCGTCAGTCATAACAAAAAGCGCCCCTCGTTTCAAAAGGAAGCTTCAGCAGTGCAGATAAAAATATCCACTAGCTTATTTTCCTCAGTGCAGCACCTCTGCAGTTCACTGTTCCGCACACTCACCCAGCAGTTAATGCAAACACACATAACACTCATACAAACACACAGGCATAGTCAGAGGCATACACAGGGGGATTAACACGCTTCAGGGTGTCAGGGAAAGCAGTGGGGTAACTCAGCGCTTCAGGGCTGGTTGCAGTTTCTATCTTACCTGACTGCACAGTTCTGAATCACAGTGAACTGAGAGCTTTCAGAACAGAGACACAATGTATAAACATCTAGGCAAAACCCACACGCTGAGTTTACACACAGACAGCAAGGTAAACACGCAGTTCGCTCCATAAATAATGGATAGTAATACAGTTTTTTTTTTTTTCAGTTATGTACTCAAGCATTGTAGGTTTGAAATGGAATAATGGCTATGATAGTGATCATAAGTAATGATATACACTAATGATATACACTACCACTCAAAGTTTTTGGTAGCACTTTACTTGAACCCTGCTGCAAAACACCGACATAATCAAGCCATAAACATGCCATGGCAGATGTCATATGTCATTGTGAGTTGTCATGACAGATTATGTCTAGTAATATAATAGTGTCATATTAGCAGACACATGCCCTATTATAACATTTATTTCTGGGCTTGCATTGTGATTGGCTGTGAGGTATTCTATGAGTGCCAGTGTCTCCCATTAAGGGCCAGAGACCCTTCCCCTAGGGGGAGACAGCAATCTATGGTCTAAAAAGCGTAACGGTGCGAGTAGGGAGACCAGAGGCTCTGAGTGAGTGAAAGGGAGTAAACAGAGCAAATTCCTGAGTACCTTGAAAAAACTGCTATTTTATGGATGTAGAGAGTAATATACATAACTGTCCTGTTTATCTTCAATGTGTTTAATAACACATGCCCATTTTTTAAAAAGCTACGATGTGTCTAATACAAGGTTTTGTGGGACTACTAACAACAGATAACGTCACAACAGTTAGGGTTCATTTGTGGCACTGTGCCAGCATCTTGGAAAACATGTTTATTGCATCAACAAATGGAAACAGTGTGACCAACAAAGGATAAAAATGGTATGCTGGGTGATGTTTTCCATCATGAATACCTTAACGACAATCAAAACTAATGATTCTTTAAGAATAAACTTAGCTAGCTAAAGTGGGTTTACTTAAGTCAAATCAGCATTACTGATAGCAAATTCCATCATTATATGCAAGATAATTAAGCTGAACACCCAAACTGTGCCCACTATTTTAGATTCATTTTTATAGTCTCCAGACAATAACAGGTATGTTCACACAACACAGCAGCTTGTAGCAGACAGTAGTAGACAGTAACCCAGAAAAGTGTCTAAAAGCAGCTCTAAATGTTATTAAGGTTAGTTACAGCAGCAGTAACACTTCTTTGTAGGGCAAGTATATGCAGGACTATGTGGCTGTAGTTTATAACCATTAATGTTTTGGTGTATTACAGTAGACCAAAACACAGTAGCAGTGATAAATCTTGATTTTGTCAAAACTAACTTTTGTAAAGTACTAATGTTAATGGCTCAGTGCTACACTCATGACCTGTCTTTACATTGCTGAAGAGAAGCCATAACACTCAGCTTCACCGACATCATGGACAGATATAATTGATTTACAACTTACAAGGACATACATTTCCTGTTGTGTTAGAGAATTTCTGTAGTTGTACTCTGAATGAACCTCTTTACATATCTCTCTGCCTTATTCACCTGTAACGTAGCAATGACAACCACCCATTTAAAAAGTAACATTGATAACCAGCTAGACGTTCCAGTTAGTAGTACCATGTTTTTAATCTCTTGTGAGCTACTGTGTAAATGTTGTGTGTGTTATACTAGTGTCTAGTATACATTTCTAGTGTACATTTCTAGTGTCTAGCTTGTAATATTTGAATCTACACAGTATCATGGCAAGTTATTAATGAGTATATAATAGTACATATGATCATAAACTTTGGATGGCAGTTTAATTATTTTCAATTAACGTATAGTTAATAATAATGCTTGTAGTAATAACATTAGAATATCAGCTTTGTGTCATACACATGACATAATATGAATCCAATTTCAGGGGACCATAAGCATTTCGAAAATTGATATTAATATGACATCAGTGTTATGTTCAGTACTGCTTTGCAAATCCTTCATAATCCTTTTGCAGTCTAAAGACATCATTAGACATCAGAACTCTAGTGTTCTGCCAGGTCTGTAATGCTTGTCTTGAGGTTTTTTTGCTGCTCTATGTTTGCTCCATAGTGTTCAAGTTTGCCAGTAAAGAACATTCCACTTTCTGATCCTACACAACTCTACAGTGGATTTAGCTGTATATTTTGGGTCATCACCCTGCAGCAAAGTAACACTCTTTCTATTGAGTTGTCAGGCTTTTGGTTAGGCCTGACAACCTCTGAGAAGATTCTGTACACTTCAGCACTCATGCTCCTGCTACTGTCGCCAATCACATCAATAAATACAACTGAGCTGGTTCTACTGTAGCCATCAAAGGTGGCAGAAGTGCACAAATCCGTTACTTATGTAAAAATACTAGTAATCCAAGTAAGGCCAGGATGGAATTGGGACTTGTTTTCAGACCTAGAATTACACACACACACACACACACAATGTGCTAAGGTCATGCAATGTCATAACATCAGGCTATAGGCTGTTTGTAACATCAGTGCAGCCATCACCCTATATATTCCAACACTTCCTCTGATACAAAACAATAGCAATCAATCAAAAAGCTGGATTCACACAAACAAACCAACACTGCAGCACATTCTGCTCACCAGACACAACTTCTACACAAAGAGGATGACAAAACTAAGTTAAAAGTTAAAGATGTACAAACACAAAACCTAATAATTACGGAAGCCAAAAACACAGGTTACTGCCACAGCTGTCTCATCTGTATATTTTTCCTCCTTTTTCCCGCCTGCTCTCTTCTGGGGCCTGTAAACCCTGAAAATAGCCAATCGGAGGTTCACTCCACCCCGCCCTCCCACTCCCCCCACTCCCCTGCTTCACATCCAGTAGGGAGCCGATTTGGTCTTGAATGGGTGCCTGAATACAATTGCCTGATTAAAAAAATACGTAAATAAGTAGATAGAGAGTAAAATCAATAAATAAATCAATCGTTAAAACTAAAGTAACAAGCCTTTTTGGAAATGTAGTGAGTAAAAAGCACAGATTTTTCTTTTGAAATGTAATACACAACTAACCCTTCAATCTGTTGCAGTTAACCTCACCTGTAGGGTTGGTTGTAATGTTTGCAGTCCTGCAGCTTTCAGCTGAATTCTTCTGAAATTGTTTCCAGTTTTTTTCCAGTTTTGACATAATTTTAGTGCCTGTTGCCCCCTGTTATGCACAAATGTGACACTGAGGTGCTTAAATGCTCCAGCAGCACGTCAGTGTTACTGCAGTGCTGAGAATGATCCACCACCCAAATCATACATGCTTGGTCCTGACCATTAAATAACAGGATGAAAGGGGGTTAGCGAAGTATGTAGAGAAACAGATGGACTACAGTTTGTAATTGTAGAACTACAAAGTGCACTTTTATAGTAGGTAGAGCTGATAAAATGGACAATGAGTGTAGAAACAAGGAGGTGGTCATAATAAAGTGTTCAGTGAGTGCAAAAATATTAATCAAAAACCAAAATGCATTTAGTTGTGCCCTGCTTTCATCCACTGTGGCATTCTGTTGTCTGTCAGCTTGCTTGCTACTGCTAAACCTGCCATTGTGCCCTTGCTTCTAAACAATGCCCTAAACTTAATATTTTGGCTCCTACTTTCATTGATTTATTCATTTTCCAGTCTCATGATGGTCTGCTTTACTGGCACTGACTCTTCTTTGTAATGTGGAAAGCAACAAGAATAAACATGCAAATGCCACATTAGAATCAACTCTAGACCTTTTGTTATGCACAAAAAAGAAGTATACGGTGCCTTCCACAAATACTGACACCCCTGGTAAACATGAGCAAAACGGGCTTTAAAAAACATTCATTATCGCTTATCCTTGTGATCTTTTATTCAAAATGTTAACAAAAATCTAACCTTTCTTTGAAATACAATGATGTAATGTTTTTCTCAAACACAATACACAATTGTTGGCACTTTTTCATTGAATAGCTTCTGCAACCTCCCTTTGCAAAGAAAACAGCTCTCAGTCTTCTCCTATAATGCTTAATGAGACTGGAGAACACATGGCAAGGAAGCTGAGACCATCCCTCCATTCAGAACCTCTCCAGATCCTTCAGGTTTCGAGGACCACGCTTTTGGACTTTCCTCTTCAGTTCATCCCAAAAGTTTTCTATGGGGTTTAAGTCAGCTCTATATATAGCTATATAAGTTAGCTATATACCAGATATATATGTTAACGGGCTATGTATGAATATATATATCTAAATATCTAGAACACCAAAAATAAAATGACAATCGAAAAAAATGACAGTCACCTTTAGTAGATCTAATATAATTTTTCAAGCTTATATGATAAATATATTTTATATTATCAACCAATGTAATAAGATTATTTTACTACATAAAATTACTTAAACCAAGTACAGATATTTTAAAAAGGTTAAATTATCTTGTTATACTCTTAAATCAATGTCATATGACTTCATGACTATAGATTTGCCTGATTTTATGTTTTTTGCTGTGTATTTCACACAGTGCAAAACAGCTGGCCAAGGAACAACTGAAGCAGTCAGCTGTCCAATTATTTACAGTCTCCTGAAATGGGGGGAACTAAAGGGCCTATAATTCTTATACTCAGTAATTGATGTAATTTAAAACTAAATAGTCCTTGTTTTATTTCCAATTCAGTGTATTGTAATACAGAGGCAATGCACAAAAAAAAGGTGTCCAATTATTTATGGACTGCACTGTATATATTACATGTTTTCGTGTGTGCATTGCATTCACAATCTTCTTTTTTAGTTCCAGTTTTTCGTCCAGTTGTATGTTCAAACTGAGAAGAATGTGTTTGTCAAGCTACTAAAAGTAACTTAGCTACATGACTTTGGACAGTTCCACAAGGTACTGAGAAAAGTAGCTAAGTATTCCTTTGGAGATCATTTCAAATAGCAAAACGCTTTACCAACACCCCTCTGATGTGAGGGTTCATCTCATATCTCAAGGTTACTCATAGCAGTGTCTTGTCTGAGAGCACACTATGTACCAGGCCTGTGGAATAGAAGTTTAGTTTCATAACCAGGTGGGTGTGAGGTGCTGCACAAAGTCAACTCTATTAGGTGAGAGTTTGTACAATTTCTGCAAGAACATGCAAGGTGACACTGCCTTTTCTTCCCTCTGCAAGAAATCCTGTATCCGCACCATCACGTAACCCAACAAGCCGACACAGACGTTCTTCCGAGACCACAGATGTATTCATTGCAGATAAGCATTCTTCCATTTACACCCATATCTCATTCTGTCTCAATTACAGGCCTTGTTGAGGAGTTACTAATTCCTCTCATGTAAGAGAGTAGTAGCAGATGGGTCTAATTAAGGACTACAGGCTGTGTTGGAATCACATTTGATGGCCACTGGGAATTGCATCCCTTTCTCTACAGCTAGGGTTATTTCTCTTTGGTCTTCAGGGTCAAAAAAAAGTGAGAAAAGTGCTGATAGTTTGAAGAAAAGTCAAAGCACTGATAAGCAAGAGTATCTTGTTCGGGGAAATATTTGTGAAATGCACCGAGGTCATTAAAACAATTTGTTGCAATTTAATGATCCTGCTTTGGACGTGTTGCCAGGCAAGGCCTGTGATGTTGAAACTAATTGATTTCACTCATAGATGTGACACATTTCGGGTTATATATATAGTAGAATATTTTAATTTACCTTTTGGCCTTGAAGCCTCCATAAAACATCATGTATGAAATCAATATATGTGAATATTCCATAAATTTTACACAGCATGCACATGATTCTTCATGAAATAACTAAGGATTCTCTTTAAAAGGATAAATATTTAACACTAACAATGCATTTTATGCTCATCATAAAATATTAATGTCAGAGCTGTAACAATAGTTACGATGTATGGTCTGAAATGCTCTCTAATCTCAATATGTATTCAAAATCCACTTTGGCTGGATTCTCAGTAGCTGATGCAAAATTACTCATTCGGCTAACGGCTCATAATCCAGTGAAGCCAAAGGGATGTGAATAGAAGTATCTCTGTCAGACTTAAGTTAACATGAGGTCAAATTTGTACTCTGTTCCCCATTTATCCAGAGAGAGAAGAGAGGTCAAGACTAATTTGCTGTAATGCTGCACTCTGCTGTACATTGTAAGACACAGCAGCCAATCTAGGCCACAAACGAGCACTAAAACTAACAGGATTTAACCAGGAGACACTTTACATAAGCACTGACTCATCCAGCTTCGTCACCTGTCTCACCTATGCTATTTTAAGTCTATACAGTCTCTAGAAATGAATTCTAGTTACCTTCAGTTCAGTTAGGTAAGACAGTCATTTAACCTCGTGACAGGGCCAAGCATCTATTACGTCCTTCTAATTTAAGAATAACTCAGTCCTTGTAGTCATCGATTAATAAGCCTGAGGCAGGGGTTTTAAGGGGTTAACATGTATAATAAGACATACATGTATACCATTAATCATTCAAATGTGTTTTGAGGGCACTAGAAATTCATGTCTGCTGGATGTGTTCCCTCCCTTCATACATATTGTATCTGTTTGCAGCTGAGTGGAACACAAAGGAATCCTAAAACCTTAATCTTTTCTTGTCTAAATGCAAGATGCATGCCCCCCTCCAAACCTCACAGCTTGCTCCTATGTGTTTTCAGTGTGTGTACGTGTGTGAAACCGGCCTTGACAAACATCAGCCTTTTGCTTGCTCCAGTCTTCCCTCTGAAAGCAACACTGTAGCTGGTAGTGTACTCATGAAATCTCAGCAAAGTAATCTGCTACACAGGATGAATATGCTTCTGTACTGGCCTTACTTTATCGCATATAAATATCTGCCTCTGCATATTTGTTATGAACGAATGAGTCCATTACTTGGCACAACAATGCGCTCTTCTATTAGACATGACAAAAATATGATACCTGCCGTCAGTCCAGGGCTGATAACAGCAGAAATCCTGGAACAGATATAAGGGAAAAAAGAATAAATCAGATCTGATTCTGGGTTGTTTTTATTATATATGGAAGTATAATGTTTAAGTATTTTTTGGAAACAGTCCATCTGAATGATTTTTTCCTGCATTTTCTTTCCTTTGAGGTCCACTTATCATGACTGTTTGGATACAGTACTATGCAAAAGCACCCTGTCATTTATTTAATTTCCAGTCAAAACGACCATCAAGTGCAAATTCATTTGCAGCAAACAAATTCATTTTTCAGTAAAATATATAAACAGAAATTACACAGAAGCCTCAACAAGTAAATATTATGTCACATCTTATTTACCAGTATTTAATGTGTCCACTCACTGCCTCATTACAGCTTCCATTTTTTGGGAGACTTGCTTTCAGTTTTTCAAAGAAATCTGCAGGGATATTTTTGTACACCTCCAAAGTTCAGTCTTAGAAGCTGGTTGCATTTTTTACTTCTCACAATTAAAGTAATCCCAAGCACATTCAAAGATGTTGAGGTCTGAGCTTTCTTGCTCTACATCTCAGATATCCAGTTTCAGTGTTCAATTGCAAATTTTCTCTGTTTTGTCTATTTCTGTTCCTAGTAAGAGCTTCTTGACAGCTGCACATCCTTTCAGATGAGTTGTCTTCTCACAATGGAAGGATGGACATAAACTCCCGTGGACATTTTCAGATCTGAAGCAAAATTGGAGCTTGATTTTCTCCTCTCTCTCAAAGATGAAAGCTTTAAATGCTGTTTATCTGATGGGGGCAGTTTTGGTGGACTACCAAGTTTTGCATGGTTGTTAGAAGCCCAGTTTTCTATATATATTTTACTAATTTTTTAAAACTCCAGTTTTGGAAACACCTGTCTTTTCCCCTAGGCAAATGGAGTCTCTTAATCTTCTCATGCGAAAGAAGTGTGAAAGCAGCTTGGGTGTGGATATTTGCTTGTGTGAATGTTAGTGCACCTATGTCATGGGCTGGGGGTTAGGGAACCAGCCCTGTGACCAGAAGGTCAACTGTTCAATGCCCTGAACCGACAGTACGTGACTGAAGAGCCCTTGAGCAAGGCACCTAACCCCAACTACTCCCCCAGCGCCATGGATAGGGCTGCCCACCTCTCCGCGCAAGTGTGCTCACTGCCCCCTAGTGTGTGTGTGTGTTCACTAGTGTGTATGTGGTGTTTCACTGCACGGATGGGTTAAATTGCAGAGGTGAAATTGCCCCGTTGTGGGATTAATAAGGGGCACTTAAATGAAGGGCAATGTAATGTCAGTGACACATTTTAACAACTTTTGTTGGGTGGACACATCTGTAACCTGATGGTTTTAAAATTGGAAGGAAGATAGAGCTAAATGCTTTTTATTACTTCAATAGAGCTAAACTGCTCTTGGCTAAATAGGTGGATACATGTAAACACACTGGTGATACCAAAAAAACAATGAATCCAAAATGGTCTTTTTCTGCCACTTAGGTTCCAAATATGGGTGTATAGGTAAGGGAGTGAATGGTATGTTTTGAAGTGTTAACAGTTTTTACATACTTCTCCAAAATTTCAGTTTTCCATTAAATGGCCCTTTAACCTTGGAAACTCTGCATCCTAATATAAGGACATCACATTTTGGCTTCCTTGTGCCCTGTATGTTACTGTTTGAGTTTAGAACTGATGTTCCCAAATAGGGACAGACTGTGCTGCTGTCTAGGAGTATCAGTAGCACAGCATGTTGCTACAGTGTTTAAAAAAGAAGGTGCCCATCTCTACAAACTCACCTTTTGGGAGGAGCGCATACAAAAACAGGCAAGTTTGTAGTTTGGTCTGATGCACTATTTTGACACGTTTAAGCAATATTAATAAGTCAGCATAGGATTAAATATGTTGTACTCCTATGAGGACAGTGGGTGAATGTTCCTGTATAGTTTATGCATATTAATAGCCTTGCAAACCAATAGGTTGCCTAATATACATCATATTTTTAATCAGCCTACAGTGTCACATTCACTATTTAGTCTGCATGTGTATTTTAGTTTCTATTGTTTTGCATACAATGTGCATATGCCATATGAAATGAAATGATGTGACATGTTTCTGTGCTTGCAACTATTTCAGCATTTGACATTAGAGAAAAGCAGAGACTTTTAGCCCTGTAGAATGGTAACAGCTGCACTGTTATTTTGAATGCATTTGTAGTTTGTAGGCCATACTGAGTTCTGTATGCTGTAGAGACACAAACAAATATGAATAGGCTACATTATTCAGAATAAGCAGATGCATTCTAATGCATTCTAAACAGATATGAATTCACATGTGAGTAGGTGGTACACTTTTTGACTTGCTGTTGTTTATTTGTTTTACCTGCACAAAGTTGTGCACAGAGCTTCCTCTCAAAGTTTTTAACTGCAGGAAACAAGTTGCAACTTAGTTATTTTAGACTCATACCAGCTACACGCCTTTTATACCGATAAACTCTAAATTTTTACAAGAAAATGAACCTGCTGTCCTCCTGGTCAAGGATTATACAATAATTATACATAGTCAACAGGTGCTACAAGTTACAAATAGCATGGGCAAATGAAAAATGCAGTAAACTACAAAGTTTGGGTCTTCAGAGGTCTTATTATTTTAAAGCTTCATAGGTTTAAAGAGCGAAAAAGATGGATCATACTCTATTGGTACCAGAAATGAAAAAGTGCTACCATGCCATCTCTACTTCCTTCCATTAAAACCCTTTTTTCACAGCATGAAATCATGAGGGAAACGAACATGAGTTGACCTTCATGGACCTAATCCAGTGTGCAGGTCTAAGTATTACTCTCTCAGTTCAGATGATCTCCGTCTGCATCTCTGTCTGCCTATCGTAATATCTGCCTGACAACAGGATCTGTCACCACTTGGGTGCCACATGACTTCAGTAAAAACTCATTGCTCCGCGAATCAATGCTTCCCCTAATGTCCAAGGATGAGCCAGCGGGAATTCAAGGTCATCCAGAAGGAGTTTACACTTTCACCCCCCAGTGCAAGCAGATACATTTAAAATGTGGAAGGTTATATCAGTGGCAATGAGATTCACCTATATGGCACATATCGGCAGCAACAGGTGATGCATATCATTCAACACAGTGTGCAAAGGTTTTAGAAAACAGTTTTGGCCCTGTTTTAATGTGGGCTACATTTGTAATGCTGTATGAAATGTCCACTGATATTTAATTTATTACTGATTAAAAAATGATGACTGAGACTGTGAATGGATGACAGATGTCCGTTTTAATCTGTCCATAACCTAGTTGAGTCCACCTGATGGCGTTTCCTGGCACGTCACTCGTCAAAAACGGTTACTATAACGGGGAGTTATTTTATTCCCCACCCGTATTCAGTAGCCCCGCCTCCTGCGCTAGGATTGGCTATTAGCGTACAGATTCCATTTGTAGGGGTGGCTACTCATAAGCAGTCCGCCTTTCAAATGTTTCTAGCCAATCCTAGCTTAAGGGGCGGGATGCTATTAACCAATCGCAGTGCAGGAGGCGGGGCTACGGAATACGGGTGGGGAAAAAAGCAACGGTGCCACAGGCAGTAAGATTTGAACAGGCGACCGGCTGTCAGTTGTGATAATGTCAACACAGAGTGAACTCGATTTGACAGACACGTAGTCTATATTATGCCTCCACGGTCCGGTCAAAATATGCTAACTTTATCTCTGAAAATGTTGACTAGAGGACAAAAATTCACGTTTTAGTCTGTCGTTAAAGCGGAGAAAGTGACTCTTGAAACTTTGTAGAGAAAAAAAACCTGTTGCCAAGTAACTCAGCTAGGCTGGCGCGCGCTCCTTCTCCGATGAGAAGCTAAGCTAAGCTCTACAACTCCGCTAAAAGTATGACCACTCCAGCTCAAAATGCGACCAACACCTGGACTGTCAGAGTGTCTGCAGCTGGTGAACATCCAGGGAAAACGCAGCCAGGACTGGAGATGTCGGATATCCCACCCGGAAAGTCGAGCAGGAAGAAAAGCTCGTCGTCGTTGGCCCGAAGCCCGGCTCCTCTGGACGGTACCCGGCTCTCCCCGGACGGTTTCCCTCCCGCGGGAACGGTTAGCACCCAGCGCCGAGCATCTCACCTGTACGGCGGGGGCTATTATGGCCACCGCATGTCCGTTTACAGCACCACCCGGCCCGTCCTCACTCGAGCCTACTTCCAAGGACGCGTGTATAACTTTTTGGAAAGACCTTCAGGCTGGAAATGCTTCGTCTATCACTTCACAGTGTAAGTATTTGGTGGAGTTACTTTCATTTAGGGGTTGGGTGATGTGACGATATATTGCTATCGCGATATGGGCATATTTTTTTTGGCTTGATACGATTTTTACAGTGGGAATTCCACCAGTGTTTCAAAATTTTGCATAATTTAGCTGTTGAGATGTAAACAAAGAGTGGTTTGCTGTGAAATGGTTCATTGTAGAGAACTTACTGATTTCTTTACAGTGGTGGTGATATGAGCCAGGAATCACAAAATCTACAACACAAATATATCAGCTTTATTTACTCTGCAGAACCACCAGTGAATCTACCGCTACTCAGTGTCTTCTAAATTTTTAGGTGTAATGTTGTTGATGGTAAAAGTTAAAAAATTAAACATTTTTCTTGGGGGCTTATTTTGCCTTACAACATCCTAAAGTTACCCCTGTGCCATGAATACATATTAAAAATAGCTTTAAGGCGAAACCTCATCTCATGACTATCTTAACGTCTAAGCCATCAGGGAGAGTATTCATAAACATTTAACAACTTTCTGTGAGGCAGTAAACTCTTCAGACGTCTGGTTCCTATCACCCGTCAAGTTTCTCTACAACGAAGCATTTCACATCGAGCCACTCTGAATGAATTTGTTAGCAGTTAATTATACAGAAAGTAAAGAAAATCTGCTCTAATTGTATACTAAACGCAATAAAACATTTTATTTAAAAAAAAGATTACAAAATAATGAGTTCGTAAATCAGTACAACTGATTTTTAAACCATAAAAGCAATTAAAAAAAATAGAGAGGATGCATATAGGTCCCAAATTTTGATCATTAATAGTGGTTCCTATGAAAGGCAGAAAGTAAGGAGTACTGGCAATGCAGTTTTGAAATTTTGATATAGTTTCGAACATTTTTCCCCAATTATCAAAAAAAAATTATTTTTTTTTATTATTTAAATTGGTACACCTGTAGTTAGTGTTGTCAGTACTTCACCATTGCTGCCCAAGCGCATGTTTCATTAAAAAGTGGTGCGTTTTTTCCTAAGTGGTGTATCTTATCAATTTTTAGAAGATGACCAGTTTGAATCCCAGCAAAGCTGGAAGTCCAAGAGAGCATAAATGGCCCTGCTTATTAGGAGTTGAATAACTAAAACTTGCTTTTTTAAAATATTGCACTACAGGTGCATCATATCTGTTCAAATTTATCAAACTTTAGAAAAACTAAACATCATAATACGTATTGTGTATTGTGTATGGAAAATGTGTTGCAATATTCTGCAGCTCTACTTTCAGGAACATGAAATTAGCAAATTGCAAAAGTTCTGAATGAATCAGGAGGCCCAGACCAAACATGAGCTACTGAACATATCAGAGATTATTGATCATGTTATGGATTATAGAGTATATGTTATGGATGTAATATTTTCCCAGGGGGGTATGATTTTAGGCTTGCTCCTGCACTAAATTTTAACTTCATAATTTCTGTGTCTGGATTTTTTATTTTCCTCTGATCTTTATGTTCTCTGAGTTTGCCTGAGAATAAATTTGAAGAAATTTGTCAAATCGATCAAAATATGACTAAAAATTTAATGTCACTTAAAGGGGAATTCAGTGGATTTCAAAACTTCTGCATAATTAATTCAATGAGATGTAAACAAAGTCATTCAGAGTGATTGATGTGAAATGGTTCATTGGAGAGAAGCTTACCAACTCAGCTTTCTTTACCATGGCGGTGATAGGAACCAGATGTCTGCAGCGATATCTACAATATATTTACTATTTAAAACCTCTAGTGAACCTACATGTGTCTTGTAAGCTTTTCTGTGTAATGTTGATGATGGTAACACACTGATTAATCAACTGAAAAATTAAGTTTTCTTTGGCAATTATTTAGCATCACAACACACTGCATACGCTCCTCCACCATGAACGGATTGTAAAAAGCCAAACCTTTCTCTCAAAACTGTTATAAAGCAATGTCTCAGGTGCCAGGTGTTCATAACCGTTTCATTAATAACTTTCAATAATAAACTCTTCAGACGTCTGGTTCCTAGTACTACCAGCATGAATAAGTCTGTAAGTTTCTATAGAATGCATTTCAGATCAAACCACTCTGAATGACTTTGTTTACATCTTGACCATTTAATTATGCACAACATTTGAAAAATCTGTGGTATTCCCCTGTAAATGTCAGCTGTTGTATGAAGTTGAGGCTTTTGGTGATATATGCCTATGGATCTCTAGCAAAACAATAGAAAATCCTAATTTATTTGTGAACTAATATAATAACTGTAAGAGTTTCTAGCGCTTTAGACCAAGCAGGGCAAGTTCTATGTGTCATTTTCTTATCAGATGAAATGTAAACATTGAACATGGGTGATTTATAATCTTCAACCCCATTTTAGCTTTAAACTGAGCTCAAATTGCTGAACATCTCTCTGTCAGTGCCTGAACTTCAATCTGAAAGAGATCCTTACTTCACAGCCTGTGAAATGTGTGGAAGAGAATAAAATGTAGCTAATAAACTACCTAACCACTGTCTGTTCAAGCTGAAAAACAAGAAGGCACTCTCTGTCAGATTATTGTCGACTCACAGGTGGCAGCCTGGAAGGTGCAGCGTGCACTGTCTCTGAGTGTGAAGAGGCTTGTTTTCAGTTTCAGGAGCAAGCTTTGTTGAGGACGGGATGTGTAGAGGAATGCTCAGAATGAAGGCACCAGCTGCCTGTCATGTTTTCTATCTCCAGCAAGAGAGGAGGTGATAATGGCCAGCTAAACTTGGCTGCAGGGGGCTGCCCTCTGGAGCCCAGCAGCCCCCTGGGGCCTGCTAACCCTGTGACTCACTGGTGTCGGGAGAAGATGGTGGAAGGTTTGTGCGCATCAGTTGTACCTGTCTGCCGTGTGTAGGCTCCATAGATAACACATCCGGTGGGTGGCTGGACTGTTACAAGATTGCTTTTAAAGTGCAGGTTTGATCTTCGGTGCTCCTGGGATGGTTCTGTGTTGCGTTCCTTCACGATCGATGGATTAAGAGCTCTCCCCAACCTCTCGAATGCTTTGCACATCAAACGTTTAAAAATTTCAAGTCATGTCTCAAGAGTTAGATTGTGTTGTAATCCTTTTAGGAGGAGAATAAAAAATAGGACTCGGAGGAGGAAAAAAAGAAGTGAGGACAGAGAGTAGCAAGAGTGAGAGAGAGAGAGAGAGAGAGAGAGATGGTCATGCCATTTGTTGTCAAATGAAAAGTTCTTCCACTGCAGTGAGGGTTTAAAGGAATGGTAGACCAAAAAATCAGATAGACAGAATTTCTCCCTTACCCTAAACAGAGTTGACTGGCCAAGACATGTTGGTGTCTGAATTTTTCTTCTTTAGATTTGTACTTGAGTTATGAGACTAATGTATTTTGATATTCTGTTATTCATAATACATACTATTATACTAATTAATATGTCTATTTTGTAATTTATGGTATTATATTATACAAATAATCGACTAATTGGCTCAAAAATAACCTGTAAATATGATGAGCGGTTACGATAAAATGTTTGAAAATGTTCTGACAAAGTGAGGAACTGTTCACCAAGAGAAGCTCCCACCATGGAAAAACAGTGTTTTAACTCTGCTATAGTTGTAAACTACAGTAAGTAATAAGCAATATCTAAGTAACATAGTAATAAATAAATAATAGGTTATTGTTATAGTTCTTCACGTTGCAGCATCATTGAACTGGTTTAACATTTGAACACACTGGTTTACTAGAGGAGCTCTGGGTGAACAGGCTTCCAGGACGAGTGGATGACAGGCTTACAAAATGAGTTGTATTTTAAGCTAATTCACTAGTTGTACCTGGTTAGGTAGCTACTGTTACATACACAAGCTAGCTAACTACGTACAAATGGTGAATTAGCTCAGAATACAATGCTGCAAGAAAGAAAACACTGTGACAGGACGAGCTGCTGAATGTTCAGTAGTTTTTTGAAGTAGCTGCTAAATGTTTGAATAACAGAAACTGATACAGTTTAGTATTCATGACTAACATTAGTAATGCGCTATGATGAGCTTAAGCTTTGCAAGAGTGTTTGCAAGGGTGACTGTCGCTCATTCTGACAAATCACTTACAGTGTGCCCTCAGGGAGTAGTACAGTTTGTCAGAACACCGGCAAGGAGGGAAAGCTACTGATTACTGACTGTTCTACTGCTTCCGATTCAACAGCATGTTTTCTTTTCTGGTCTTCGAAAGAAATATTGTGCTACCATGGAAAGCTAAGTCACTTGAACATTGTGGCATCAGCATAGAATAAGATGCAGGAAACATAGCACTTTAAGGGAATGCTCTTTTATTGAACACAGCAGCAGGGGATAACTGCCTTGTGAATGGCCAGGGCAGCGGGGCAGGTCATCTTTCGCCATATAGTGTCTGTTCGTGATCGTGACACAACCCCACTAACAAACCTCCACAGCCCAGTTCATAAAACACATATGCACATTCTAGACTAGCAGTGACTACAGTTTACAAGATTTAAACTCTCTTCTACTGCAAGTGTGGCGCACCTGTGAGCCTGTGCATGTGGCCTCTCTGCATGTCCACACCTCCTGCATTTCCATGGCCACACGAGCCGGTAGCGGGACGCTACAATAATGTGACAACTTTACACTTTACATTTGTGACTTTCAGCCATAATTGTTCTTTTTCTTTCACTGTCTGATCACTGCCATCAAGTAGTGGTTTCAGCCCTAGTAGCAAACAAGTAACTTCAAACAAGACTTCTATTACGTCAGCCTAAATGAAATATGCAAACTTTGAACACCAAACATGTCTTGGCCAATCTACTATGTTTGGGGTAAGGGGACAGTTGTGTAAATGTGATTTTTCAGTGAGCCAGTCATTTGTGTGTAGTCTTGTCCCTTGTGTGAGGGTGTATGTGTGGGAGGCAGGCAAGGCAAGGCTAGCCAACAATGTGCACTTGCTTATCACTGCTCCAAAGGCAGCAAAGCCAGGGCTGTAGGGGGGATGAAAGGCACTTATCATTAAAGCATGACCACTCTCTGTTTGTGTGTTTGTGCATTTCTGTGTGTGTCTGTGCCCTGGTGCATGCACACAATGGTAGCGTGCATATGTGTGTGTGTGCACGCCCCTGACCTCTAGGTGTGGATAAATCTAATTATTGTTCCCAGTACATTCTTTATTGTCATCTGTATAACAGTGTGTGATACAAGACAGAGTGGAATGTCTCCTGTTGTCATGTGAGGCTTGCACTGGGCACCAAGAGTGACCAAAGGCAAGAGAGATGGACGAGTGGATCCAAGATAAGACAGTGGACTGGACAAGTGGAAGAAGACAATACAGTGCATAAACTGTTAGCAATGCTATAATAACCATTACAGCAAAACACTTCAACCATTCATGCACAACCTACATGTGGAGCATTGAGCCTTACAAGTCAAGAGTTATTACTTTCATTTTGCTATGCTAATCCAATGTAATTGTATCACATTTAATTTTACATTTGCATACGATTTGCATTCTGTATCGACAGATTCGAGTCTACTATTCCAACATTTTATATTGATTCCGGATGTTAAGGAATGACAAAACATGGCAAAAATGTAAAGGATATTCCTTAAAACAAGACATTTTCATCAAATTCAGATCATAATAAAATGTCCTAGAAAAAAAATTATAGTATCAGTTCAGAGTTCAGAATCTACATTGCTGACACCACTTCATTTCGTTTTATTCAACGAGGTATGAGCAAAAAATAAATACTATTAAATTATATCATGCTTTCATTATCATTGGCAATGGCTGCGACTTTAAAGGGTGCAGCTATGCATTTGTTAAAAATGAGAATCACGCCATCAGCAATGCAAAAGAAGTCAATGTTACTGGCTAGAGAAAAGTAGCCGATCTTACTCTTTAGGCCAGGATGTTATATAAAAATAATGAACATGATATTTTTATGTAGGGAATTTTTAAACATAACATCCCCCACCGCCCCCCAGTCCCAAATTTTATTCAGTTATTCAATGGGAATAACATATTACACAATATAATATAGAGTAACTCTTCATATTTAGGTAAACATTTTATGCCTCTCATTTTGAAAGTTGTTACTGTAAACATGTGCGTTCATTAAATCCTGCTGGGGGGTTTACGGCTGTTTTATTCTCTTTACATGATGCACACAAAAGCACCCCCTGCTGGAGAACAGTTACATGTTCATGTGCTTTTATATCGCTGTTGTCAGGACACAACCTTATATCTCCAGTTTGGCGCTTTTCGGTTTTTGACATAATTTGAAAATGCATGTTGTCCTTTTTTGCTGGGAATTTTCCTCAGATAGTGTGTTGCACTCTGGGAAACCAGCAGCAGAAACAGTGTAGAGTTTACCATAGCCTAACAGTTTATTATTTTCCACTTTCCCAAAATGTATTCAACTGGCAGAGACATGTTTGGAGTCCACATTTTGCCTCTTTAGTTTAGAACTGAAGTGGCAAGGCAAACCTTTTTAACAAACACTAGAGCTCAATAGTTACCCAAATAACCCAAATCATTTCTTTTGTATGCATCACCAAAACTTTTATTCAGTCCACTCAAACTGCATCCAGGTGGAGTCTTGTTGATGTCGGGTTAGAGCACAGTGAACTATAAAAATGCACAAAAGTGTAGACAGCCACTTTAGACAACAGGGTCTGTATAGACAAACCACATTTGGAGTAGGAGTGCTGATCAAGGATCAGTATTTGTGACAATGACTCTCATAAATATGAAGGAATCTGATGCAAAATCAGTCCTGCTTTATGAATAACAGCTGCCTGTAGCTGTGAATTTCAATTTTTTCTATAGCTCACAGCAAGTCATACTGTGTTCTAAACCTCGTCGGCACGCCTGGGGTAAGTGGAAAATTGATTAAACTTGATTTTTCGCCAAACTATTCCTTGAATGATTCGTAATTATCCATTTCAATGCTTAAAAGGAATAAAACAATACACATATGTATTACCTAACATTATTTCACAAGCTATTTACAATTAAATTAGTCTCTGTAGTTCTCTCAGTTCCCTTTCTCAACATGGCGATTATTGTCAATATATATGATGACATCGCCCCATCGCCCAGGCCTATTACCATAACACATTTTTGTATTTCTCAGCGTAGTTGATTTATTCTCCATTCTACACTTAATGAATTAAAGAAAATTAATAGCTAATAGGGAAATGGTTATGTCAAATCAAGTCAAGTCAAAGCTTATTTATATAGAACTTTTTACAACTGGCATTGTCACAAAGCAGCTTTACAGAAAAATCTGGGTGCAAGCCCCCTTGATCAAGCCAGTGGCGACAGTGGCAAGGAAAAACTCCCTAAGAGCAAGAGAAAGAAACCTTCAGAGGAACCAAAACTCAAAAGGGGAACGCATCATTCTCTGGTCGACATCGGATAGCAAAACAATAACATGAGCAATATGAACAGAGAATAAGGTTTGACTATTAGTATAAAATATGAAAATACAGAAAAGGGGAAAGCAGGTGAAGCAATGGCCATGATTAAATAGTTTAAGTATGTGCAGCAGCAGTATCATTTGGAGGGTCAGTGGCATGTAGCTGAGGTTTGCACTGCGTTGTACAGCAGGATGCTCCATGGTGGTCAAACTGGTCCAGGAGGCGGGCAAGCAGTGGGCACCCAATCATAGCAGATGAAGGAAGCAGCTGCATCAGACAGCACAGGGTGGGCAGTTGTTCAGCTTGGCAAAGAAACGCAAAGACAGTTAGTTCTGTTAAGAGATACTGATTACAGTATACAGTGTTATGTATGATTGCCTGATGCTCCACACAAGACATTCCTTCTCGTTGACTCATGTAAATGTCTTTGACTGAATTTGACAGATTGTTGAGTCTCTCAAGTCTACTGTATTTATTTTTAGTTTTGTAGCTCTTATCGAACTGCTCCTCTTTTCACTTGTTCAGTGTGCAGACTTTGCTGAGAACTGCTGTCCTCATCATAGCAAAACTGTCCTTTTTTCTTGCAAAACCAGATTGTTACTGTGGTTTCTGTTGAGTCGCTCGATAGTCATCAGTGCTCCTACTGCAGCACAGCACTGAAGGCCACACAGGCCCAGGTTCACTGGTACTCAATGGTAATGATTGTTATAATGACTCCCATGAAGACAGAGTTTTTGACAGCCAGCCATATCCCCATAGGCTGTTTCTTTACATCTCTGACCCCTCCCTATGCGTCTGCGCTGACAGGTGACAGCTGGCCTTTCTTTTGTCATATCAGCAGCTGGACTGCATGCTGTCTGGTTTTGTTTGTTTGTTTTTTTATTGTTGCCATGTTCTTGTAAATACATGAATAAGACAGTTTTGCGTTAGCTGATTTGCTTTGAAATAAATTTGGGATCTTTCCCAAAAGGTCATGCTGTAGAAGAGAACCAGTTCAGTTTCTGCTTGATTGTAGGTTCACTGTGTACACGAAACAAACTGATATAACAATCCATAGTTGAGAAATTAAACAGATGAATCCACAAATGTGATGACGTGTAAATGATGATCTGTAAATGATCATTTGTGAATGCATTTTGTGTCAGGTTTTTATGAACTGTTCTCCAAATTGTTAAGCCATTACCTCTGGAGTATTCTTTGCGTCTTCTCTTTATGTAAGGCATTCTAAAATATCTGTCTGGCCTGCCTGATAATTCACAGAGATTTTTAGAGGACTAATTGTGGGGTTTGTTCAGTCTGCGTCCCTGTCAGATTAATGACGTAGTTGCTCAAGGAAAAACAGCCTTATCGCTCAAAAAGAAAACAGCTTTATCTCAAGTATTGAGACGTTACAGCAGAGTTTTGTTGGTCCAGCCATGCTGCAGTGCAGGTGACCTTGTAGGAGGGCAGAACAGTGATGTGTTTAACCTCAAACCCTGTGTTTTCAAATACACCTGGACTTTACTCTTATAGATAAGCTCCAAAATCGTTCACTTTTGTATGACAATGTGAGTGTTTATACACTCACACACCATGGGTAGGAGTAAAATTTTGCGCTGCTCATTCAGGCCACCAAGCCAATGAATCTTGGGGCCAGAATTACGGAAACATGTTTAGAGTATATACATTGCACATTTGCAGACTAGACCAGATTACGTTTTGTTGATTTTTGAAGTGAGAAGAAGCAAACACAACCTCTGCAGTAAGCTATTTTTTTTTTCTTCAAATGTTACTGCACAGTTACTTTGTATTTCATTGGTCATATAAAATAATGAAAAAATAATTAATGACAACAGTACTTACAGCATGTTTAAAAGTTTGAATGCCAGTTATAAAGTCTCCAAACTTAATTAACTTGTTATGCCTTCATTGACTTGTTAGGACTAGTTAGGCAAGTCAAGAATTGTCTTTAGAAATTTTCAGCTGATGACAATTCCAGAGAGTAAGAAATTCTGTGACTCTAAAAAAAAAACCTTGTTCTAATGCTTGGGCTCCACCAAGCAGCTGGATAAGGATATGAAATAAACCTAATTGATTCTTACAAAGCAGGACAAAGCTATAAAAAGATATCAGAGGGACTAGATTGGAACATAGTTGCAGTTTCATATAAGGCTTGCAATGTGTTTATTGTCTGTTGCGGTGTAGATGAATGCTCATAGCTGATCCTGATAGTGTCTTCTACTTTTTCTTGAAGCACCTTGCTTAAGTAAAAAGGCAAAAGAACTCATCTCAAATAAACAAACTAAAAGTCAAGGGATTTGAAGTTGATCTCTCTTTACTGATATCAGTTGGAACAGAACGCTAGCTAACGAATTTAGACAACTAAGTTGGGCAAAAGTTTGAATACAGACTAACCACCCCATGCTCAAGTGATTTCAGACTACAGGAAGAACACAAAACTGCAGTTGCAGTTACTGCACCTGATTCAACTTATCAACTAATGCCCAAGACTTTCGTGAGTTCATGAATAGTAGGGGTGGGAATCTCTAGGCACCTCACGATTCGATTCGATTACGATTCAGAGGGCTGCGATGCGATTATAAAACGATTATCGATGCATCTCGATGCATCTTTTTTTTCTATACATGATTTCTATTTTCTTACTGTCTGAGGATTTTGTAGTTTTAAAACAAAGTATTTGTAATGATCCATAATGCATTTACCTTCAATATCTTTTATTAATAAAACAAATGGAAGTGATGTGGCAAGTGAACTGGAAGGCTCTTACTCACTGCTCTTGTTTGGAGACGCTGCTGCCACTCATCTGTGATAAAATGCGCTGTTACGGTGAAATAAGATAAGTGGTGATGGATGACCACGCAGCACTTTATATATATTCTTTAGGGATTTCATAACTTCGGTTTTGGTTTCGTGATAGAGGTGTGGGGGCGTAGGGGGCGCGAAAGACTGCAGGTCACCTAGCAACGAGGTTTCGCCGAGCTGATAGCGAACGAAAAAGGAAAAGAGAGACAGACGAATATTTGGAGACGAATGGACTTATTCGCATTTATAAGCAGCGCAGTTGGTTTCCTGGTACGTTAAATCTGCAACGAGATGCTGTCAAACACTAACTAAAAGATGCGAAGCTGCGAAGATGAAGTCGCTTCTCTAATTTTCCCGTTCCACCTTAAATGGTGCCGCTTTTACATTCGGCGCCTCAGTTAGAATTTAAGGTGGAACCGGAAAGTTCAGCAAGAAGCTGGCGAATGAGAAGCGACTTCAGCCTCGTAAAACAACGGAAAGCCGAGAGACATTTTACAAGAAACTATTCAACTTTTGAAGAAAAGTTTTCTGGCGGAGATGGAGGAAAAGCGGCTAAAGCTTAAAGCAGAGCAGAGTAGTTAAGTCCGCGTTTTCGTTTATATTGTTTAGCCTAAACTAGGACACTATCACAAACTGGACATAAATGTTGTGGCTCCCAAGGTGGTGTGATTTTTGCTGAAAGGTCAAAATGTCTCTTCTTATCATTTGGGTTGTGACTCCTGACCTGACCTGGCTTTAATGCAGAGGGAACCGGTCGGATTTTTCACTCATCCAGTAGTGTTTTTTGTTATGTGCCGCCACAGACTGTCCGGGCGCCGCACTTACCCACTTCCAAGTTCCGCCTTTTGCGTTCCGTCAACATAACGTTATAAAAATAAATATTTAGAAA
Source organism: Colossoma macropomum (assembly GCF_904425465.1). Taxonomy (NCBI): domain Eukaryota; kingdom Metazoa; phylum Chordata; class Actinopteri; order Characiformes; family Serrasalmidae; genus Colossoma; species Colossoma macropomum. The sequence goes on from NW_023494797.1 coordinate 12,351,066, forward strand.
ATAGATTTTTGACATTTATGAATCGATTCAGAATCGTCCACGTCTGCATCGCGATGCATCTAAGAATCGATTTTTTCCCGCACCCCTAATGAATAGTAACACTTCAGTATAGGGGGACATTAAAATGCCCTTGTAATGTGCTTATTAAGCCTTACCAAGCCAGCAGTTGATTATTAACTACCTGTTTATTATTACAATATTTAGCAGTAAATTGGGGAAATTAAGCATTTTCCAGAGCACTTGCCGGTAGTCATTATTTAGCTGGCTGCTAAATGCTACATTATTAAGGGATAACTAGGGTGATAACGTTTTTCAGATCATGTTCATTTGTTTATCATACATAAAGATTTTTGCATAACATTTTAGGTGTCCATTAATACACCCTCATGAAACCTTATTATAACTAATTAGCAATAATGATTACTTACCAACTGCTGTCTTGATAAGTCCTAATCAGAACATTACAAGTGCTCTAAAAATGCTTAATTCACCCTACTGCTAACATGTTAATAACCAACCAGTCAGTTATCACCTACTACTTTAGTAAAGCTTCAGTGTGACATAAGAGTATTGTAATGCCCCTTAATACTGAAGTGTTACCAGTTGAATTCACAGTCATAGAGGAAGGAAAACACTACTTTCCACAGTGGTATAAAGCTCTCCAGGACCTGACAGTATCATCCCTACTTTAGTTATTTAGAGGGAAAAGTGATATCAGCTCTTTGACAGGTCTGAGATACATAGTTTTTCAGAAGAACGGAACTTCCTAGTGAAAGGTCGGGTTGGCTGAACTCACATTTCCTATTAGACTGCAGAGCAGATAAGTATTGTTTGCACCAACTCTCTCAGAACGTGTTGGTCAGACTCTGTACTCTGTACCATTGTAACTTGTACAGGTTGGGCTCCTAAACCTCCAAAGAGCCACCTTGCCTGTGAGTAAGGTATTCAGTGTCCAAACAAAAGGATCTGAAGTATGGGTTGAGACAGTCATTAGTTGTCTGTTGTTCACAATGGCAGTGTAGTGACCTCAGGGAGGCAGTAAATCATTTGTAAGGCTATGAATAACCCCATCTAGTGGTGCATACGAGCAAAGACTCTACTTGCCAGCCATTCTTTCCCAAACCCTCCTATATGGGATGAGTGGAACATATTGAATTTCCAAGTACATGCACAATTTGAGAGAATCGTCTCTATAACAGCATTGATGTTTATCGGTTCCATTAAAGATTCCAATGACATCTCTATCAGAGTTGATGTGCTTGACTGGTCCCGGAAGGTCTTGAACCTTTCCAAAGTATTTATGAAGCTGAAAGAGTCCAATGATACAATGATCTCCACGTGTAAGGCTTAAACATGTGAAGTAAGTAAGTAAGTATGTAAGTAAGTTTTATTTATAAAGCACTCTTAAAACAACTTGCGTTGACCAAAGTGCTGTACATCAAATCAGCACGCACATAAACAACACAAGTAGGAAATTAAAATATAAAAATAATAAGAAGAGTTATATAAAATAAGGAAGAAAAAAATAATAAAAGAGGTAAAAGAGTAAAAATGAAATAAAAACACATAAGATGACAAGTAAAAAAAAAGAAAGAGGGCAGTCCTTTTCTACTTTTGTGCATGGTTTTCCCTAGTTCAACATACAGGTGCAGACCAAGGTCCAAACACATAAACTAAGCTCTGATTTAATGTCATGTGATGCATCTGAAGATGTGGCTGGTTAAATACTGCTTGCTGTCAACTATCTATAAGCAGCAAAACAAAGAAAGTTCCTGGTTTGATGTACTAAAAGGAAATCTACATAATTGCAAGACTGCAGATCTTTTCTTATTACCTCTGACCCTTACTAAGCTGTTAAAGTTGATAGAGATTCACAGTCCAGAGTGGATTATTCTTCAGGACTGTTGTTGGATCTGAGGCACTGTGTGGATAATAACTGCTATAACTGAGTGAGCATGTCTACAGCCAGATGAACTACGTGATGGTGTTATCTTGAAAACAGCAAATGAAAAGGATCAGACCAATAGATCTAGAACTCTAGCTAGAGACATGTCAAAGCACTGACCCTGAGACTGAGTTTAGATACTGCTGTGGTCAGTGATGTTGGACCAGATCTCTGCTGGGCTGCATGAAGTTTCAGTGCCTTCTTTGCTGTAGGGCCATCTTCTGGCCAAGTCAGAAACACTGTGCTAGTGCATGAAATAGTATTCCTCAGATGGACTGCAGTGTTTAACTGTGTTGCAATACCTGTATAGGGTTATTCTCTATATGCACATAGAGCCTTTGTTCTGAGAGTGTACTTCTTCTGATTCTTTGAACTCCATTATTAACATGCTCAAAGAGCCTCCATCTCTCAGTGTAAATGTATCCAGGCACCATCTTACTAGCAGCATGGAAAGCTATTGCATTGAATTTAATGTCTGTCTCAGAGGTAAAGATTTCAGTCATGTTTACCGCCATAACTGCAACACAAAGCTCCGAGGGGGTATAGTGTGCTCAGAATGTAGAGCACCTTAAACAAATCCAGTAAGAAAGTTTCAGCTGGCTCTACAATCTTAAGATAAGGAATGGCAGCTACCACCTTTTCAGAAGTGTCTGAGAATGCACAGTTATAATGTCTTTGAACTTAGTTGCTGCTGCCAATACAAGCAAATATGGTTTTGGGACCTGCAGGTGCTGCAATTCCTATTGAGTGAAAGGCTTTCCTTCATCTTCAGCTTGGAAGGTGAAGCTTTAGTTCAAGTCCCAGTGGAGACTGAGGCTGTGCTGTACTGGGGGGATTTCAGAACCAAGATCCAGGCCTTTTAGGCACTGCCATGATGTTGACCTCTTTGCTGTTCAAAGCTAGTTTATGCATTACTATGTTTAATCATGCATCTTCCCCAAGATTCTCCTGACCGCCCTGAGCTGCTCATTTAAAGCAGTAAAATGTCACCACTAGGAATTCAACCTCTAATTTATTTCAGTTCAAGTTCAAGATATTCAAGTTTTTTTTATCTGTGGCCTTTGGTCTTTTTATGTATCTCTGGCCTTTATGAACCCTGATGATGTCTCTGCTCAGAAAATGCGTAATTGGGGCTTGTAGATCAGGACCCAGTTTCCCAGGTGGCAGTTAATTGAGCTCACTCAGGGCCAGGTGCCTTGCATTATATAGCAATTAAGAAGAGTTAAGAAGGAAATACAAAAATATTTTTCCCCAGTGTTGATGGAAACAACACAAGCTAGACTGAGGTTTTATGTGTGAGATAATGTGCAATGAGTTTGAAGCCAGGTAATTGCCAGAAGCAAAGGACTGTCTGGGATAACATTCAGCTCTTGGCAGCCTTTAATATTTTATGCATGTATTGTGGCCAGGTGATTGTATGAGAATTTGTAATTCTAACTCAATAGATCTTTCTTCTTATTGCACAAGACTGCTTTTACGTTGTGCTGTTTCCTATGTAGTGGTTGAGGGTAGGATTAGGTAAGAGAAGCTTACAATGAATATTTAGTGTAGCAGATGGTGGCAGTGAGTAACAGTAGTTCAGATTTATCGAGTTTATTTATCAAGTTGCACTTGGGGCGGGTAATATGGAAAAATTATTTATGATACACAATACGTATCACAATATTTTGACACAGAAAAACTGTGCTAGTAGTGTCACGCTTAGAAATTGCTATCAAGAACCATGAACACAATGATACGAACACATACTGTGCTGCACTAAATCCAATTAAACATGACTGACATTTGTATGAAGCATGCAGCTGGTCGGTGCTCTTGGAGTATTGACAATGTCTACAATGTGCTCAAATATTGTGTATCACAACAACAAAAATGATCATGATAACCATAAAATATTGTCATGTTGTGCACTATGTATGATTTTTTGAAATTGAACAGAGAAACATTACTGAGTGAAAAAAAACATGCTAAAACATGGTGTGTGCATTGCTGCAGATCACCCTGTAAATCTTGAAATAGCAGTTTAAAAGTCAGAAATTTTGGTTGGATTTCACAGGAGTTTTTCAGACGACAACATACATCTTTATGTATTAACATCAGACACAGGCTTGAAAAGAAAGTCCACCTCAATGTTTAGGTCTCAGATGCAAAATTGACATTATACTGGTGAAAATAAAATGACAATAGTAGATAATTCACTTACATCCTCACAAGACTTCTCCTTTATCCAGGTTTGAATACTCTTACAACATGCTCACAATTATCAGATTTGTCGGTGCAGGGAAGGGTTCCAAAACACAGCTGACATTACAAAATGTTCTACCATGCAATTTACACATACACATTTCTCCAAATCTACTAAACGTACATAGTTTAAAAGAAAACATTAACTTTGTATTCACTGAACACACTGCCTAAATCTTAATAATGTTGTAATGTTCTTACAACAGTCTTACAGTGAGACATTGGTACATACACCGATCAGGCATAACATTATGACCACCTTCTTGTTTCTACGCTCATTGTCCATTTTATCAGCTCCACTTACTATATAGGTGCACTTTGTAGTTCTACAGTTACAGACTCTAGTCCACCTGTTTCTCTGCATATTTGTTAGCCCCTTTTTACCCTGTTCTTCAGTGGTCAGGACCCCCATGGACCCTCACAGAGCAGGTACTATTTGGGTGGTGGATCATTCTCAGCACTGCAGTAACACTGATGTGGTGGTGGTGTGTTAGTGTGTATTGTGCTGGTCTGAGTGAATCAGACACAGCAGTGCTGCTGGAGTTTTTAAACACCTCAGTGTCACTGCTGGACTGAGAACTACAAACTACAAAGTGCACTATTTAGTAAGTGGAGCTGATAAAATGGACAATGAGGGTAGAAACAAGGAGGTGGTCATAATGTTATGCCTGATAGGTGTATATTGCCTTCATTTAAGATGCTTTTACCAAGATGTTGGTTTTGCAGTGTATTGTAATCAATTTTCTGTTTGTTTCGCTGTGCTTTACATACTTCTAAACTAAACAAATGTCTATGTACAGTTTTGTTATATGTCTGCAAATTAATGAATGATGTCTGTTTTATTTTACAGGTTTCTGATTGTACTGTCTTGCCTGATCCTCAGTGTACTGTCTACTATTGACCAATATCAGGCCCTGGCTCAAGAAACACTTTTCTGGGTGGTGAGTTGTGCAAATATGTTTTTTCTTCTTCTTCTTCTTCTTCTTCTTCTTATTATTATTATTATTATTATTATGTTGCTATGTCTTCGCCTGGCGAGTGTGTGTGTGTGTGTGTTTTTAAAGTAATGCCACTTTAAGGAAAACACATCAGTTGTAAATAAATATTTCTGTCCAGCAGGTGGCAGCAGTGCACAACATTAACTAACTCTAAAACTGCTTTAAAAACTGAAAGCAGCTCAGAAAAGAGGTTGAGGGTTGTTGGACCTCTTGTATGAATGATTGGGAAAATACAAATGGCACTTTTCTCAGCTTTTTTTTCATCCAAAGAAAAATGATAACTTGCAGTATTCTGTTCTGTATATATTTAGGTTAGTCATTGTAGTAAATCTGTGATTGAAAGGCAAACGGCCTACCTAAAACAAATGCCAGATTATGTTGCAGTATACTGATTGTGTCCAGGTGTTTGTTTTGTTAAAGGGTCTTACTGCATCTTTCCTCTCCAGACCAGTCATCTCAGACAATTGATTGCTTGGTCAGCTTAATTAATGCAAGAGATTCAGATCTAATCAATATTCCAATCACAGCCTGTTTGGTAATTAAAGTGTACGCAGTCAAGGGCGTTGACCCTTGCAAGAGACCATCAGATATGGTGATAATCAATACCACAGTCAAAACTATGGCCTGCTTCCTTGTCTTGTACAGTCCAGTGCTTCAACGCCATATGCTAACGTTAGCGGCTGTTGTCCTCATAATAACACGCCTGTTGTGTTTATATTAAGCTACCCTTTTACAGATCGTGGGACAGAGACAAAAGGAGGAAAGAGAGAATCAATCAGGCCGGGCTGGCAGGAAAAAGGGAAAAGCAAGGGGTAGAGATTATAGTGTGGTGACTGGGCGCTGGATGTCAAAGGTCAGTGCGGCCACTGGATAATGGGATTAAAGCTATGCGCTGCGTTCATTAGGCGACGCCTCGCATCACAAGTTAATGCTGCGGCCTCCAGAGCTTGATGCAGAGAAAGAGCCTCATGGATTAGCTAGAGCAATGCTTGTTGTTTAAGAGGCACAGAGCTTAGGCAAGCCTGTAACAGGTGTTCCTGTCTCCATGTGCCGGGTAAGTCTGCCATCAAATGTCAAGTAGCAAGTTTAACAGTGGTCATTACTGAGTACAAATGGGGACAGATCATGGACAAGGATGTTTCTCACAGGAAGTAGATTTGCAGACCTGAACCCCTCCTTTCTGCTCCCCACCCCCCAGCACTCCCTGTTTTAATGAGGCCCGGCCTGCTGTATTCGCCTCACAGCTGTTGGGTTGAACAAAGGCAAAAACCATGCACTTTTCTGCCGTAGTGCAGTGGGTTGAGGTATTCAAACTTCTGTCTGGCTCATACGATGATCAGAATTGATGTGCAGATTGCAGGCATGTTTTTACCTGTGTTTTTATGTGAAACTCACTTAATTTCTTATTACACACATATTTAATTAATGAGTTACGCAAGAAACTACATTTACATCCTGGATCAACAACTTTGACTCTGCTCTTTTGACTTTTTGTATACTTTCCAATATCAAGTAATAACTGAGCCTGTCACAAGTTTTACTTCATCTCCTGATCACAGTTATTTGAGATGATCACAATTATTTAAGGTGACTGTCATTTTCCACTGGTGTTAGATTTCACAATTATGCCACAACAAGCAAAATGGGAATTGGGTGGGCAGGATTGAGGCAAATGAGTTTAATCAAAAGGTAGCATTAAATGCCTTTATTGAGACGTATCATGGGACTCATGAAAACCTCTAACTTAGTGCTTGAACATGTTTAGAGGGCAGTGCAAGTATTGTTTGTTTATTTGTTGTTTAGCTCATTTTAAAGTGTTTAGCGTGTACGCTAGCAGAACGAGTTTTTTTTTTGCTTTTGTTCACACTCTCAAGAAAACAAAAAAAAATTTTCTTTCCACAAAACAAGACCATATGCATAACAAATCATAGTAAAAGATCTCCTCTTCTAATTACAAAAACAAAGCTAATGTTGCATTTCTGACCAGTTTTCTTGTTTGTTTCATTGAGCTACAAGTGAAAAGTATTTAATATTGAATCATCTTATTATAAAGTCACGGTAGCTGTAACTTTTGTGATATTTTGATTATTTAGCAATACTTTATTTGAAGGCTGCCTATATAAGGACCTCAGGATACATGCACAAGCATTGAATAACAAAATTACAAAGCAGTATATTGAGTATTTATGAACAGGTTATGTTAGTTTTCTCCAGGTGTGTGTGAAGTAAATGACACTGTATTGATGTACGGGCCCTCAAACTAAAGGAACCATTTATAACACTGTTATGAAGCACAATTCCCTAGTGGTGGCACTGTTAAGATCACCACATATCAATTCTATGAATGATTTTGATGCCCTCAAACTAGAGTAATTTCCATGTATTTCTCCCTCACTGATACAATCTTATTTACTACACAAAATATCTTATCATCTTGCAAATACTGACACAAACAATTTGTATATATTTTATATATTTTAAATATGTTAATTCAGTACTTATTAATGTATTAGGAAATCTCAGTGCAGGTAGCTTTTAAATGAAGTGTTAAAGAATATATTTTACATTTCAAGTCATTGCTGCACTGGATAATCACACTAAGATCTCAGCAGGCTTCAGCAGTAGCTTCTTAACACTTCTTACTAGCAGCAGTCAGTAGATGGAACTCATGCTACAAATGCAAATATGCAGAACTCTTGATCAGCCCTGTGAATCCAGCTTAGCATGGCATTGTTCTCCTGATAGAAGTGCTACTGCACATTTGTAATGCATAACGTGTCACGTGTGTCGCAGGCACATTCACTGAAGCCATCTCTGTAGCGATGGCTCATCTGTGATACAGGCGCGAGGTGCAGGAAGTCACACAGGACGTCCAACAGCACTGAAGTCCAACACTTAGAGATTCACACGCGCCACAGAGCCGTGAACTCACCCTTGTAAACATCTTCTATCCCAGAGAGAAGGGAGATAGGTGTCATCATACCATGTCTTTATGCTAATGAGGTGTGACAAGGCATTATCAGGTGCTCTAACAGCAGCGGTTCTGCTCTGAGGTGCTAACCTCCACACGGAACACCTACTGCAAAGGTATCTTCTGCATATAAAACCCTTAAATTAGTCAGCAAGCAGATGGCCGTGGCTCTGTAAGTGAAAGCTTTGTGTTCAGAGAACCCTCCAAAAGGACAGCTATAAAGCTGTAACCCTTTAAAAGCCTCAATAATGATGAAGCACTTCCAGTGTAAAACATCCATGAATATGTAATAAGCGTTGGTGGCTGTGTTTAGGCCGCCTACGGTAATGTTTTACTCCTCGCCAAAGAGGAATTCTAGCCATACAATTGACCTTGATTGTAATTCAACCGAAGAGAAACTAAACATTATCCAGCACCCTTTGCCTTTCCAAAAGATACATCTTTATGAACAAAACACCAATTAGGCATAAGCAGCGTCTGTTTACATGACTAAAGGACATTCGCTATTAGGAGGTGAAAGGACTTCCTAACCCCTGGAGGTTTTGAATATTCCTAACCCTGGGTTACAGAGGGCGTTAGGAATCACCTTAAACACTGCCATATTTCACCTCAGTGATAAGGCCTTTTACCCAGCACTCACCCCTCCCCCTCTTCAGTGACACATGCCTTTCCATTGTTTGCTGTCATGAGGAATTCTTACAGTGATAAAGGGTTTCAGCTACGGTTGCCTTACATTCCGGAAACATGTAGTTAAGTTGTTTTTAGAGTAATTTTATTGTTGGAATTTTTTTTTTTATTTAAGTAAATTAACATTTATCACCTCACCGCTTCTCCTGTTTTTATATCCAAAGTGCTCCAAAGTTCTGTGAATTATTTCAAGCTGCAGCACCATACATTAAAAGGTGATCATGCAGTCCCAAGCACATATAAACCTATTTTTTTCTTTTATGCAAATAAGATGTTTTTCACAATTTTGGAGGTATATAGATATATAAGACTGGGATAAGGGGAATCTAGTCTAATACAGTTTTCTTCATAAACTTTGGCCAGTTAACATCCTGACAAAAATCCAGTCAAATTATTTTTCTATTTTTTTTTTTTTATTAGATCTTTTAGTTTAAAAAGGCATGTGATTAGACTTGGGTGGAGCCCAGACATGCCAATTTATGTGATGTTCTTTTGTTGCGTGCAGCGCAGATTAACAAAATAGATCACCATTATCAAAGCACATAAATGCATTAGAAAAGATACATTTACCCCTCAATCTTATTTTACAGGTGACGTCACATAGACAGAGACAGTTTGTCCTGTCAGTTCATCTCACAACACAGCCCGACTCTGCTCTCGCTCTCTCTCTGACTCTTTGTGTTTGTGTGTTTATTTGATGGTGTGAGAGGCTGTTTAGTTGTTTAACTGTTCAATAAAGTAAAAAAAAAATTCAGTTTCAGAATCTGTAGGGTGTAATTATTATGATTACTAGAAGATTTTTATCAGTGTTAAAAAATTCAAAATGGGTTGAACTCCTGTTGTTGCTGAGGAATTTCATGGCAGAAATGTTCTAATGAGTATCAGTGAATTTATGTACTTTGGAAGCTGTGAAAATAAGGGTAACTGTTTCTTGAGGTTGACACCTACACAAGCTGTTAGTTGCATTTAGTTAATACTAACAAGATTCTTTAAAATATTAAATAGTGCTCCTTTTTAAGAGTTGTTTTGTTGTGCTATGAAAATGTATTTATGTTTTTATATGTATATAAATATGTATATATTTATATTTATATATATATATATAAAATATATATATATATAAATTTTATATGTATATATGTATATGTATATAAATGTATTTATAGTTTAAATTTGCAGTGAAATACATTCACTTTACACTTCTCTGATGGATTTCTGATGTTTTCGGTTTGTTTTGATGTCTAGAAATGATGGCAGATATATAGACGATTTTCTCTAAAGGTTGTTTTTTTCTTTCAACAATGTTGCATCAAATTCAGAGCATAATATGGCTGGTTTTATTTACAAACACAAATGTGGTATAGATTGAAGGTTTTGAGTCTGCACTTTAAACAGTTTCAATAAGCTACAAGTGAGAATAATTCATATCTACTTGCACCATACTTCTTTTCAGCACTGCTGATAACTGTAACTTCTGAAATTATCAACAGTTTCCAACATGGTACTTTTATTTATTTTTGACAAAGAAAAGCAAACAACATTTACTTGCTGAATCATCAGATTAATTGTGGTGTTTTATGTCAGTCAATTAAGTGAACTCATTGATTTTGCTGGGCTCATGCTGGAAGTTATTTTTTCATGGATACGTAATGTAACCTTACGAGATGTTGCTGATAGGTCAGCTGGCCCACACCAGCCACCTTGTGTTGCTACGGTGACGCCTTCCTTTACTCGCCTTGGTGATCACATTCCAGCTGCATTTTGGATGGGAAATCCTATTGCCACGGTAACGGGGAGAGGCCTTGCATCTGGGGTCTCATTTCCTCTGTCTCCCCATGAGCTACTCTCATGGCCCCTGGCGCCCACTGGTCGTCCACCCAGACCTTTTACATGACAGCTGGTCAGTGTGGTCAGCAGCCTAGATTTAATTAGATACTGAGCACTGGGACAAATGAGGCAGGCTGAGATGTCTCACCACTGAATAGGTGCACTTTAATAATTTGTTCTTTGACGTTTGCTTGGGCATCATTTTTTATCCAGGCATGAGCATCTCTTGTCCTGACACAGAGTAGGAAGATGTGTAGAAAACTAATTTCCTTTCAATTGTGTGATGTCCTCATAGTTGTATTTGGCCTTTGTTTGTTTTGGTGTCTGTCACAGGCTTAAAAGAAAAATGAGTTAAATTCTTTTATTTGCAAAATGAAAAAAAAAAAATCACAGATTACTGTTATATTCTGTAGAGCTACATATATGTCTTGAAACATGAGTTGTCCTGAGTGATGGCAAATAGGGTGCACAATGTACTTTTCCTTTTGTTATTGCAATTCTATATATATAGTGTCTTTATAGGCAAAAGCGAACTTACATAAATTATGTTATGTTTTGTTCAGACATGGGCTGTTGTTCCATGAACACTATCATTTATCAACATCAGTTAATAAATGTATCATCAGGATAATATACCATTGTTATTTAAGACTACTGTTTTGATTGATCAGAAATACAGCATTAATAAATATAGGTGAACTTTAAGCAATTTACTGAATGCACAGCTCTTACAAGATAGCTAAAGAACAATGTCTATAATGCTGTTAATGCTGTTGATGAAATATAGCTGAGTACCATATTTGATGTCAATATAATACTGCCTTTAGTAGAACTGAAAAAGCTGCAACATTAAGTCAGATTAAAATTTAAATTCATAAGTGAATAGTGGGGAGCTTTTGAGTCTTACTTGTTTCATTCAGTACATTTTCTCACTATAAAGCTTTAAACAAATAAAATAAATCATTGTTAATAGTACCTCAACCATGCCGGCTTCCTGCCTAGCCAGGTTTGCACAAAATAAAACAGATAAAAACAATTCTGAAAGCCTTTTGAGCCTTTTTATTAATATTTCAGACTACATTGAGATTCTCAATACCTGCAGACTGCTCTATTGACAGCAGTTCCATTTAGCGCTTTGGCTCAACTCTGCTGTTCACACAATGCACGGTGGGCATTCATACGCAGTGGGTGTATTTAGTATCTTCCATGATTTTTTCCTCACACTGTAAAAATGGACTCAAAGACACAGAAGCTGAAGCTGAGCTCCTTATAAGCTAAAGAATATGTGTTTTTTGTGCAGTGTCTTGTGATTTTTAGATAAATAACAAAACTAGGTTTTTATTAGAATAGATTTTAGGATAGAACAAGAACATTTTAACCCAATGTTTTCAAATTCTTTGTTTAGTTGTCAAGGCAAAAATAGGCCTAAATATTTTATTGTATTGTTCAGCCCTAATGAGAAGTTGTCATTTAAACAGCTTTTCAGTGTTGCTGTCCTGGTATGAGAGCTCCTTCACCCCTATGCGGCTCACCTCTGTCTCTGTTTGCCTTCTGGTCAACTCCGCCTTACCCCCATCAGTCCTGTTGTAACCCTCACCCCCTGCCTAAGTGCAGCAGGCCTGGCCTGATCCTGTTGTTTTACTCCATTCTAAGGGGACAGTTGGACAAGTTGCCCGTCTGCCCAGTGCCAGGAGCTGCCCCTTTCCCAGGCTGCCTAACCCTCCAGACTGCTCACAGGACAGAGGGCTCCACAGCCAGCCTCATAACTCATACTTGTCTGGTTCCTCACGGCTCTCAATGGGGCTGGATTGGGCAGACTCTGAGCCTCCCTTTGTGTGCCTCTGTTAAAGAGCGAGACAAGGGCAACTGCTGTTGTTGGCCGTGACCATGAACCAGCCTCCCTGTGTTGCCACATGACGCCTGTCATCTCTGCATGCGTGGTAGTATGGCTCTATTAAACACAGCCTGCTCTTAAATGCTTTTTCAAGTTTTTAATTAAACTATATCTAAACCTCATGTAAGTTGAGTCATAGTTAATTATATTATTTTTTTCCAGTGCGTAAACCTTGGCCGGGATAATTATATATATTTTTGTACATCACTTAAACCATCCCCTGGATCATAAAACAGCTATGTAGTCAATTCTGCATAATCTTGAATCTCAGTTAGAGAGTTGGGTGCAGAAGAGAGGACAATATAGGTCTTTACCTTGAAAATACCTTTGTAATGGATTTGAATGGGCTAATCCTCTAGAGAATTTTATAGATAACCACAAACTAGGCCTACTGTGAAAAACAGTCTGTTTTGCCATACAATAAAACTGTACTGTTTACCTTTATTTGCAGCAGGCGACCATGGTTACTGAAATGAGTGACCACACTTTACCATAATTCAGTGCAATTTAAATGAACACCATAAGTGATCCCCATTGTCAAGACATGAAAACCACTTTTGTTTAAGCTCGGTATAGATGGGAACCTGTCTGTCTCTCCCTGCCAGGAAATAGTGCTGGTGGTGTTCTTTGGAGTGGAGTATGTGGTGAGGCTGTGGTCAGCAGGATGCCGCAGCAAATACGTGGGTATACTGGGAAGACTTCGCTTTGCTAGAAAGCCCATCTCTATTATTGGTGAGGCCATGGTCAATGAGTTAAAATATGTTAACCCCTTAAACTGCAGGTTTATTAATCAATTATGAATCTTAAGAATCTTTATTCAGTAACTACTATGAATCTAATTTGTAGGTGGTGTAGTTTTGAAAGTGAGGAACTGAAGTCTGAAACCATTTTTCCATTGCGTGAAAATTTGCCTTGACTGCAGTTTTTATGTTTTGTTCAGTTGTCACTGATGACATTTCCAGCAGTCTTTTCTTTGTGTTTGTACCCACAGACTTAATTGTGGTGGTGGCCTCAGTCATTGTGCTTTCAGTAGGCTCTAATGGGCAAGTGTTTGCTACCTCTGCTGTCAGGTAATGAGGATCCAATTGTGTTCAAAGTATAATTCGTCTTAGATTTTGTTTATTTTGCTTCATTCTTGGACTGACGCTGTGCCTTTATACTTGTTTTGGCCCAGAGGAATCCGCTTCCTGCAGATTCTGCGAATGTTGCATGTGGATCGGCAGGGAGGAACCTGGCGGCTCCTGGGCTCAGTGGTTTTCATCCACCGACAGGCAAGGAACTTCTCTGATCAACCGTTTACATGCCTTATTACACACCCACTGAGAGACAAACTAAGGGAGGTCCACAACAGTGTCTTTTATAATTAGTGTATCCTTCCAGGAGTTGATCACTACTCTCTATATCGGATTCTTGGCCCTCATCTTCTCCTCCTATTTTGTGTACCTGGCGGAAAAAGATGCAGTCGATAGCAGTGGAGTCACAGAGTTTTCCAGCTATGCTGATGCACTGTGGTGGGGAGTGGTAAGCACCCTTCATAGTCTAGACACATCTCATAAAATTTGGAGTTTAATGAGCCCCTAAAGAGACATTTGCAAAAAAATAAAACGCTTGCCTGTTGAGATCAGTAACTTAAATGTGCACCAGAAGATACTTTCACATTTCACATTTGGGACAGTGCATTCAAAGTTTCTAAAGCTTTGGGATTTAAAATGTGTGTCTTGTCAAAATTATCCTCATACTTTCTTTTCATGTTTTAGGTGACGGTCACCACTATTGGTTACGGAGATAAGGTGCCACAAACCTGGATAGGGAAGACCATTGGTTCCTGTTTCTCTGTCTTCGCCATCTCCTTTTTTGCTCTGCCTGCTGTAAGTCATAGTCTCTAGCTTTGGGACCCTCAACAGATTTCATATTTCCCTCACAAAGTCCTTGACAATGATAAAGATGAACATTTTCTTCAGGGCATCCTGGGTTCAGGCTTTGCCCTGAAAGTTCAGCAGAAGCAGAGGCAGAAACACTTCAACAGGCAAATCCCTGCTGCTGCTTGTCTTATACAGGTCAGTTTGAGTTGAGATCAATGCATCGTTGTCTACAGTTTTTGTTTCACTTAGTATGTGTGTGCTATTTTCAGGTTGAACTCCTTTGATTTTGCTATTTATCCCAATGTGATTCAGACGTCCTGGAGGTGCTTTGCCATAGAGAATCCTGACTCTTCCACCTATAAGATGTTTGTGCGAAAGAGACCCATAACAGTTAGCCTCACAGCTTCCAGTCCTAAGCCCAAGAAATCAGTGAGTAGGGCAGATTCATTTAACCCTATAAGTCCAGCTGGGCATACTGTTACATTTTTAACTCTTCAAGTTTTACTTTATATATCGCTATCAAGTGATCTGTGTCCTCTGATTCAGCACTAACTCAGCCTTGCTTATGCCATATTACAAGCATGTATTTAGTGTAAGGGATGAAAATAGTGTACAAAAGAAAATAAAATGCATTTAAAAACACTGACCAAAGAAATCTGTCTACTTCGCCTATCGTCAAGCTACATGGTCATGGTTCAGTACTTGAAAGCACAATAAGAGATAACTACAAAGATTGAAAAAAAATAATAAATTGAAATGTGGCGTTTAATTCCTTTTGCCTACTATACTGAAAATGTGTGGTTGCACATGAATACATTTTTTTGCCTGAATATAATAATTGTCAAAACAATTCAATGTAAGGAAAGCAATTGTGTTGATGTAACATTTTCTTTGTGTGCAACCAAACTCATTTTTCAGTTTTTTTTTGTAGTCTAAAACTCTGCATGCACTTGCTTTGGATACACACGTCTTTTCTTTATTTCAGCAGCTACATTTGCAGTCAAAAAAATCCTTTAACGTAGGTATGCTTCTTTTTGTTTTGTTAGGTGAAGATGAGGAGAAAGATGAAGACCAATGAGAAAGATAATGGCCCAAGTTCTCCCACAATCCCCACCATTACCTATGACTTTGACGATGGTAGAGACCCCAGTCAGGACACAGTATACAGTACTGAATTGTCAGGTACTATCGGTACCTTACTAAACAGACAGGTTCTGCTCTGATCATCACATTTTCCCTTCTGGCATCTCAGAACTCTTTGTTCTGCTTTCACCATAATTGTCTGTGAATTGCTTTGGGAGTTATACTGATTTCTGTGTACTGATGATTTGTTTTCCTGGCTCACTTCTTTCCTTCTGATCTCTGCTCATGACAGAAGCAAACACTCTGAGAAGATTTGGTGAGCTGCTGTTAGTGTCTACTGCTGCATGCCTCTGCATAATAAACCACTCCTATTACCGAACACTGTCAAGGTTCTTTGGGGGCTTTTTCTCATGTGCTCTGTCGTTGTATTTGGTTAATGGTGAATTTCTATATTTGAATATTTTCCATCCCTATTCATTTGGCAGCATGTTCTGATAAAATGTTTGAAATTTGCATCTGGAGTAAACTCTGTGGAATGATATGGTGAATAGTTTAGGTAAAACAGAAGAGATAACGTGCATTACTCCCTCCCCTCGTAGAACGGCAACAGTCCTGGACCTCTATATCTTCCTTCCAGTTCTCCCCTCCTCCAGGTAACCTGATCTTAGCTATTAGGCCTGCTTAACCCCAACCTAAAGAGCACTAAAATAACAGGGAGAGGGAGGAAATACTTAGTTGTAACACGTTCCTCCCATTATGAGGTTTTGTTTGGGACTGGAAATGGTGAAGTAATGTCACTTATGCCCTTTCACTCTTTTTTCTTGCACTATGATTTTATAACAGCAATGTTAATAGCATAATGTGACTGTCATAGCAAAACCTTGTATTTAAGGGGTAACTTTACAGGAGAGGCAAAACGATTTTCAGCTTCAATATGCATTAATGTAAAGAGATTTTCATTTTAATTCTAGACCATTTCTCTTGGTTCATTAATCTCAAAATGCTCAGCTGATATTTTTTCAAATGGTGCCTGAGGTGTATGAGGTTTTGATATGACAGCAACAATAAACAGAAATAATACATCAAGGTTCTTAGGTTTTTTCCTAATAGACGAATTTCTGCATGGTATGTTCATGGTATATATTGCTCGCATGCAGTTTGCAGAGAGTTGTTTGGCACACCAAGCTATCTCCTTGAAGGTTGAAGGTGACTTTGAGTATGTGTGTGTGTTTGTAGTAAAGAAAAGCCCAGGGCTTTTGGAGATCCAGTCCCCTCCCCCACTGCAGAGGAACAGCAGTTTTGCGGATGATCTGGAGCTGGAGCCAGAGAAGGACAGCCTTATCCTGCCTGTCACTCATGTGTCGCAGTGAGTAGGAGCACAAAACCACATACATACATATATCCGATGTGCGCCACATGGCCTGTGTCCCAGAAAGAACATTTCCTTCCAGCAAACATGACAAACACGAGTCTTATGCAGCAGTGAAGTTGATTAGTCTGATTTATTGACACTGGGTTTAATACTGTAATTTCAGTTAACACAGTACTGTGCAAATGTTAGAGAATCCTTCATTTATTTAATTTCGAGTCAAAACAGCCTTTGAAGTTGGAAAGTAAAAACTGAACTGGAGTTCAAAAAATGATTAAAATGTACAGAGAAAACTCCTAACAACTGTGCAAGACCTGGTAGACCACCAAAACTGTCCCTGTCAGATAAACAGTACTTAAAGTGTTTGTCTTTGAGAAAGAGGAGAAAATCAAGCTCTAATCTGAAAAAGCACATAGGTTTTTCTTCCATCCTTCCACTGTGAGAAGACAACACTATGGGTCTGAAAGGATGTGTAGCTGTAAAGAAGCTGAGAAAAGGAAATAGATCAAAAAGAAGAACACTTGCACTAGAACACCGAAACAGGACATCTGAGATGTGGGGTAAGAGAGCCCAGACCTGAGTGTGCTTGGGATTACTTGGATCATGAGAAGCAGAAAATGCAACAAACGTCTAAGACTGAACTTTGGAGGTGTGGAAAATATCTTTGCAGATTTCTTTGAAAAAAATGAAAGCAAGTTTCCATAAAGAGGGAAGCTGTAATAAGAGTAAAGGTGGACACACTAAATACTGAAAAAATTATATTTGGTTGTTGAGGCTTCTGTATAATTTTCTGTCAAATATATGTTTTTCCTTATACTAAAAGATGAATACCTTGTATTAGGCTAATAGCTGTTTTAACTGGAAATTAAATAAATGAAGGGTGCTCTCTGATTTTGCGCAGTACTGTGTATTGTGTCTCTTTTAAGTTAGTATGCCACCATGTATATTTTACAAATTTTATCATTAGCATTTATACTTCATCTGCAATTAGTACATAATAAATCTAGGTGCTATCAATTGTCTGCAGTTCTGACTGTCAGGGTTTGATATCGTAAAAATAAATGGTTCTTCTGAGCGATACCAAAGGAGCCACTTTTAATTAACTACAGAACCTTTTTTTTTAACTAAATAACCTCCACATAATGTAAAGGTGCTACAACACTTGCAGTTCTTTCTGAAAAATGTCAAAGAACTTTGGAGGTGTGGAAAATGTCCATTCTGTAAGATTAATTTTTAAAAGTGTACTGTCCTGTTACACTGTGACATATTCTTTGTCTCGTCTTGGTTAGTGTGCCACAATGTACTTAAAGGTTACACTTTAGCTTGGTGTTATCACCAGCAGTTAGTACCTGATTATCTGCTGTTAGTGCCTAATTAAATCCAACGCTGTGTGAATAGTCTCAGTAGTCTACTAATGTCCTCAATCA
Source organism: Colossoma macropomum (assembly GCF_904425465.1). Classification (NCBI taxonomy): domain Eukaryota; kingdom Metazoa; phylum Chordata; class Actinopteri; order Characiformes; family Serrasalmidae; genus Colossoma; species Colossoma macropomum. Next base: position 12,369,373 of record NW_023494797.1, read on the forward strand.
CCTGATTCTCTGCTCAGAACAATTACACTTTCTCCTTGTTTAAAACAAGCTGTACTTGTTCGGCCCACCCTATAACGTCTAAAACATCACCATTTTGAGTTTTTGTTGGCAAAGCTGATGGAAATGAGCAGATTTCCAGAGTCTGTTGGTTCCCATGGAGAGAGCTCCTGGGTGTGGATTGCCTGTGAGTGGTCTATTAGCTGTATCTCTGCGCCCCATTAGCTGTGTAGCATGTGGAACAGTCCAGAGCCCATGCTCTGCCTGCTGTTTGTTTTCCACACACACAGGGTGTGTACTGTATACCTCCCACAGAGACAAAGACAGTGCTGTAATGCAGAGTGATTTGGTCAGTTTGTATGACATGGATAGGTTGTCATACTTGTTGAGTCGTTGTAAATGGGCTGTAAGGACGTGGCCTTTTTGCTCTGCTGTGACGGATGTGCTTCAGTTCTCTGGCATTATGCCTTGTAGACCACTAGAGGGCAGTGCAGATGTTTCCTTTTGCTCCAAGCGATACATTCAGCTGCCAGTGCATTGTTCCCTGTGCTCTAGGTTAAATGGCAAAGCAATGTTTCTATTACTTGCTTAGAAAGAATTTGCTGTGTAATGTGAAAGCATCCCATGACCTATAATTACAAAATACAAGCAACGCAAAGATTAAAATTCATACTGCTGGGTCTGATGGTCATGCAGCTATCATTCAAAAGAGCATTTCTGTTTTATAGAGACACAAAAGACATTTTTACATTGTTTGAAATGCACTTTTAAATCAGGAGCAGTTAGGCAGCATTTTTTCCCTGTGAATCCTGTAGAGATGTAACCATATAAAGTATTGTATTTTATTAAATTGTATTGAAGCGTATTGTATTGCATCATGACTAGCATATTAGCTTGCAGCTAGACCGTTAGATTGGGACAATATCAAGCCTAACTCTAAAACTTTAACATATTAGCTTAAGGCACATTTTCAGCCACATCTTATTTTTGCTGTATTTAAACATGCATCAAATTTAGACACCACATATTGTATTGTATCGAATTAAAGTCTGTGTATTATTACACCTAGGGATGGGCGATATGGCAAAAATATCATATCATGATACTTAAAGATATGTTTACGATCCACAATATGTATCATGATATTTTGACACAATGCATTAGTATTGCCACATTTAAAAACAGCCATCAAAAACTCTGGGTACAATAACAACAAAACAAATAATACAGTGTTTTACTTTCTGTACTGCGCTAAATCCAGTTAAACAAGTCTAATAGTCCTTTCTTTGCAAGTAAACATGCAGTTGTTCAGTGTTTTTCTAAGTAAAAACAATGTCCACAATATGCTCAGAAATTCATATCTTTTATTATGATAACAAAAATTTGATCACAATAAGATATCATCATATTGTCCACCTCAATCCTGGGTGACTATTATTACTCATTTAATGCCATTTGCAAAGCAAAGACTTTCTAACCATTTAGTCTCATTTTAAACCAGCCTCCAAACAATAGTGTACAGCTCCAAAATATCCTTATCATAAACTTGAATTTGGTTATGTGGCCCCTGTGCAGTTTTTTGCCATCAATGTCTTCGTTTAAATGGATGGTATGACTTTTTTTCTCCCAGCTGGGGATTTGATTTGTTCCACCTCTCTTCTCCTGTCCTCTCCCTTCTTCAGCACACATATTACATCTCCTCCACAAAGGCTCTCTTGTCACTGCCTGCCTCTGTTTGATCTTTGAAGTTTAATGAGCTTTCACTCATCTCACACTGAGATGCAATGGTAACAGCTGGCTCTCTCTTTTTTATATCCCTCTCTCTCTCTCTCCCTCTTTCTCTCCCTCTCACTGTGGGTCGGATGCGTGTTGTTTATTTGTTTATCTTTGACAAAGCAGATAAAAACAAAACAAAAAAATGCAATACGGCAAAGGCGAAAAAAACTCTGCTTATCTCTCTCTTCCACAATATTCCTCTCCTATCTTTCTCTCTACTCTCAGGGCATGTTACTCACAACCTTTCTCCTGCACTGACCTCTGACCTTGGCCTGTTAACTTAAGAGGAGGGAGAGGCCCAGAGCCCTCCCCGTGTCTGCAGCTGAAGCAGCTCGGCTGCGCTGGGGGTGGGGGAGAGAACAATGCCGTAACTACGCTTCTCTGACTGTGTGCACACACTTTTACGCACACACACGCACACACTTACAGGCAATAGGACACACTTTCATTGGCCCACACTGCTGCCCACTACACTATACAAAAATACCAGGTCAAAAATATCAGCAGAGAACTCAAAGGGCCCATATCCTACATTTTTGTTGTATTTCATTATTTCATTTTTTTTGCAAAGATCCTTGTGTGATGCCTGTTTAGGCCTTAGATCTTAGTGATGCCTTTCAAATTACACGTTCTAACTGAAAATAAGTTAAGCCGTCTTCAAAAGGGACAAACTTTAATATGCAATTTGTTATTGAAAATTATAGTGCAATTTATATTTATTTGAGTTAAATAATAAAAAAAAAGTTAAAAAAAGTCAAAATGCAATTAGAATACAATATGCTGTAACTCTTGAACAACGTTTTACCATATTTTATTTTATTATGTTTTTATTTTTATTCTATTTGGACCAACCATTTTTACATACATACATCATTTTCTATGATATGGGCCCTTTAATGTTCGAGGGATGGATAAGCAAATTTTATTTGGTTTTATCTGGTTTGACGTAAAATATAAAGTAAATTAAAAAATAAATAAAACAAAATAAAATTTAAAAATGAGATTTTATTCTAAGTAATTTTGGACCGTTTACATTGGTCCATTTAGTATGAAATATTCACATAAAGTTGTAAAATATATAAATGTTAAGTTTTGACACAAAAGCACCAATATGCAAAAGAATTTTGGATTTGATTTAATGTCAGACAGCTTGAAACTCCAAGCAGCGTGTTCACATTTCAAAGTAGCCATGTTTCCTTCATGTAATATTTTTTGTGTTACAAAGTGCTACGTAGTGCTGTGCAGGGCCACGCCTGCTCCTGGCCAAGGTGAAAAGCGCTGGAATCACAGCAGAAGCAGGTGCATGAGCGAGTGAGAGAGTGAGTGAATGAGCGAGTGAGTGGGTGAGTGAGTGTCCGTCTGCTTTTGCTCAGATTTGCTCCTCTTGCCTTGTGACAGTGGGGTGTGTGGTTTACCAAAGGCTCAAAAGATTGATTTATTCTCAGCAAACAGAGAAGGGCTTCTTGTGGTCATGGCAGGGCCCGGTCGTCCACTCCAGCCCAGAGACAAAGAGCCATTGTCTGCAGCTTTACGCACGCCGACAATAGCCTGATTGACAAGCAGCTCCAGTCGTACTGGGCTCCTGAGCTAAGACTGCAATGGCAGCTTTGTTAGAAACACTCTTATCGTAAGAAACAATCACCTCAGGGCCTGGTGAGGCTTGTGTTGTTCGATTTGGCCATGTTGTAACAGAGTGATAGCTGCAGATCTTGTAATTTTTTTAAGTTATGTCACAACGTTTGGCTTAAAGGGCCCATATTCTACATTTTTCATTTATATTTTTCACCCTGATGTCCAAGATTATATGTCCCAAAACATGATCCATTTTTACATGACCTCTGTTTAACCCTTAGATTTTTGTGTTTTCTTTACATATACCTTTTAGACTGTTATATATAAATTAGCTCTGTTCTGATTCGCCGCCCTATGATGCACCTTACTTAAAAAGCAGTCCGGGCTGAAACACTCTTTATAACTTCAACGAGAATGGGCGGAGCTGAACTACTCTTGGCTGAATAGGTGTTTATATGTAAATATGTTCGTAAATATGCATGGACTCTTTAATTCATTATAAAGTCTGCTTCTCAGAGACCTACCATGAAATACATATATTAATGTACTTAAATTTAAAAACATATTAGTTATTTTTGGGTCTCACTTTATTTGGATAACTGTAGTCCCCTATAGATTATCTACAGATGTTTAAATGTTTAACAAATTATCTGTTGAAACCCAGTTGATTCTAAACAGTGGTGGGGTTAGGGTTAGGACTTGGACCAGGATTAGGGATGGGAGCTGGGTGAGGGTTGGGTTTAGGTTTTGGGTTGAGATTAAGGTTATGGTTAGGTTTAGAGCCAGGTTTAGAGTTTGAGAAAATGATAGTAAATTTAGTAGATATTTAGTTGAATGTAACTTAAAAGTAAATTAAGTGTCTACAAAGCATCCAAAGTGTACTATCCAAATAAAGTGTTACTATTTTTTGTTGTTAAAGACCAGTAGAACACAGTTATGGCTGAAATTTTAAAAACCCACTGAAAACAGGAAATAGCCCAGTTCATATTGAATGAGAATCTAAAATTCATAAGTATTACCTGTTAGAACTGACTCAGTGTACTGTCTGTGCTGGTGTGTGTGCGTGTGTGTGTAACAGAGTGAGTAGGAGTGTGCGAGGCATGCTGAATAGGACAGGATCGTTGGCTCACTAATGCCTCTTCAGCGCGGCTTGCCAGCACAAGTCTCTTTATCTGGGCCGTCACGGCCGCCCTTTCTTCCCTCTTTAACAGTAATTGCGTTTCGTTACAGTGTGTCAGAGCTAACAAGGGACATGGAGCGAGAGTCAGCTGAGAAGACAGAGAGACTGAGAGGGGGAAGGAGAGAGAGAATAGGGAGAGAGAGAGAATGAGAGAGAGAGAGAGAGAGAGAGAAGAGAGAGAGAAGGATGCAATGCAAGTAAGAACACATTGCTTATGATTCTTTTGTATTTCAGAAGAAAAACTCCCAAAATATCCCAGATGATTCTCTCTATGTTATCAAAAAATTCAGCAGAACACACCAAGAACGCAGAACTAAAACTTTTTAAATTTGTCATTGTCACACGCAGTTCGACATGTTCTTGTTAGGCCCTTTGTTGTTTCTTATTATTTCAAATGTGCAGTGCTTTCTAGGAATTGCATCACTTTTTTTCTTTTCTTTCTTAGAAAGCTGGCCCATTTACCACCACTATTTTTGTCTTGTGTTTTCAATGCCCACTTTCCTTCTCATTTACAGATATTTTGATGATATATCTGTGTAACTCATCACTTTAATGTCTGATTGGTCTAAAAATTATTCAAATTTAAAGTTGGCTTCTGTTGATATCAGTAAAAATAACATTGTTACAATCAGAATCAGGATCTCTTTATATACCAGTACATTAGGGCTGAAAGATTATATCAAAATAGCAATTTGAAAGTGTACTACTTTCAAATTACAAGAGCTGCAATTTTTATTATAGCTTACATTATCAACAATGTTGTCTTAAAAAAGATGTAAACAAAGTCTTCCAGAGTAGTTTGATCTGAAATGCTCCGTTGTAGAGAAACTTACTCAAAAAACAGATTTATCGCTATATATACTTGATCAACTTTACATATAAAAACTCACAAGACACATATAGGTGGTTTTGGACAGTAAAAAATTGGCTTGCTTTGTTTTGCACACATCTTAACCCCTGATTCCAATCACCACCACTGTAAAAATAATATCTGAGTCAGTCAGTTTCTCTACAGTGAACCATTTCCCATCAAACACTCTCTGAATGACTTCGTTTACAACTCAAATATGTAATTTTGAAAAATCAGTGGAATGCTCCTTCAACAAGTTTTATTTAACCTAATAACAGGAAGCTTGTGAAATGCCCGTAGATAAATAAAACCGGTCAGAAGCAACACCCATGCACTGTGTACAACACAACCACAACTAGCTGGCAGTCGTGGCTCTCTAAACACTAAGCGTTCAAGCCTCAAGCCAAAAAACTATATATGCTGCTCTTCTTGGCCAAAATAACTTTTTTACAGAAAGTAAAGCCTGTCGCAATTAGATATTTTCAGCCTTGGAGTACGTGTTGGATATAGGAGTTTGTTTTGGCAGCTTGGAAACTGCACTGTAGAGAGAACCACATTGACAGGAGCACTGGATAAATACACAAGGCACAGGAGGTGAATAACACAAATCACTTCAGAGACAAATATACCTAGGGGCCTGTGTTTACCTCAAAACATGAAGTTAGAACATAAAAGTGACAATATTGTAGGCAAACAACAGTGGCTGCCATGGGCGGCGCCACATATGAAGATGTGCATGAACGTGCTGAGTGGCAGTTATTTGTCTGCTTGGGAGCATGTGAGGCAGCAGGTTTGAGACATAAGCCGTTTAGTCATGGTGCAAGCCAGAAAGGCTTGCATGTCGATGGCAGCACCACGGTGCTCTGACTCAACCTTAATAAGGATATTTAATACTCTGTGTGTTCGCCTAGCCCTTTGATTATGAGGATGAAAGAGAGTTTTGCCTGACTGAAGCCACGGGGACCCGTGTGTCGGTGTGTGTGTGTGTGTGTGCGTGTGTGTGTGTGTGTGTGTGTGTGTGTGTGTGTGTGTGTGTGTGCGGGGTTGTTTTTGTGTGTTTTCAGGACAAGAATGTCCTGACCTATGAGGAAACCAGACAGAAACAGTAACCAACAGTGTCGGGAAGAGCTTACTTTAAAAATAAATACATATATAGTTTTCTTTTGGTTACTGAGGTCAAGGTTAGGGTTTGGGCACCCCGGTTAAATTACATTTTTCTCTGTAGAGGATATGTCAACTTATTATCGTTGCGAAATAAAGGTAGTTAAGTAATATACACGTTGGGCGTGATACATATAGGTATTTACATCTATATGATATATAAGTAGTTACATGTAAAACATATGGATCATCATCATTGTTATATGTTGATACTTCTGACCTACCGTTGGAACTAACCCTTGTATCTCCAAAATAGTAGCTTCACAGGAAAAGGAAAACCTTGTCTTTACTTATAATGGAAATTAATGTAACATAATTTGTTCATACATGTACTGTGCAAATGTGTTAGACACCTAAGAAATTTGTTTAAAACCATTTATCTAGGCAATAACTGGAGTTTTGTTTGCAAAAACACCACAGAGCATTAGAAATTCTCTTTGAAGACTCCAGCCGTGGATTTGTTCAATTCCTTCACAAGCACACCTGATTAATTCAATGAAGAATTGATTTTACAAAGCAGGTACTGGATGATAACAGCAATTAATACTGTTTTTTCCTTGAGAAGACGATTGGAAATGGCTAAATATGGCTGAATGTCATACATAAAATCAATACTAATTGTGTTAATGTTATTTGCATTCATAATGCTTACCATCCAGATAAATAGCTTTTTTAAATATTGTTGCTGTCCAAAAAAACAAAAGATGCATCTACAAAATGTTAACCATACAGGGAAAGACAAAAACATTCTTAACTGAACGTTAATCTCAGGAGATTTTATTTCAAGTATTTCTGGGCCATTTCTGTTGCTTCATTTGCCATGGCATTTTCACACAATGTAAAGGGCATCTGCTGTGCTCCAGTGAAAAAACTGAAAAAATTAAGATGCATTTTTATTTGAACATGGACAATATAATTTTGTCAGGTGCCTACAACTTTTACATATACAAAACTTATAGGAAAAAAAACTCATATTCCCAAAATGGTATCTTCACAGGAAAAGGAAAAAACATACTTTACTTTTAATGTAAATCAATGGAACCAGACTTTTTCGCAAGTCATTTTGGGCCGTTTCTTTTGGTCCATTCAGCTTGAAATTTACACACGATGTAAAGGCCAACAATTTATGTCTAAAACTGAAAAATGACAAAATTGGAGTTACAAGGTTTTCTTCCGACAGCAGTGATATGTTGCATGTATATAAACTGAAGCTCTGACATTGTTTAAAAACAAATGTCTGTGTGTGTATGTGTGTGTGTATGTGACATCCATAGCCCTATGCCCCTGACCCAGCTTGAGGGCCTGACTGACAATCCTCTGGTTTCCAGCTTCTGGTCAGTGATTATCAGTCCTTGGAGCCTCACATGCGCTTATCACTGCTGACCACTTATAAAAACGTCATTGAGGCATTTGAGCTGAAAGCGGAGGAGAGGGCCGGTGTTTGGATTAGCAAGCTTTTATTGCGCAGAAGTCTCCCTGCAGACTGCAGCTAATCAGAGTGTTGTTCCCCTCCTCCTGCAGGGTGCTATTCTTAGACCCGCAGTCGGGGCCCCTCCAGCCTTTTAGTGCCCCAGTGCTGTACTCCCAGAGCCTATGGAGCAACACAGGCACACAAAAGGACTTCAACTTTTGACTCTGGAGAGACGAGGACAAGAGTGCACTCTGACTCGGCTGGGGGTGGGGTGGGGCTGGCTGTGTGTGTGTGTGTGTGTGTGTGTGTGTGTGTGTGTGTGTGTCGGAGGGGGTTACTATGGTAACAGACTCGTGGCTGTTATGTGTCACGTGATATGTTTTCTGGAGTATAAAGCATTTGAGGACAAGCTTTATTACTCATTTCTCACTAGCTTAGTCATGGGGATTTTTGTCTGAGTGTAGTCTGTATTTAGAGTTTCAAAATGATGACATATGCAGAAAGGGTGTGTGTCTTTAACACTACACAGTCAAGACTTTGTGAGTATTTCATACTGAAAGAGATGAATAAAATTTTTTTTCATAGTTTCACGTGCACAATCTAAAACTAGGGATGAACAATTTGAGCATAATGTCTAATTGTGGTAAATTGTGAATATCTTAGCAATACTGTGGCAATGTAAAGCTGCACCATGTCATTTATTTAATAAAATTAATAGAAGTAGCATTACTGTATGGAAAGAAGCTAATATATGGTGTCTGTGTGCTGCTGCGAGAGATCGTCAAAAGTCTGAAATATTAATTTAAACGCAGGAGCTTTGGGTCAGATTTTGTGTTTTTTCAGGCCACATTGTACATCTTTATGTATTAACATCACATCCACAGGCTCAAAAAACAGGTCTGGCTCTGTGTTTAGGTCTGAAATACAAAATCAACATTATACTGCTGAAGATATGACAAAAGTAGATCATTCACTTACATCCTCGGAAGACATGTCCCTCACCAAGTTTCGACTGCGTTCTCTTTGAATACTCTTTCAGTGCACTCGCAATCACCAGATTCATCTGCTCGGGGAAGGGGCACAACCGATGTTACAAAATGTTCTTCCACACATAATACACTTCCACCAAACAAGTCTCCAAATCCCCAACATTTACATAGTGTAGCTTTACATTGCGATTGATTTTCTATAAATAAAGATAGAGGGTGGATTATTTTGGCCAAGAAGACCAGAATATCCACTTTTTCTGAAGCTTGAATGCTGAACATTGTGTGCCAGACTGCCAGTCAGTTGTGATTGTGTTGTACACAACGCATGGTTGTTGTTTTTTGTTGGTACTGATCGACAGGCAGTTAACAAACTCTTTGTTATTAGGTTATATTTCCCCACATAAAACGAGACAATGTTTTAATAATGTGATCAATATTGCATGCAATTTTGAAATAAAAACAATAAGTCTTTCAGCCCTGTCTGACACACATATATTTATATCCTTGTGTCATCCTACACATCATTTTATTACCACACAGCTGTGTGTTTGTTAGTCTCTGCATGTTTTCCTTTCCCTGTATGTGTGTGTTTTAGAGTATATGTGTGTGTGAGTGTGTGTGTTGACTGCCCTGCACTTGCTCTGGCTTAATGTTTCTCTATCTTGATGATAAGATTAGAGAGAAACTCCAGAAACAGATTGTTTTCCTTCCTGTTTGTCTAGTCCTGATTACAGTCAGATTAGCTGTGCCCTGCTTGGAAGAGGTCAGATGAACGACAGTTAAAGAATTGCCTGCCTTTCATAAAAACAAACATTTCTATTCTCTAACGATCTAATAATTTCAGCTATGATTATTGCTTACCAAGTCATCTTTTTCCTTGTCATTGTTACTGTTGTAACAAATCCTCCAAGATGTCAACTTTACAGGATAGTAAACTTTATAGGATGGTCAGTAAAACCTTGTGTCTCCAAAATGGTAACCGTTATGTGGTTTTGTTTTGTCCTTGTGTTAACATGGACAGCACTAGGATTTCATTACAATCCTATTACATCTTTTATTACATCTGTTCATGCTAATGATCTGTGCAAGATTTCATATCATTGTTCTGGAAACAAAACCTTTTATCTCCAAAAGGTAGGCAAAAGAAATCCCTTAACTTTAATATACTTTAATTTAACAGTGTAGGGGAGAGAAGGGCACAACCCCACACATTCTGGCTTTAGCCTAATCATTTTAAAAGTACAGTCATATGCAAAGGTTTGGGCAGAAAGTTTTGTTAGTTAGCATATCCTCTACAGAGAACACACCTCTGCACATTTTAATGTCAAGTTACTATTTATCTGCTGAATTTTGGAATTATTTTCTGAAATTTTGGCCTGTGCAAAGGTTATGGCATATTTTATATTTTATGTTGCATTTTTTCCCAATTTGTTAAACTCAAATAAACACAAATTTTGCACTAAATTTTGCAGACAAATGCCATATTTAAGTTAACTTATTTTCACATTTAAAAAAAAGTAATTAGACTAAGAGTGTTCAAACTGTTAGGCATACGACTGTATTTGAGCAATTGTAATACTTTTGATACAAGCAACCTACACATCTCTGATACAAATGAAAGCATCGTCAGCATTGTTTCCAGCACCCACCGTTCAAGAACAGTTCAGCCGAAAGTGTCGCAGGTGCAAGCGTTAGGACTGGTTCGTTGTAACAGATGTAGAAGCAGTTACTAAAACATCTGGTAAATTAGTGCAAAACACAGTTTATTCAATACTGTTCTATGTGGTTTGAACCAGACACGCTTTCCAACCAAAATACATAAAAATTGATTCATCAAAATAAATATGATCATGAAAAGAGAGTGTGGTAATTCTTTTAGACTACAGATTAGAAGAGCAAATATCAACACAATAATTGACATAGTTTGTTTTTACATCTATGGTATGTTTCTGATGAATCTGTGCATAAATTATATGGGATGGTATGGGCTTCTCTCATTGCTTATTTTAGGAGACTTAGACCTGCGGTGTGGAGGCTGTAGTTTAGCCTGACTAGCTCTCACTGTGAGTAGTTTACATGATCCCAATTATCCCATATTATAGCCACCAAGAAGGCCAATAAAATAGTATTGAAAAAAATGTCATTTGTATGGCACAAAATCAGTCTTCATGTGGAAATGCACGAAAAATCTGTCTGATTGCAATCAAATATTGCAGATGAGATTGCTATGGTAATATACACATACCACATACCACTTGAACTTAACTGCAAAAAATGTCCACATTTTACCCCATGTGAGCTCTCATTATGCAACATTTCTGTTGCTCCATTTGTTATGAAATGTTCACTCAATGTAAAGGACTGTTTGCATTTTAGATTTTTGAAAAATGGAATTAAAACACAATTTACAAGGTTTTGATGTGACAGTGATAATATGCTGATCTTCAAATGCCTGTGTCAGACTCATGCTATCATTTGGTCTGTAAGCCAGGCAGAAAATCCTCCTCTGTCCTCTCACCTTGTTTACTTCTCCCATTTCCTTGCTAATGACTCCTCTCTGTAGTGTTCAGACTGTTTACCTCACCACTCCATCTCCACAGCATCACTATCAGTTCAGCTCCAATCAAGGCCACAGATGCACCAAACAAATCTTTTGTCCTCTGTGCTTGAAAGACGTTGCCTGCAGCTAGTGCTCCAGGATCAGCTGTCCTTTGTTTTACCCCCGCTGGTGACCGTGCAGCACAGCAAGCCCAGCCTGAGCTGAGGTCAGTAATTAAAGGGCAGGGCCTTGTTTAGTCGAACACGCCCTGTTAGGCAGAGCTCAGTTCGTTTGATACATGTGGGCGGGCTCTTCGGAGCGGGGTGTTGATGGCAGTAATGGTGTGGCTGTTTCCTGTCCCACGCTGCACCTCTTTGATCTTTATTTGGTGTGCTTGTCACTGTCATTGTCACAAGCACAACATCCGTTAGTATCCACACAGACAAACACGCACATTATGACCTTTAAACTGTTCTGGTCACTGGTAGATTACAGAGGGATTGCTTGAATTTGATGCGTTGCTTTTTCTTTTAACCACAAATCTTGATCTTGCACTAACATTAGGTCACATGTTCACATGGGTTCCCCTTTTGAGCTTTGGCTCCAAGGTTTCTTCATTATGTTTTTTCCTTAGCACTGTTGCGCCAGGATTTCTGCAAAGCTTTGCTTCTACACCTGATGGAAAAATGCTATACAAATATAACTTTTAACATATAGAACTTAAGACATTTTGAATCTTAGGTAGTTGTTCCTTTCTTTCATTGTTTTTAAAGGCTTTTCTCTTTACAAAAAGCAAAATAATTAGAGGCAAACAAAGCAGTAGTCTCATTTTTCCTTTCTGACCTACACCAAGACATAACAGACAGTTCAAATATTACCAGTGGTGAGCCATGACTATTAGAGCTAGGCCTTCTGTCTAGCATCCTTATGGGATTTTAATAGTATGTCAGCACTACGCTAACAGCAATTCAAATGAATATTTCTTATCTGACATTTGAAGCTTGTAGAAGACATTATATATTTTATTTGACGCTTGTAGCATCTATATTAACATATATTTTACTTTGTAGCATTTTCACACTGACTCAGAGCCCTGAGATACAGCTACCACTGTTTTTTCGCATGTGACTAAAGCGCACTGGTCAGGTTATCACTTGTATTCAGCCAGTGACGTATCTAAGACTTTCAGAAAGCCTAGAGTGACATTTTTTTCCTCACAAAAATGTATTTCTTTCATGTTTTCATTTTTTTATGCATAATGGGATATTATTAGGATTTTCAGCACCAAAAATACATCAATCATGAATTTTTATGACTGTTTCTAATGGCTATATCAGACAAATTGGCTAATAGCTAAATCTTTTGACTAGGTTTTATTAGCTTTTTTTAACCCAAACCTCAAAGCCAAAGTTGCTATATAAGTGACATAATTTGTTCTTTAATGAGCCAAACTGGCATTTTATATTTGTAAATAATATCAGTTTAAATAACATGAATCGAATGAAAATATGAGAGGCAACTGACTGTTTACGGGTGTAGCAGCAGCAAATACAGCATGAGTGCACTTATCTGGCTATAATTATTTATGTTATTAAATTCCAACACAGACTGGCAAAAATCAAAATAATAAACATTGCGTGTTTGCAGCAAAAATCTGCCAATTACAGTAGCTGATTACAAATGCGCACTCCATTCAGATACTGTTTGTTTAAAAATGCGGATCTTTGAAAGGCAAAATGGCTAAAATGCTCTTCCCTTCTATGGACAGATGTTCTTGTCACCTGGCTAATCATAAGAACTCCATGTTAATTAACTCTCATCACATCTTCTGCTGTGTGCTAGTGTTTACACCTGTACATTTGAATCCTTTATCTCAGTGTTGTCTTCCATCTCTTTTGATTTTCAGACAAACTTCTTTTTTTTATAGTGAATCTGCTACTCTTTTCACATCTGGCTGTTATCAGCCAGGGTGAAATTGGATTGGGTAATGGAAAAGAGAATCCTCTTCCTCTTTCACTCTCTATCTCTCTCCATCTCTGTCTGTCTCTCGCTCGCCCTGCCGGTCCCAGGGGAACTCTTTCTCTCCTTTGCCTAAGTTCTTGCCAGTGTTTGCCATTAGCCAGGCTTTGTGCCAGCACCAGAGGCAGATGGTGACCCTGATGAGGTCATGAGACCAGCGTTGCTATGCTGGTAACCAGGGCTGGGGAGAGGAAGTGGCGCTGCCTCGTGGACAGATGGGTTGGTTCCCATGTTCCATCCCCCTCCACTCTCTCTTACTCTCTCTGCCTCTCTGCCTCGCTCTCCCTCTCTCTCTCTTTCCTTTCTCTCTCACTCACATGCGCACTCTTTCTACAATCTAGTGGTCTACTGGAATGACCAACGTCACTTAAGGTCTAATTCCAGAACACTGTGTTCTTAGTTATCCCTGTTAGGCACAGTGCCTAGATCACAGAGGCACTCCTAAAAGCAGCGGAGTGTCCATAAGGTTAAGGCAAAGATTCTTAGTCCTGGTCCTTTTGGTGCTTTCACTGCTCTAAAACACCTTATCCAACTAATCAGCTTGTAAACAAATCTTTCCGGAGTTGAGGAAGATGTTTTAGAGCTGGGAAAACACCAAATTGACATGCATGAGTTCATGGCAACTGTTGCCAGGTTGGACAAGCTTTACAAAACGTTAGCAAACGTCCCGTTCAGCTCGCTGCAGAGTGTTGAGTTTCCAGTTTAAAATGCTAATGAGCTGAACCATGTTGCTCTAATCAAAACTGAGGAAGAAGTTGTTACCATGTTAATGTTAGCTTAATCGCACAACCAAAAAAAACTACACCCAGTACATCCAGTGCTAACAGTCTAACTGTAGGTATTTTTACAGAAACTGAGTTGCACTGTAAAAAAGATTCATTGGATTAACTTAACTAATTTTGCTGCCTTAAATTTTTGAGTCTCTTGAATCTCTAAGAGTAAGTAAACAGAACAATAAGCTGTCTTACATTCTCTAGACACTATTTGAAGTTCAATAAAATCAAAATCTTAATGGAGGCTTGCCACTTGCATTTTAAGGTTAAACATCAAAACATTTTTTAAAGTGTGTACCACAGTTTCTCATTAGGTACAGTAGAGTTTTTGACAACTTTCTGTAAAGGTTGAAGGTCTGAAAGAATGTATTTGTATCCAGAGCATGGATAGGTCAATTGTGCAGGGCAGATTTACTCTAGGACAAAGGCTGGGGACAACTCTCATAAGGCTTCCAGTGTCGTCCCACGGGATGACAGCATTTATATTGTCCTTATGTTAGATAGACTACGATTGTCTGGCGTCTTTCATGACTGAAGACAAAATAGCCAAATGTTCTTTCAGTTATGTAATGCATGTCTTACCCTCCAGTGGAATGTAAGACGTGGGCCAAGACTGATGTTCTGAATAATTGTGCTCCTCTTGAAGACAGCTTGTTATTCATACTTAGCCATTCGTATCAGCCAGGGCTTCTTTCTGTTCTCCACTGCAATCATCATAATGGAAGTAGTTTGCTTGGTTGCTTTATTGGAGTGGTTCTGCATGTTCAGCGCTTTTCCAGGTTGACCTTGTGTTTTTTTCCTAACTACACTTTGAATTTATTTGCAATTTGAAATTAATTGAGAGGAATCACAGAAGCTCTAAAATCAAGAATGTTACAACTTATAACTACGTCAATATTTCTACTTCTTACTATTGGTAACTTGCCTAGATCACTGATTCAAGCCCTGAATAGCTCACCAGGGAGCCATATATTGCCAGTTGCCTGGAGCCATGCATATATGTATTATCTTCCATTTCCCAGTGCTTTCCTTGCCAAGGAAGATCCAGACTCCCTCAGGCAGCCGTGTCCATGAAGTCATGCAGGCCTCATAGCCTGCAGCCTGTCTAATGCTAATGCCTTCCTTTGAAGGGCTCTTGTGACTGAAGTTGGTGTGACACACACCAGATGGGAGCATTAGTATGGCAATACAGCACAGTATGGCAGTACAGCACAGACCAGGGCACAAGGATTGACACATATATACATGCTCATTCTTCGTGATAAAGAAAAAATGCTAATTTTCAATTATACTAAATGATTCTATTGTGTAAGATAACAAGGAAATGTCCCCTCGGACAAACACTTTTGTTTTTATGCAGTGTGAGAGTGATACATATGTCCCATATGTTTTATATACTGAACTCATTGTCATGTTCATTGAAACCAGTTTGAGATGAGTTGTGCTTTGTGAAGAGGCGCATTATCTTGTTGGAGTAGTCACTGGAAAATGGGTAAATTGTGGCCGTGAAGGGATGCACATGATCAGCACTCATACTCAGATAGACTGCGGCATTAAAATGATGCTTGATTGATATTAGAAAGCCCAATGTGTGCCAAGAATTTAACAATAAGAATTTATGCCAAATTATGACCCTTCTATCTGTGCACCATGTCCAGTTTGGGTGAGCCTGTGCCCACTGTTACATCAGAGTCCTGTTGATAGCTGACATAAGTGGAACCAGACGTGGTCTTGTGCTGTTGTAGTCCGTCCACTTCAAAGTTGGATGTGTTTAGCATTCAGAGATGCTTTTCTGACCACCACTGTTGTAAGGAGTTACTGTAGATTTCCTGTCAGCTTGGACAACTTTGGCTATTCTCCACTGACCTAGTTTTTGTATAATTCTGTGTAAACTCTAGAGACATTTGTGTGTGTACATCCGAGGACATCAGCAGTTTATGAAATACTCAAACCACCCATGCATCTACAACCATGTGGTCAGAGTCACTTAGATCACATTTTTCCTAATTTTGATGCTTGATGTGAATTTTAAGTGAAGCATTTCACTACAACAACATGATTGGCTGATCCGATAATTGCATGACTAAACAGGTAAACAGGTTTTCAGGTTCTTAATAAAGTTGCCGGTTAGTTTATGTCAGTACCGAAATGTAAGAACATTATGTCCCATATGTGTGTGTGTGTAAGTAAGTATGTGTAAGGAGACTTTTCTGAGCATAGCCCTCAACCTAACCCTAATCATAACATCAGTAACAAAAAAGAAATGTTTTTTTTATATAACTTGAAACTTCTGCAAAAAGCACTTTGCTAGACCTGTAGATTTTCTTTACTTTTCCTACCAATACAGTACATGTAAATGTATGGACAAATACACTTGCTAACTCTCACAGTTGTATTTTTCAAAGGCTTTAACAGCTGAAAGCCTTGCGTTCCGCTCTATGAACTCCATGTCCTAGTTGTGACCCCTGCTTGTGTCTCTCAGAGAGCATTACCTGAGTCTCTGCCATCTGCAGGGACTGCTTACAGCCTCACCTGAGGGCCTTTCCCAAGCCAGATAGGATTGATTTGCAAATGCTTGTGTCAGAAGTGCACTCTAACTATGACTTGATGATGCTATTGGCGCTTTACAGCCTTATTGTCCTCACCTTTACTGGATGCCATAAAGCATTCAGACATACATTAGGCCTGGCATGAATTCAAACACACCCGGCAACCTGTGAGAATAACTGAAAGGGGGTTTCTTTTATCATTCTAACCATTTTATGCTCTTTAGGGGACACTGTTCCTAGCTTTGAAAAGCTATTTTAGGAGCGCTTTCTTACTGTAATGTATCTTTCTCACTGTCCTTTGCTCATCAATCATGACTGCCTCAATAACGTTATACATAAACATCCAGGTTGCGGGAATCCCACCGGGCTGCCATTCGAGTGATCCAGCGAATGCGGTACTTTGTGGCCAAAAAGAAGTTCCAGGTAAGACTTTTTGATGCTTATTAGTCCTGCTTTTCTGAAAGATTATTACTGTTACTTTGCAGTGGACAGGTAAGGTTATCTGCTTTTATACCAAGGTCTTTATGATTTGATGTAATCCTTAACAAACTCCTCAGTCATTTTTGCTGTGGCTGTGAATCAGTGTTCATCAGCATCAGATCAATTGTCACCAAAATATGCATAACATGCTGTTATTAGGTCTGAGTGAGAAGTTCTGATTTAATTGGTATGTAATGTCTCTCTTTGTACACTCAAGCTGGAGAGAGTATAAACTGAGCGCTAGCCCAAATGCTCTAGTTTGGCTGGTACATTTCATACACTACAGGTTACACATGTCTGTTGAAGTGAGGACTGTAGGGCTGGGCTGTCTAAAATAATATCACCATATTTGCTTGCTGTGAAGTCAGAATTATCACTCAGATGATTGCCTACTAGAAGCCCTGTTTTTAATGTGTCCAGCGACCCAGTAACTGTTACCATGGTAACAGCCCCCAGTGATGGTAAAAACCCATTTACTGCACTTTATAAAAACTTTGCTCATTTACTGATTTATTTCATGCAAACAGTAGCAAGACACTAGTGTTTCCACATTACTGAGCATTTAAAGACATTGGGTCATGTGATATTCTACAATAATATTGCCTTTATTGTACGTAATGTGCTGCATGCAGACATTATTCCTGGACAAAAAAACACCTAAATGATATAGTGCACATTATTGGACATCCTCAGACCACAGCATGAAGTTTTAGGCATTAGACAAAATGGCTTGGACTCAGGAAAAACATTGTGATTACTCAGCTCTCATCCAGTCAGACCAAGCTAAGTAGCTGCAGACACAATAATATTATACAGTTTTTTTTCTTAGTATAAAGCAGCTTAGTAGCTGAATACATAAAACAAATACAGAAATATGACAGTAAAATACTACCACAAATTTCACCACTATACATATATTAATATTTCTATGGTTTGAAAAAGATTACGCTTCAACTCACACACTATTACTGTTCACTCACCTGCCTTAAAATTACTGGACAAAGAAGCATTGCTATTAGTAGTAGTAGTGGTAGTGGTAGTATCTCTGTAAGTATTTTCTGATGCTTCTGGTCACATCGCCATTGTTGTCATAATGATAATAAGAAATAATAACACTTTTTCTTTTTTTTTAAACTTTCTTAATTCTTCCAGAATTATTATGAGACAGCTTCTAAGTCTGAAGTGGACACAGGAGCAAATGAAGCCAAATCTTTGATAATAAAAGATCTATGAAAGGGAAAAATGTAATTTGATATTGTTTGGCAAGCTGTTTAAAATTAAATCAGGCATATCTAGTTCTCAACATGGATGACTATTGACTTTTAAGTGCTGGCATCAAGTTACTTGTCAAACGTTGCAGATATCTGATTACATCACCCCATTGCCCGGCCCTAGTATTGTACAGACTGTCCCCTCCTCTTGCAGTAGACACTTGACACTGGTCACAGTTTTCTGTTGTGTTTTCTCTCTTTGTCCTCCTTCCTTCTTAGTGTCCTTTCAGTTGCCTTTGCTTACCATGCTTATGTATCTTTGAAATCCCCTCACCCCTCCTCCTCTGCTCCTCTCACACACTCGTGTGACGCCGAACACACAGTCATGACTGTGTGTGGGATGCTGTTGGCCAGTTTCACTCTGTCTAAACTCATGGCAGTGTTTGCTCTTCCTTGAACAGATTTACTCTCGTCTGAATTGGGTACTTCCCACCACAGACGTGTGAATGTTTGCATTTTTTTTGTCAGGCTTTCTTGCTTAAGCAACTTGAAACCTCAAAACAAACATGTGACTTCCAACATTCTCCACACATTACTCAGTGACTTCAAATAAAGTCAAACAGCTAAGGGTGTCGGAGCCCAGGCCTAATCAGGTTCAAAAGCGAGGAATCAGCGCTTGATCAATATGAAGGTTTGGCGTCGGCAGATGCGGCTTCTTTACTTCAAAGCCGAAAGAGATCTTAGCTTTCAGGCAACCTTTGATCTGAGGCTGGATTAATGTCAGGTGATGATGAAAGTGCTCAAGTGTTTCTCATAATATTCATGAATTAATTGCTTAGATGTATCCCATGTATCCAGTATGGCAATTAATCAGCAGTTAATTCCGATCATTCTGTTGAAGTAATTTGTCCATGCTGTTTATCTCCACATGCCAAGCAGTAGTTTCTGCCCTCTAAACTTTCAACACCGAATACAAAGAGACAAGTAGAAACAAAGCACTGTGGTGTGTATGTGTGTGTGTGTGTGTGTGTGTGTGCGTGTGTGTGTGTGTGTGTGTGTGTGTGTGTGCGTGTGTGTGCGCGCGTGTGTGTGTGTGTGTGTGTGTGTGTGTGTGTGTGTTTGCAGCAAGCACGAAAACCATATGACGTGAGGGACGTGATTGAGCAGTATTCTCAAGGCCATCTTAACCTCATGGTGCGCATTAAGGAGCTTCAGAGAAGGTCAGCATGTCTAGCTATCTGTGAACTGAAGGCTTGAACATAAATAGTTCTGGTGTCCTCATTCTCCAAATTTCTGTACCCTCTTTGTAGGAGTTTAACAGACACACTTTTAATGATATGAAACATGTTGTGGTTTTAGTAATGCTTTCTTTTACAGTCATGCAGGTTCTAGGTATTAACCAGGTCAGAATGAGGTACAAACTCCAAAGTACTAGGTCATTTTTTTGGGTAAAATGATGGTGACTTTAAAACAGTGTGATTATATTACACTGAAATGCCAAACAGGTTCTAGGCATTAACTGGCTAAGTGTGTAGTACAAATACCAAAGCGCTGTGTAATTATTTTGGGTAAAATAATAGTACACATACAGTCTAGATATAACACATTAAAATGCATAACAGATTCAAGCTATTAAAGGGGCATTTCACAGATTTGTCAAATTGAATGCATAATCCTATCATTAAGGTGTAAACAAAGTCATGCAGAATGGTTTGATGTGAAATGATTCATTGTAGAGAAACCTACCAACTCCAGTGTATTTACAGTGGTGATGGTAGGAACCAGGAATTGTGATGACTACAACACAAATATAGCCATTTTACTCCAAACAGCCAGTGTGCCTGCATATCACTTTTAAGGTTCACGTGTAGTTTTAGTAAAGGTAAAATAGTGGTAAATCTGAGAATATATATATTTTCTATACTATTTTGCCTTACAACACCCGATATGTACCTCTCCACCATAAAGTTTAACAATACATTTTAGGCCAAGACCTTCTGTCAAACCTATTTAAAAGGCATCAGGCAATGTAGTTGTATACATTTTATGTAATATCTTTCTTAAATGATCTCATTAATTGATAATTATTACCAAAATAACTACCTAATATTTTGGAGTTTGTAACTCACACTTACCTGGTTAAAAGATACAAATTAAAGGACTGTAAAAAGTAAATGTATCATGCATTTATATGACAATATGATACAGAAGTAAAAAAGAAGCGGTATCATTCATTTTGTTTTCTTTTTTTTTTTCAAAGTCCAATCACAAACATAAAAGCACAGTCCCTGGTGAAAGCACATTTAACACCAGGAAGTCATTTTCTTAGAAGATAAATTTAACCTTTTAAATACATGCAAAGTGTAAACAGAGTGTAGGGAGTTTTTTCTAGCATAAAAAAACCCTATTTTTGCTGTGCATCACTAAGCTCAAAAAAAAAAAAATTTAGATGCTTTTCCTAACACCCTTACTTTCTTGTATATGGTGGTGTGACTTAGTAGATCTGAATATATCTGAGACAGTCTTTATTTGGCTTCCATAGACTGGATCAGTCCTTGGGAAAAATAACCTTGTTCCAGACAAGTTCAGGTACAGTTGGCTAATTTAGCTCATTCTCTGTCACTCATCTCTTTTAAGTGAAACGTTCTTTTATGCATGCTTTTCTGACTGGCATTTCTCAGTATTCTGTTTTGTTGACGTCAATGTTGTTATGTGCTCATTATGTAGGTGCTATTCTTATTTTCCACAGACCGTGCCAAAGACAAAGGTTCTAATACTATTGGCTCCAGACTCAACAGGATGGAGGAGAAGGTAATGTTTTGCATATTTGTGTTCGGCTAAACTTAGCAAGAATGAGATTGATGACATTGTTGTGCTTCTGAGAAAAAACTAATTTGGAGGAGACTCTTGGTTCCAGATACTTAGAATACCTAAACTGCCTCTCCCTAAATGCCTCCAGACTGCAACGCAGAGCCCTGAAATATAGAGTGTATGATGTGAATTCACTGAGTCATAATGACAAAATCTTTAGCCCATGTACAGTGCTGTGCAAAACTTTTAGGCAGTTGTGAAAATAGCTGGTCATTTGGGCAGTAAGCATTTACTTGCTTTGAAAGTTAATATTGATTAATATTAGAAAAAATACAAATAGCATTAGTGCATTTTTGTCTGTCTCTGTGTTTGCTGTACCATTTCCAAACCTTTCATCACGGAAGCCCAGTAATATTTATATTTATCATCTAACATCTGGTTTGGCTAATCAGTACTTCATTATATTAATTCAGGTGTGCTGGTTATGAAATTTAACAAATCCGTGCGATGGTTGAGTCAGGGAGAAATCTGTATTCAAATCTGTATTCAAACCTTCTAACCAGTTCATGGGGGTAATGCTCCAGAGTACTAGATCATTATTTTAGATAAAATGATAAGTTCTGAGACAGTTTAACTAAGTAACACTGAAATGAGTAAGTGACAGGTATTAATGTACTTTTGGGTAAAAAAGATGTAAAGTACCAAGACAATACAACTAAAATACACTGAAATGACCAACACGTTCCTGTTCACAAGCAGATAAAGGACAGAGAAAAATATCTCAAAATTATTTGGTTTAACAAGGTGGTAAATACGAACATACTCACTAAATACACTGGGATGTTTCATATTTAAGCTGAAAAGTAAATCAGAAACACCTCCAAGTACCTGGTAGTTATATAGTGGCAGTATGGCACGAAATATAAAGATGCCTTTCTGCAGTAAATAGTAAGAACCAAGTAAAACCACAGTAAGAATCAGTGCTTTTTTACAGCCCAGATTCAGATTCATTCATAGGTAATAGACAAGTGCATACTATATAAGACTGTTTGTACTGAAGACTAAGACAGGAAATGTTACATATCATCTACTTTTTCGAAAACAAGAAGTTGTTATTTTTTACCCTGTTTTTGTATTTATTCTAAAATTATATCTAGATTTGATAGGTGGTAACAGAGATACTGTATTAAAACATATATATATATAAACAAATTGCTTAGTTGAATAGACATTTGCAGCATACTGTACAAATTTTACCAGGCTCCACAGTTCTGGGGTATGTTATTGATGGATTGATAGCATTTGGTTTGAAAAAGCTACAGATGTCGTGGTTCACTCATCAGGCTCGAACCTGAGACAAAGTGAGACGCCTTCTTGCCCTTCATTCAAATGTCACTTTTTAACTTACTTCTTGAGTATTTCTCTGAGTGATGTGTGCTGATAAGGGCATTTAGTGTCTGAAAGGACCTGCTTTCCTGTGTGTGTGTGTGTGTGTGTGTGTGTGTGTGTGTGTGTGTGTGTGTGTGAGTGTGTAATGAGAAGGCTCTTAGTCTGACTGACAGACAGCGACTCAGGAGCTTTGCAAACACTCACTCTGCTCCTGTTCATTTGCCACTCTGGCTCTAAATCCCTTTACAAACACTTTTCATCCCAGACATGAACTCGGGGGAACACACACACGCTTACACACTCCCTCCCTCCCTCCCGCTCTCTCCCTCCCTCCCGTTCTCTCCCTCTGTCTGTCTCTAACTCTCTCTCTGTCTCTCACTGTGTCTCTCTCCCTCGCTTTATATAGTGGGTTCCCAAAGTCTCAGAACATACTGAAAATCTGGGATTTCTTTTTTTTTATTTAATTTGGAAGAAAACAGCAGAAAGTTTTAGAATTTTTAAATTTCAAACGAAAAGTTCTGACAAGTAAAGTGAAGAAGAAATATGCAAGATTCTGCACTGCTTCTAGTATATATATAACAGAAGTACTGCCGACTTCTCTCTTTAAACATTGACTCTTCCTGAAGAACCGGACGATTAGGTCTTTTTGTACTGCTCTTCTGTCTCCGCTGTGGCCAGTGGAACCGTTGTATTTGCCAGGGAGAAAGTGATGACAGCATCCAGAGATGACAGGATGCCCTGCCCTGCAAACTGTTGTCCTTCTTCCCATAATTCGGCAGTAAACAGGAAGCAGACAGTGTCTGAGATAAACAGGAACAAATAGCTGGAGCTTTTTAGGCAAACAACTGCCTGAAGCATTTCACTGACCTGCTCTCTGTATTCTTCTCTGCCACCCACCGTGACACCAGACCAAACTATCACATGGGAATTGACATGGGAAAAATATATTACACTCCAATGCTCAGTATTTTGTAACCAGTCAAAAAAGAAAGAACAAAAATACTTTGTACTTTACATCAGGTTAGGGTACACATACATGTACTGTATTTATATTAAATGGAATATATTAAGAGTACTTTACCATATATGTAATTTTTTTATGATCATTATATGCAAGTGTTGTTAGCACAACAAAAAAGCAGAAAACATGGATGTAACAAAACTAAACAGATGCCTCAACAGCTAAACATAATATCCATTTTTTCAATAATTAGTGTCACATCCATTTTTGCATTTCTTGTGCAAATATTCTTCTTTTTTGTCTATTACCTTTTTTCAGTGAGGCTTCTTGACAGCTCCACATCCTTTTAGACCCAAAGAATTGAGTTGTCTTTTCACAGTGGGAGGATGGACAGATGGACAGTGGATTTTTTTCAAATCTGAAGAGAAAGTGGAGCTGTTTATCTGATGGGGACAGTTTTTGTGGTCCACCAGGTCTCACATGTTTGTAAGGAGTTCCATGTTCTCTTTTAATAATTTTTTGAACTCCAGATTTGGAAACTTTTTTTTTTCATTTCAATTATTTTTCCTTTGACTTTCCCTCTTTATTGTGAAAATTGATTATTTTATATCTAATCTCAGAATATATATCAAAGTTAATAACTTGTATTTAATCTCTATTTTGACTGTACATTTGATGATCTTTGACTTTACACAGTACTGGATAAACAAACATATTTCAGTGTATTTTCAAGTACAGTTTAGTGATCATAACATAACATGTTTTATAATGAGTTAAAGACTTTCTTGCCAAATTAAAAGCTACTGTGTTATTAAAAGCAACAAAACTATCAAAACTGGTCAGTTTTCTTAATACACTGGAAAAAAGTGATGTATTGAATTTACTTCTTTTAGTTGAGTGTATAATTTCCAAAATATATTACAACACAGAAATTCAGTATATTTTATTTATCTGAAAATATTCTAGACACTTGAATTAACTAAATTTATCATTGTATTCAATGTGCAAGGGAAATTATTCTTTAACATTCCAGTCTATGTGATTAGTGGCTTTGTATGAAGCATGAGTGACCACACGACCCTTTACAGTATTAGCACGCAATGTCATGACTTGGAATGGCAGATTTGAAGCATGTCATTTATTCACACTAAGTGGTTTCAGCTGGTTCTAGTCATGGCAGACAGCTTTGAGTCTCCTTCCACTTCATTTGAGCTGGTTCTTGTCTCTCTGCGGTTAGCAGGGTGTATATTTGTATATGTGTGTCTACGTGGGAGAGCCTGCGCATGTTTACGTGCCGAGTCTCATGCCATGCGCTGTATGGACATGTGTGCTCGCGGGTGTGTTTGTGAGTGTGTGTCTTAACGCTATCGTGGTATAAACGATGTTGTTGCTCAGAGACAACTCGTCTGTTGATTTGTAATGGAGTGTAGACAGACTTGGCTCCAAACATCACTTAACGTGGACTGGACCTTTAACCCCAGAGTGGTATATCTCCATATGCATCCAAACATATATTATAAACATATGGCTGCCTTATGTCTGGACCTATTAACGAATAACAAACAACAGCATTAGCATGTACTTACTCCAAGGAGCTTCTAAAAAGGAAACGATCTTGTTTTTAACATTAAAAGTCTTAACTTATTACGTTGAGAAATTCCTGAAAGCATTAAAAGTCTGGCTTTGTTCAACTGGGGTATGATATCAGCTTGGAATGTCAGCAAAGTAGTTATCCAGTGGAAGTCCTGAAATAGCTAACAAAAACAGCCAGCTGATAACATTAGTAGCTTTTGCATTTCAGTTGTAATCCATAATAAGGACACCTTTGATTATTATATTAATATTCTTTAAGAATGCTGCAGACATTCATTACTCACTAATGTCCCCATGACTGGTTTTAATGGCATGTGGATTTTTCAAAGCACATACAGTACTGTACAAAAGTCAGAGGCCAACCTTCATTTGTTTCCAGTCCAAACAACCATTAAGTACAAACTGTTCATTTTTCAGATGTTTTTGAGGAGATTAGACATAGATTAATTCACTTGCTTACGAAAAAGAAAAGTCAATGGAAAATATGTGAAAAAACACGACTTGCCAGAACTGAAGTTTTGTTACAGAGAATTGAGATTCTTATCAACCATGCAAGACCTGATTGATCACCAAAACTATCAGTATAACAGCACTTTCATCTCTGAGAGAGATGAGAAAATCAGACTCATCAGTTTTTGTCCATCCTTCCGCTATCAGAAGACAACTCAACGCTGTGGAACTGAAAGGATGTCTAGCTGTAAGAGGCCATTAATGAGAAAAGGGAGCAGACAAAAACGCTGAAGATTTGCCTATCAAACAAAGGAACTGCTGCTGTTCTCAGAACAATGGACTGACCGGCCCAGACCTCAGCATTACTGAATGTGTTTGGGATTATTTGAAAATGCAACCAACTTCTAAGACTGAACTTCAGAAAAATATCCCTGCAGATTTCTTTGAAGAACTGAAAGCAAATCTCCTGAAAAGAATGGAAGATGTAATAAAGGCAAGGAATGGACACATTAAGCACTGAAATATATTTAATTGTCTGAAATATTAAGTATCTGAACGTTTTAGTTTGTGTGTATTTACTATTAAATATTCATTAAACTAAGTGCTGCATACCTTTGCAGTGAATTCTCCCAATAGATTCCACTCTACTTTGTCTCTCAAACAGATCTCACACATGGACAAGACATTGAACTGCATTGCTGAATCCCTGAACATTCTGCTGATGAGGGAGGGTGAAGGAAACGAGGCAGCAAGAGCTGGACAAAGATTACCAGGATCCAACAGCCTGCCCAGCTATGACCAGCTCTCCACCCCAAACTTTCCTTCCGCACTTGAGGAGAGCTCCTGATCTGAAGTGTGCTTAGATCTACTGCATCACAACGTGCCTCATCTTTGGTTAGGTTTGTCTTGAAAAACAGGGGGAGAGAATGGATTGGGATAGACAAGTTCTTATTTAAAATCAGTTCTTAAGTATGCTTGAAGTTGATTAGATTGCTTTAAAAAAAATTAGTGACCCCATTCAGTGGGACCAATCATAAAGTTTAGGAAGTCACTCTGTTAGTTACACTGTTATCTCCCAAAAGCACATAGTATGACACTTTATGTAGCGCAGGTGATAAAAGTGCCACTTACTGTATGAGATGAAAATGATAGAAGGTGAAGTTTTAAGCTCTTTGAGCTGATACTATTTCCTGATATGTCTAACTATTGATTAATATCATATTAATTAAAGGCAACACTCTTTCTTTAAAGAACCATTTGTATTAATGAGGTGCTAATGTGAAGAACTTTTTAAAGTTGAAAGAACCTCCACATCATGGTTCGAAGCCAATGAAAGGTTTTTAATATGAGCATATATCCAAGCCAAGAACCATTTAGGAACCTTTATTTAGAGTGAAAGTATTGGGGTTATTCTTTTAATTCATCACTTAAGTGCTATTCACAACCATGCAGTATCATAAAATGGTCAAATGAGTAATATAGGGGCAGTATGGACATTTTAAATCAGGTTTATTTATTAAAGCATGTATACATTGATTCACAAATGCATACATGTGTAGATTTTCATTTTTTCTTGCTGTACTGGTGGTTTTTTTTCCAGATTATGAGCCAAATGTCATTGCTTGTTTATTCTTGAAGCAAAACTACTGAATCAGTGCGTCAGACCTTCTTAGGCCTTTGATTTTTATACTTTCTTTTTGTTCTTTTTCATCTTGCCGTCATGAATGAGACCTTCTGTTCTCATTAATAAATATTAACCATCACCAAAATCCTTATTTGTATTAGTTTTCAATGGGCTTCCATTATTATGTCAGACCACATCACCATTCAAATCCTAGACAGATGTCCACGGTTTCCCGCTCTTTTTCCTGACCACAGGCTTTAGTGGTTTGGTGGCAGAGGTGGTAGTGTGGAGGCATTTATGGCATTCAGGAACAGTTGTAGTCTTTTTTCCAAAAGTCTGTCAGTGATGCTTGAATTCCTTTAGTGCATCCTGACAGATCAATGACTTATGCAGCACACGACCATATGGGCAGCACCATGACCTATGACCTTAATACAATACCTTTGGTCTTTTGGGTTAGGGGCCTTGTTGCCATGGGGATGACTCGATTATGCACTCGCTGACCCTCTCTTGTGAAGGAACATGCCTGTTTCTCTGCTTCTTTCATTCATTGCTTATCATGAGGACTAGTGTTGCTTGGAAAATACGCACCAAAAATGCAGTCGCCAACAGTTTTCATTCTCAGGAACTGACCAGTGCGATGGAAGGTGATACAGCTGTACTTAATTCATTCCTGATATGAGTCAATAAATAATGCAGTGGATTATTTGAAAGACATTTTAAAATATTATTTACTTATTAAAATATTTTAAGAATTTTAAAATATTACATTAGGTAGGAATCTTTTTGTCACCCATATAAATGTGTCATTTTCAAGTAAACTACACTCCTGTGCAAAAGTTTGGGCACCCCAAAGTGAAAGTAAATACACATCCTCTACAGAGAACACATTTCTGCACTTTTTACAGCCCAATTATAGTTTATTTGCTGAATGTAACATATTGAGGGGAGAAAATAAAACATTAAATGTGGCTTGTGTGAAATTTACAGCACATTTTATATTTTTCATTGTCTAATATGTTAAACTAATCCATAAAATGCAAATAATAGAAACAGTGCACTAACATTTGCAGAAAATGCTACATTTAAGTTCGTTTTCTGGGGGTGTGTTAACTTATTTGTATATTTATAAATTATAATTTCTAAGGAAAATACATACTGGGTCTTTAACATGTTAACCATAAAGACAAGTCCTCATTTGGAACTTTTAGATTTTGTAAATACTAAAATCTGTTTACAATTTCAAGTAAAAAAAAAGTTTTATGTGTAAAACTTTTTTGTTAAATTTTAACAACACATTTTTTTATATTTTTTCTTTTCTTTTTCAACAAAAAAAGTGTTCTGTGTAGTACTAAAAAGGATAATTGATACTTGTATCAGTAGTGAGAGGAACACTTTTTGGTGCTGTATAGAACCATTTCTTAAAAGGTTCTTCAAAGAAGAATGTGCAAAAAATTCTTAGAGGACAACCACACCCTTAAAAGGTTCTTCAGGGGTTCTTTAGCTATGGTTATATAGAGAACTGTGACAACTCAAATGCTTAATTCTTAAATGTTTCTTTGTATGATTAAATGGTTCTTCTGATGGAACTGCTATTGTTCATGGTTCTTTTAAAGAAATGTCGCACCAAGAAAGGTTCCCCTACTGTTATGAGTCAACCTTGAATAACCCCTTTTTAATAAAGTAGTCCTTAAGGATGGCATAACGTGAAGTGCTGTTCTAATGTATATTATGTCAAAATGAAACTAAGAATTGCATTGTCATTATGAAACTTGTGCATGTGAGTTCCTGATTGTGGCTTAAGTCAGCTGTTTCTTGTGGAGAATCAATGTTAGTGAAAACTGCCTTGCTGGTACATTGGCTTCACAGTTGTGCAAAACAAAGCATTTCTGTGTGATGTTGCTTCTTCCCTCATCTACTGAAGATATATACATACAATCAAACAGGCAGGAATGCATACGACAAGCATGTCTCAGAGCTATTACTGTCACAATGGCTCAAAGGAGTCTGAAAATCATATAGGCCTGATAGAGCTGGTTACTAACATAGAAGGATTTAAACCCCTAAAAATGGAGCAGAGGAGATGAGTGACAAGAGAGAAGCGTTGTCACGGTGTTAGCTGTCCTTTGGAGTTTGCTACCCCATGTCAAGACAACTATGTCAACAGTGGAGGCTACAGGACAACAGTCTTGGCAGGCACCATAGAGAGCGGGCTTGCTACAGTGGGGGTCTGGGCCATATGCCGCCACATAAATGATGGGCCTTTGTTATGCGTTTAAAAGGACGCACTGCTGCCACTTTCTCTGAGACTGCTGAGCAAACTTTGGGACCAAATGCCATTAATCCAAGCTAGTGAACCCATAGAGGTGTATCCAGCCTTGAAGACACAGCTTGCCAGTGCCTCGGCTAGTTTTATGGGCCAAATGATTCGGAGAGAAAAAGAAGCGCTCCAAAACGAACGGAGGCTAAAACACTGGGAAGATGGATGGTTTGATGGTTTGGCGGCAACTTGACAGAATGGTCTTAATAGGGTTAACAGTGCTGAGAAAGTGATTTGCTTTGTGGCAGAGGGGATAAATCCCCGAATCCTGAATGGAAATCCAGTCTAAGATTGTTTGATTGGGTGATTTGAAACTAAACCCCGTGTGTTATGTTGGTGTAAAATCTTAAATTGTAAACCCCAGAGTGCTTTTTTTGTGCCATTTTTAATGGCAGAATTTTTTAAATTTGTTTTAACATTGCACCAATGCACTTTAAATTCTGATTTTATACTGCCTCAAGCTGATTTCTGTGCACAGTTTCTTTAAAACCTCAGTAAAGCAGTAAAACCAGAAGCTAATTGCCAACAAACTGGGAAAAAATGTAGAATTGAGAGCTGACTTCATTGAGGTTCATACAGATTGCTATGGCTCTTTGGGATTTCTGCTAGTCAAATTGGCGGTCCCAAGAGCCTGAGGAAATCATCCATCTGCTCCCACAGATAATAGCAAAGCATACTGACAACCCTAACAATCTGGACATAATGATTTTAGTGTAAAAGATCAAATAATGAAGTCCCACTTCAAACCCTTGGGGGCTTCAACCCAAAAGCAGTTGTTTGGAATTGCCATTAAACCACATGTTTCAGCTACACCAGTCACATGAAATCACACATTACTCTTAGTGTTATTATTATAAATCTGCAATACAAAATCAATGCACCCCAGTCAGTTACTTTTCATTGTATCCACATCTCACTTTGGATTTTCAGCATTTAACAGCTTTGATGATGAAAGGCTGGGAGGGTCTTTTCATATTAAATCGCTAAGGCACAGACTGATCCTTCAGCTGTATTTGGGAATTTAATGCCATCAGCTGATACTGAGAGGAGCCTCTGATCAATAGTAGTTCCAATCCCTCACATCCAAGCCCCCAGACTGCGTTTTGAAGGCCTGCGGGGGCAGATCTTTGGTTTCTCCCGCACGCGACTAGAAGCAAACGGGGGATTTTGGACAGCAGTATCTGAAGAAGCATCAATAGGAGCAGTGGGAGCATTAATAGGAGCAATAGGAACACTGGGAGCAGGAGGAGCACTATGAGCAGTAGGAGTGTGCATTAAGGGCCACGAGCTCATTTGCAGGTGAATGATGGCACTCGCTTCGCCTTTGGCTCCCTTTGTTCCGCTTCGCCTTGTTTTTGGTGCCAGATGGTCAAAGAAATGCAAAAAAAGCCTTTTAGCGGACGAGACCCCACCCACAGACTTTAATATTAAAGATTAACGATTAAAGATTGAAGATACAAACCTGAATCGGTCGGTTTGACTTCTAATTTCGTTTATATGTGATGTTTAGTGCCTTAATGTTCAGTTTACTCAAAGAAACAGAAAACATATCCGGACTTTTGCTAGAATTATAGCCGGTTAGAAACAAAAGAAGAACGACGAGAAAGAAAGAACGAAAGAGGGAGAGAAAGAAAGAAATGATTCACGGCTCAAGATGAGAAATCTTTCTAGTAAAAAGTCAAAATCGTGCATTTTTATTTCCAAACTGAAGCGAAAGTTTTAAAATAATGAAAAATGCTCAGCACACTTCGCCCTTTCTGAACACGTCCCAGTCCGCATTGCAACAGCTCCGAGTCTTTATGATTAAAATAAACTTTATACGGGATACACGTTCGAAAGAAATCATTTGTAGAAGCGTTGTTAATTTTGTATTTACATATTTACATTAATCTTATTAAAACATGTCAAGTTTTAACCGTTATTTATTTATTCATTCATTCTAAAATTGTGTTGTTACTAACACTTTGCACGGACTAATAAAAGTAAAAAAGAGTTCCGGTGTTCAAATGATCACTAACCGATGAGAAAAAAATAAATAAACAAATAAAAACAACAAAATAAAATATATACATAATAAAAGTCCGTCCAATCTCTGCTTTTGATCTTCGTTCGAGTTCGCAGGTGATTCGTTTCACACACACACACACACGTATATATATATATATATATATATATATATATATATATATATATATATATATGTGTGTGTGTGTGTGTGTGTGTGTGTGTGTGTATTTTCGTGTGTTGTGTCTGTGTGTGTGTGCTTTTGTGTTAGGGCTCTAAAGATATTTTACATTTTTGTTGTGGGTTTTTTGGGGTGTTTGTTTTTTTTATTTTTATTTTATTTTGATGTTCTATTATGTAGAGTTGTAAAGATTATAGTTATTTATTGCTGTATATTAGTAAATTAGTGTATACCTCTCCGTTTTTAAGGTGATGTGTGTACGTATGGAATGATTATGTGAGTGCATGCGGTTGGGTGAGAAAAGGCGTATTTATGTGTGTGAGTGTGTGTGTGTTGGGGGTGGAGGGGGTCGGTGTTGGGTGGGGATAGGGGTATTTATGTGTGCAGGATCTGTGTTGGTGGGGGGAGGTGGAGGTGGGGGTGGGGAGGCAGGTGGCTGCCGTGTAGCAGGAGTCTGCGTGTTTTTTTGTCCCGCTGCCTTTGGTAAGTGTTTCATTAGCGGGCTCTCTGAGAGGGGGATGAGAATGAAGGTCTTATGGGGACAAAGCGGGGCTCTGAGGGCACCTGCCTCCTTCATTATGGAGAGAAAAGGCCCTTTAAATCCTGACCACAGCGCAGCTGCCCTCCTCCCTATCAGCGCCGCGCGCACAACAGCTGAGTGCGTCGTGCGCACGAGCAGAACTCCTCTTTACTAACACACATCCGAAAAAAAGGTTCAGGGCAAACATGTCTTACACCCGACCCCCAAATACTGTAACCCCCCGCCCCCCCCGCCCTTCAGACACACTTCAAAACAGAGACAATACCAGCATGTAAACAAAAATAGAATTTATTTTTTTGTTTTGTTTTTGCATTTCAATACAAAGCTCGAATATATATATTTATATATTAAACAATCGGCTCAGAAGCATTCTTTGCATGACATCCTCCAAAAACTTAAATAAAACACAACATAAAATTAAAAATATTGCAGTAAATAAACAATAACTGTAAATAAAAAAGTGACCAAACTATCTTGGATCATAAATAACCAGAACATAAATTAACATATTCTTCAAAAGGAGAACGAAACAGACTGCTATGGCTAGGCTACATAACACTCAAAATCACAAAAAATAAAACAAAGTGTGAAAATTGCACCGTTTAAAAGGTTGTAACACTGCAACAGAGTCCGTTTTTGCAGAGCCAGTATTGCTACATACACCAGAGAGAGAGAGAGAGGGAGAGAGAGAGAGGATATAAAAATAATTACAGATCAAATCACAATAAACAGAAAGCGGGCTGTGTCGTCCTCACTGTGTCCTTCATCCGCTCAGCAGATAAACACAGGAGCTGCGCTTCCACAAACATCTGCAAATAAAGCAAAGGACGGCAATTAGTTTTTGGAAAAACAGTTTCATATCGGATAAACAAAAAACAGCAGGACAAAGAACAAAGACAGGCTAAGATTAAAGACAGCGACAAACTTCATTTTACTGTAATTCACATCTAGAGAGGTTTCAGCTGGAAGTTAATGAGCAGCGAAAAAGATCCTCACCATCTGATTCTCTTGCGCGGAGTGACTTCAACAGGCGTTGAGGGGCTCTCAGACTTCCTCTCTGCAGGTCTTTTCCTTCTGGGGAAAAAGTCTGGAGACGCGAGAGAGATGGTTAGAGCACCGTAACAATAACAACAACAACAACACTACTGCTGATAATAATAATAATAATAATAATAATAATAAAACCACTCATAATACCAACAAGTACAACAGACTACTATTAATAATAATAATGATGATAATAATAATAATAATACATAATAATAATACATAATAAAATGCCATGGGTTGAACTCATTGTAGTATTTAATTTGCTCTCTCTTGTACGTTAATTCTGTTGTGTAATTATACTGATTAATAGCATTACGGATATTACTAATAACAGCGCTAATGCTAATAATGCTTTTGCCGCTAATAACAGTCTTTTACCTGTGATGTGAGTGCTGTTGTTTCGTGGAGACTCCGGGACAGACCCAGTCCTCCTCCGTCTGCGCGCGCACGCTGATGTGCCGTTCAGCGCTCCAGACAGATTCTCCTGGTTCACCTCGCCGGCCGGACGCTCGTGCGCCTGCTCCGCGCTTTTCCCCTCGCACTCCACTTTATTATCGTGAAGAGGCAAAGCAGTCCGCGCTCTCGCGCCGCACCGCACCGAGTCCCTGTAGAAGGCCGGCAGGCAGAGCGCGCTCACTTCCTCCCACTCGTAATTCCCAGGCAACGGCGAGTCCTGCTCGAAGTTGAAGTTCCAGCGGCTGCGCTCTCCCTCCGAGATCTCCTGGAGCTTCTGCTTCATCTCCCGGTTCAGCTCCTCGTGATCAACCGGGCCGAAGAGGTTCCGGCAGGCCTTGGTCCGGGCCAGAAGAGGAAACGTCCTCCGCGCTGCGTGTCGCTCCAAGACGCTCTGTACCTCCACGTTGGCCATGGCGCGTTAAGATTAGTGCAGTTCGACTGGCGTTGGTGTTCGAGCTACAGCGACTCTCAGGGACTTTTATATCCGTGCAGCGCTGCTTCCAGGCAGCTGTTGGCTTGCGTTAGTAAAGAAGCGGCCTCTGATTGGTCCGCTCATGTAAAAGCCCCACCCCCACCCCCACGACAACACCGGCGTTGGCCTAAAGAGGTTAATGAGCTGCTGAATGGAAGTGAGGATCATTTAGAAATATCTCAAATAAGCATACACTCTTAAAAAAGATATTTCTTCAAAGGTTCCTTAGTAAAAGCAATTGTTCTATTTATATCCATGAGTTCTATATGGAACTTTGCATGGTGAAATGGTTCTTCCAAGTTCAACCATTGGCCTTGATCAACTTTGTGTAAGCAACTCTCCCTTTCATTCATGATGCATCTCACCCAGCGTG
This sequence comes from Colossoma macropomum, assembly GCF_904425465.1. NCBI lineage: Eukaryota > Metazoa > Chordata > Actinopteri > Characiformes > Serrasalmidae > Colossoma > Colossoma macropomum. Next base: position 12,404,105 of record NW_023494797.1, read on the forward strand.
GTCATTTTTGGAACTCCCCCAAAACTGCAAACTAATATCTTCATTATTTATACCTTTTATAATAACTCCACTGAAATAAAGTATGTATTTTTGGTACTATCTTGTACTGCAAGGCTTGTTAGGAGATCCATGTAACCATGTAAATGACATTGTCACTTTTTATCAGTTGAAGTTAATTTTCTTAAGGTGGAGCTCATCGTTTTTGCACTGGGGCTCAGAAGACTCAACATACTGTACAGATATATTTTTGTTCATCAAGATACAAACAATATAAAAGTACCCTCAAAGGTACATCAATGGTCTTAAGGTCCAGGTGTACACCTTAATTGAGTTTTAAAAGTACACTTATGTTCACTTTCCCAGGAGAAATGTGCATGTTTGTAGATTTTCATAACCTAAGGTTTTAATATAGAATAATACAATCAAAAGTAGTCAGGATAGAGTGCATGTAGTCAATATAAACGGGAGCTTAATGGCACGGGTTTCCATGGCCGAGCAGCTGCAAGCCGAGCAAGCCTTACATCAACAAGCACAATGCCAAGCGTCGGATGGAGTGGTGTGAAGCACGCCGCCACTGGACTCTGGAGCAGTGGAAACTTGGCCCTCACAGAGCCCTGACCGCAACCCCATCGAACACCTTTGGGATGAACTAGAGTGGAGATTGCGAGCCAGACCTTCTCGTCCAACATCACAAATGCTCTTCTGGGTGAATGGGCAGAAATTCCCACAGACACTCTCCAAAATCTTGTAGAAAGCTTCCCAGAAGAGTGGAAGCTGTTATAACTGCAAAGGAGGACCAACTCCATATTAATACCTATGGATTTAGAATGGGATGTCATAAAAGCTCCTGTGGGTGTAATGCGTAGGTGTCCCAATACTTTTGTCCATATAGCATATGCAAGCGTGCACCTCCCCAGCGAGAGTTCAGTATTTTTTTCTGAGATTGCACTAACGCCACTATAGTGCACTACAGTATCACTATACAGGTCAGTTCTGACTGTACTGAGTAGGTTTTCACAGGCTGGTACGGTCTAGTAAAAATACTCTCAGCACTCGGTTTGGGACACAGCCACTACAAAGGCGACGCACTCAGCAGGCGCTTGGCATGCGGCCAACAGAGGACACCCATGGAGTATTATCACTCTTATTGTAGTGAATGGAGCGCACGCGCGCAACTAAGGACTGTCGGGCGACAATTGCCTCTGTTTAACTGATAAATGCCTCACAGCTTAGATTTGACGAATCAGCTGCCAGTTTCTTTATTATACCGCGTTACTTAACAAAAACACCTCTGTTTCATATCAGCACATTATACACTGTTTATAACAGCACAAAAACTGTAGTTATATAACAGCGAGGTTACAGTTTCGGGGTGATTTGTGGTGAATTTAGTTCATTTCGTTTAGTTCACACTTTAAAAAGATGGTTTGAAAAAGATGGTTCTTCAAGTGTTCTTTAAACGGAATGGTAAATCGTTCTTCAGATTATTGGAGAATGTGCTGTAGACGGTTCTACATCTGGTCTATACAGCACCAAAAAAGGGTTCTTCTACTGTTACATGTCAAGCTTGTAACAAGAACCTTTTTTTGTTGCTATATTGACCGGATGTAGAACCCTCTACAGCACATTCTCTATCAATCTGAAGAACCTTTTCACCGTAATTATGCACAGGGTTCTGTGAGTGTTCGTGGTTCCATATGGAACAATTTTCTTCACCAAAGGACCATCTTTTTAAATGTGTAAAACTTTTTGAAGAACACTTTTTAGTGCTGTGTGGAGCCCTTTTCAAAAAGGTTCTTTAGAGAACCTATACAACACATTGTCCATTAATCTGAAGAACCACTTCACCAGGCAAAGAACCCCTTCATCATGCAAAGGTAGTGTTCTGTGAGTGTTCATGGTTTCATATAGAACCATTTTCTATACTAAAGAACTCTTTAAGAACCGTCTTTTTTAAGTGTGTAACAATATGAAGAAGGCTTTTTTGTTGCTATATAGAACAGTTTTCAAAAAGGTTCTATATAGAACCTATACAACACATTCAATCTGAAGAACCATTTCACCATGCAAGGAAATATTTTGGCATTAAATGGTTCTATATAGACGCCATGGTTCTAAATAGAACCATTCCCATCACTAAAGAACACTTACAGAACCATCTTTTTTAAGAGTGCAGGTCCAGATGAAGTTTAATCGATATAAATATCGTGTTAACAGCAAATGTTGAAGCTTTAGGTTTATTAAAATGTCTCTTTCTGCTTTCACTCTTTCTTCAGATGAAACTGTTGCTGTAAAATGGTATAAACTGACCCAGCCGTGTTTACCACTAATGGTCAGTCTAATCTTTATTCTGATTTGAGCTTAAGCCACTCAAATTTTAAAATTTACCATTTTTTTTTGGTCCATAATTTCTTGTCTGGGCAAAAATCTGCAGATTTTATTAAATCGATCAGACATGGCTGAGCAGTGAGCTGTTATCGCTCAGTGTTTCATAGTAAATTTAGTTTACTGGTCTTTTGGACTTTCAACGAAAACCCAAATTCGGCGGCAAATAAACGAATGGACATTACATAATATTAAACTATTTTAACTCTTTAATACGCTTCCAGGACATAATCATACAAAATCCCATCACTTTAGATCAGAACTGTTTCAGAAGTTTTGTGGTATTTCTTCTCTCCATCACACTAAATTTAACTGCTGGACATGAATATAGACACAAATCGGCCGTTTTGTGCTCAGGACGTGAGACCAACTCATTTAGAGTTAAATCTAAATCTAAATCTAAATCTGTGATTAAAGGACCCTTAAAAGTGTGAATGAAGAGCAGTTTATTAGCTGCGCTTTAACGCGCTGAGCTCCAGCAGATTAGCTCCAACATCACAACCGCTCGTGTATTTATTTCTTCGTTCGTTCATGTATTTCGTGTTTGTAAAAGAGCAATTTGGGACAGTTACATTTCAGTAAACAAGGAGCGGCTCGGCTACAAACAAGCAAACAAACAAATAAATAAACGATTAAATCCAGGCTTGTTCGGTGTAGATGATTCTGGAGATGGAGTGTGATGAACTGCTGCACTGATCAGAAGAGAAAAGAGAAACGACACTGATCAAAAAGAAACAGATTAAAACAGTAGATAAACTGATCTACTTTACGCATGAGCATTACTGTAACAGCAGCGATCAGAAGAATATTAACAGCTGGTGATTTCACTGCAGGCCTGCAGGAAACCCGTGCAGAACAATCAAACCCATGTTGAGCTCTGATATCCGGGGTAATAGTCAATAATTATTTGCTTCCATTAAATGTAAATAAATAAAATAGGCAATACAAACCAGAAGAGGAAAATCGACTCTTTGAGAAATCGTACAAACTCTTTCTCAGTTCCTCTCTTATAGATCTCAGACATAAGCCTGTCCAACTAAACACACCGAGTCTTCATGTTTTACTGTATTCAGACTGATGGATACAAAACACCGTAATTTGGTTTAACTTCCCTTAAGTTCAGCTCAGATTCGCTCCGGTTCCTGAACTAAACTACACAAAGAACTGAAGTAGCTCCTCCTTCACACGGTGGGTGTTTATTTTTCTATCCCGCACCGCCCTCTTCTGGCTGCTTCGTAGAACTGTGACGTTCTCTTATGTATGTATGTATGTATGTATGTATGTATGTATTTATTTATTTGTACGTACATTCATACATGCATACCTTAGCCCCCCTAAAATCCAATTCAAGCCAATTAATAAGAGTTTACTTTTCTTTTAAATTGATTGATTGATTGATTGAATGATTGATTGATTGATGTGTTTGACTGGGCATCTTATGTATTTTCACAACAGTAATTCAGCAAAACCAGGCACGTTTCATTCATTCATTCATTCATTCATCATTCATTCATTCATTCATTACTGCACTGTTAGAAATAAAGGTTCTGTGCAAGTACATTCATCAAGGTACAAACAATGCAAATGTACCTCAAAGGTACAACAGTGAACCTTACATAAGTTTTTCCAGGTGAAAAAAACGTCCCTCTTTTCTAGGCAAGTAAATAAGTTAACATTAATTTAATTTATTTATTTTTTAATTTTGTGTCAAATTATTGCCCTGCGTGACTGGGTCTGGACCTGGACTGTTGTCTTTTCACAATAGTGAAAGCAAGGATTTATTTATTTATTTATTTTTCGATTGAGTAATCAATAACCATGTCTTAAAGTGTTTAAAGCTTGAGCTGAAGAGTGTAAGACGTGCTTGATAAGCGGAAGTTAATAGACAGGAAAGATAAAATAAATAAATAAATTAGGCAGCACAATCTGCACAATAGAGACTCTTTCAAAAACAATTCCAAACATTGCACACAAAAGGCTCCTGCAGGTGGCTTATGGAGGCTTTTATGGGTGGTTGTTGACCGAGAACAGGTGAGCTACAGTAAATCAGTCCATTAAAAAGAACAGAAACAGAGCAGCTAGAAATTTACAGGACCCTCGACTACCTACAGAGATTTATTTACTCCAGCCAGCAGATTATTATAATGTAACATACACTTTATCCAAGCATTCATTTTCACATTATTAATAAATAGGGCTTTTGTCCCGTATTAATAACAATAATTCATAAATAACAGCTATTAATTCTGAATAATTATTAGTGTAAGTATTAATAATTGTTAGTAATTTGTTGTAGTCATTAACAAATAATACACATTTTAATAGAAACTAATAGAACAATAGTATTAAGAGCAGTGTCTATTATTAAGAACAAAATGGAATGCTTACATGCTTCATGTTATGTAATGTTTAGTTAAACTATATATATATATATATATATATATATATATATATATATATATATATATACACACATGTGTATGTATATATGTGTGTGTGTATACATACCCTCAATCAAATTCAATGTCTTATATATAAAGAAATTTAATTACTACATTTCTCTACATATTTTGTAGACAATTTTCTATTTTTTTCCCCAATCTGTTAAATTTAGTAAATAATCAGTAATAGTGCATTAAGTGTGCAGGAGTGCGAGGATGTGTTCCCTGTCCACTTATTTTCACTTAGAAACTCAACAAAATGTTCAAAATGACACCCAAAGTTTCGAATAGTACTTTTGGTTTTGGACCCATTTTTCTGTGGGTCCATTCATCATGAAATTTATACACAATGTAGAGGACAACAGGCATTTTTAAATTATGTCAAAAACTGGAAAATTACAAAAATGGAGATACGAGGTTTTGTTACGACAGCAAATATATACAGTCAATCAAACCCACATTGAGAAGTGATTTCTAAATAAAAGGGCGCTGCAGGCAGGTAAGTGGATTTGGTCCTGCAACAGCTGCTCTGGGGTTGGTCAGCGGCTGGTGAGCACACCTGAGCTTCATTTCCTGGTTTGAGTGAATACCTGTCCAGTGCAGAGTTCAGGTCAGTGCTGGAGCACAGCGGGAGCAGGACCAGCAGCACGGAGGAACAGCGACATGCTAGGGCTTCAGGATACTCCTCTGGTGAGATTACTGATTCTCCATAGGAACACATATCATGACTTTATTTAGCACTTTTAACCAGACCAGTATGGTAGAACTGTTAGGGTTGTTGTCTGCAGCCTGTAAACTGTGGATGGTTTCCATAAAACTGACACTTGTTGTTTTCTTGTCATTTTAAAGGTCAGTGTTTAATGTGGTACGCTCATTTGGCAATTATAGTATATGAGGCAGTTTTGTTTTTAGTTTTAATGTAGATTCAATTCAGTAGTGGTATAGTGCTGTAATGTTACTCGAAGTATAATTATGAGTAATATGTTTAATATTAACAGGAAAAAAATGCCTTAGATAGTGCACAGCCAGACATTCTATAGTTTCTGTCTGGGTAGTCTAACGTAATTCCTGTCTGTCATTCTTAATGCAAATGATTATCTTTGCATGGTATATGGTGTATGAAGTCACACTCACACACAAACACACATCCTGCCGCATTCCCTAGTCAAATCATGACCTCCACTTACACCTGTACCTAGACACACCTGCATCCACTTTACATGAGGTAGTAGTAAGGGAAGGGCTAATAGCCACAATTTACAGCAGATATTAACCGACTATGCCACTAAGTGTAAAAATGTATTGTTTGATTGATATTTGTACAGCAGACACTGTTGTCTATTATGGTTTATTTCTGTATTCTGAAACCCTCACTGAGAAAAGAGACTTTGCTAATCAAACAAAGAAGATGCTGGTGTTCTCAGAACAATGAATTGACCACCCCAGAGTCCAGACCTCAACATTATTGAAAGTGTTTGGGATTATGTGGATCATGAAAAGTACAAAATTCAACCAACTTCTAAGACTAAACTTTCAAAGTGTGGAAAATATAGCTGCAGATTTCTTTGAAAAACTTAAAGTTAGTCTCCTGAAAAGAATGGAGGCTGTAAAAAGGCAAAGAGTGGACACACTAAATACTGAAAACTTTGATGTTTAGTTGTTGAGGCTTCTATGTAATTTTCTGATAAATGCATCTTACTTGATGCAGAAAAATGAACAGCTTATACTTAATGACTGTTTTAAGTGGAAAAGGAGTGGTCACTGAATTTTGAACATTACTGTTTATAGATTGATGCTTTGTGTAGATTAATGAATTAACACCTGCAACACATTCCTCACAATATTTCTTTGGGTTGTTCAAGTGTTTCATTTTACTGTACAATTATTCACAATGACACAAAGATATTGCATCATTTGTATTTGTATTTGCATATTCAAATAATAATAATAATAATTTGTACAGATTGCCCATCTATCAATAACAAGTCTAATACATTCACTGTTTGTATGAGTGTGAAAGGAACAAAACTCCAGAATCTGCTGCTCCAGTTCAGTCATTTCTTCTCCTTTCATTCCGAGTCTTCTCTGCAAACTCACTTTTCTTCTGAAGACAAACACAAACAAGCTCTGAAAAGTCACCTGTGGCTGCAGCTGTGAAAAGGCAGCTTGTTTGCATGTGCAAAGAAAGGAGATGGAAATTCAACTTGTTTTGCATAAAGAGGCCAGAGTTTTCTCCTCTGAATTGAGTGGCACTGCTTATGGCTAACATGAACTGTAATTTTGTGTTTGTGTTTACGTTTGTGTATGTGTATGTGTGTGTGCACAGGTGGCAATACACCAGGGTAAGAGGTGTCCAAAATGTGGAGAAGTAGTATTGGAGTCCCAAGAGCAAGGGTAAGTATGGGTTTATTTACTGATCAGGTACGTTACATAAACAAAAGTTAATTGTCAACAAAAGTTAACAGTCAAAAAAAGGAAGAGAAGGTGCAGCTGACATTTTAGCAGAAAAAAGTAATCAAATGTGATGACCAAAAGTGTCCAAACGCCTATTATAATTAGTTCATCCAGTTACTTTGAGGTGCACCCATTGCTGACACACATGTTCAGTTGCACACACATTGCTTGGATAAACTTCATAGTAAAGCTCTGTCAATAGAATGGGATGCACATGAGTCTAAGGAGCAAGCACTGGCTAGAGGGGTGTAAAGAGCCTCCAGCACTGGGCAGTGGAGCAGTGGAACTCTGTCCTCTGGAGCGATGGAGCTCCATCCAATACCTTTGGGATTAGCTGGAGAGGAGTTTGTGATCCGAAATGAATAACCCCACATCAGTATCTGACATCACTAATGTTCTTGTGGATGAATGCAATCAAATCCTCACTGCAGTGTTCCAACATTTTGTTTAAAGATTTCCCAAAAGAATAAAATTACTTTACTGTTACTGCAGTAAAGGAGGACAAAGTCCCTATTAATACCCTTGATTTCAAAAGACGCACAGGATCAGCGAGTGTCTACAAACTTTGGGACATATAGTAGATCACTACTGTCGGAAAAAAACTCATATCTCCATTTTTTTTGTCATTTTTCAGTTTTTGTCATAATCTGAAAAAGTCTGGTTCCATTGACTTACATTAAAAGTAAAGTAGGTTTTTTGCTTCTCTTGTAAAGTTATTATTTTGGAGCTACAAGGTATTCGTCCGACAACAGCGATATGTCTTGTAGTTTTGTGCATTGTGTGTATGTGTTTTGTGTTTTATATGAAGTGCTCTGTTGGGGTGTCAGTGCTACTCACTGGAGGAAGAATCAATACCTCATGGAGCTGTTGGTCAGAAAGTTAATGAAGGCCATGACAAACTGCACTGGACTACAGGTCGTCTGGGGGACATTGACTTCATGGGATCCAGCAGAACCAGGGGCAAGGTACACTATGGCAGATATGTTCGTTAACACCTGTCATTTTGACCTCTTAAAGGTGAACTGCGGCAATTTTTCACAGATTCAGTGACTGAGATGTAATCAAAGTCATTCAGAATGGTTTGATGTGGAAATGGGTCATTGTGGAGAAACTTACTGTCTCAGATTTCTATACAGTGGAGGTGATGGCAACTGGGGGTCATGACATCTTTAATGCAAATGTAGCCATTTTATTTACTATTCAAAACGACCAGTGAACCTACCTGTCTTGTGAGTTTGAATGTAATGTTGTTAATAGTAAAATAGTCGTTAAACAAACAAAAAAAAAGCTTCTTTTGGTACTATTTTGCCTTTTAATGCCCTGCATGTACCTCCTAAAACAATTAGATTTAAAAATAAACTTTTTAGACCAAAACTTTATCTTAAAACTATTGTTTAAGAATGTTGCAGGCATCAAGCAGAGTATCAGTAATACTTTCATGTGAGAACTTTCTGTGCAATAGCTTTTAGAGGTATTGAATGCTTCGGATGTCTAGTTCCTATTACCACCACAGTGAACAATACTGACCTAGTATTATTAGTATTCCCCGGCTAACTGTGACAGCCTTCAAGAACCGGATTCACAATAGTATCTAATAAATGTGCTTTTTTCAGTCTTAAGTGGAACGTTAAGACTAATTGTTATGCTAATTTGCTTAATTTCTTTCTTACAGTTCTAAGAACTGGTGCTCTAATCTATAGGCCACATGCCTCATTTTTTGGAAAGTTTTTGGATTAATAATCCCAATTTTATAGTACAAACAGAATGGTCTGTGGAACCACAGTACTAAGTGCGTTTATGTTCCTGCAAGTTGCATTAACACACATGAGCCACATAAGTATAATTACAGAATTGCAGTTTTGAAACATACAGAACAAGATGCATATAAGGTAACTGTCATATAAGCTAACTGTTCACATAAAATGTTATTTTGGCATGTGAAGAGTTCAATTCTGCTTACTGAATGTTTGTTATCACAAAAGCTTTCCGTTTGCTTGTGTTCATCACTCACACAATCTGTTCGTCAGTATAGTTTGCCAGGGTTTCCAGTTCAACAGACCCAGACCTGATCTACCAGCTGATGACAGAGCAATGGGGGCTGGCTCCTCCTCACCTGGTGGTGGCGCTAGTGGGTGGCGATGAGCTGGCTCAGATGAAACCCTGGCTCAGAGACACAGTGAGGAAAGGCTTAGTGAAAGCTACCCAGAGCACAGGTGAGCAAACATACTTGCTCAGCCACTGATGTTTAACAGTTACTAAATAATTAACAGTTAAAAACGAAGACCAGGGAATTTCTAATTAGAGAGACATCTCACTCAATAAGGTCTTCCAGGTTGAGCAGACACTAGAGGGCGCTCATGTGAGTGTCTAAAATGAATAGGAGACTTTTATTAACAAATAAATGCCATTCTTTTCTCAGAACAAATAGCATTCAATGCTGCTGAGTTAGTTCACCAACCAATTAGCACTATGCTGGGGCACCAATAGGAATTTTGGGCCCCCTGCAAACTTTATGCATGGGCCCCTCAACTAATTTCTTAGCAGAACCTGTTACAACAATAAAATGTGCTTAATTTTTCATAACCCAACTTTAATTTTGTTATAGCTCCAAAATTCCACATCCTACTGAGCAGCTGTAAATATGAATACAAGCAACATGACTGCATATCAATAACTGGTTGAAATATCTAAATACAAGCCCAATTCCCCCAAAAATTGGGATAGTATGTAAAATGCAAATATAAATGAAAACAGCAGTGATCTATAAATTTAGTTTGACCTGTATTTGAATGAAAACAGTAGAAAGACAAGATCTGTAATGTTTTTATCGACTTTATCACCTTTGCTTTTTGGTAAACTTACATTCAATTAGACATTAACACATGTAACACATTCCAAAAAAGTTAAGACAGGGGTAATTTAAGACTAGGAATATTGAGAAATGTTCAAAAAAGATCTTAAATAGGTGATGCATTCATGCTTGGGTATAAAAGGAGTCATTCACAAAAACCTAGTCTTTTATGAACAAGGAGGGATCAAGGCCATTTTGCCGAAAATGCATCAGCAAAAATCCAGCAGTTTTAAAATAATGCTCCTTAGTGAGTGGTTGTAAGGTTTTAGGTATTTCACGCTCTACAGTGCATAATAACATCAAGATTCAGGGAATGTGGAGAAATCTCTGGCCGTAAAAGGCGAAGTCATATATCAACAGCGTCCAGAAACACCGCCAACTACTCTGGGCTTGACATGGACTGATGGACAGTGGAAACATGTATTGTGGTCTGTAGAGTCAAAGTTTTAGATTTTAAGGAAATTTAAGGAAATAATGGACCTGAATTATTGTTCTTCGGGCTAAGGAAGAAAAAAAGCCAAAATGTCTTTTTCAGGGACATCCATTCTTATTTCAACATTATGTACATTTTATGACATGGCTACGTAATCAGAGAGCGCAGGTGATGTAACACAGTGATAAACATGGTCCTGTCCCAACTTTTTTGGAATGTGTTGCATGCGTAAAATTTGGAATGACTGTATATTTATAAAAAACAATGATTTTCATCAGGTGTTTTTGTACCCTTTCAGTTTAATACAGGTCAAACAGAACTTACTAATCACTGCTTTCTGTGTTTTATTAGCATTTCACACACTGTCCCAGCATTTTTGGAATGGGGTTTGTACTTTTCAAAAGAGCTGCACTTTGGCTGTTGAAGCAAAACACTAATTAACTGTTTTTTGACTATTATAGAACAGATATATTACTCGAATCCCACTGACATATCCACAAACATACCTATTTATCCAGCTAGAGATTATGAAAATCACTTGAGGAATAATGTAAATATTCTATTCTAAATTTTAGCCATAAGATAGAAGGAGAGGCTAGCATCCATAGTGTATAGCAGACAACAGACTACTACTTCACCTTTACTTTCTAGTTAAATGTTTGCATTTCAATGGTGCAGAACACACCCTAACACAAAAACAGAGGGGGTGTTGGACTACTGTAAGTGAAAAACTCAAAAACACTATACAATTATAGCAGAACATGTGGTTTTATTTATATAGCTACGTTCCATCTTTTACAGGGGCAGTTACTACATGCAAGCTTCTTTCTATTTTCTGCTACAGTATATCTTGATAACTCTCGTTTATCTTCAAAACTAGGTGACACTGTCTTCCTCACTTTTGATTGTTCTTTTACTGCCATTTTTGAAAGCCTTGTTTGCATTTTTGTCAGCATCTTCATTTGAATTAAAAAAGAAATCCGTGAACGTTTACACAGGGGGGTCACTGAAGGGTGACAATGCAAGATGCATTGGCATTGCATCTAAAACTAGTATTTAACAATTATTTAAGTATTGAAGCATTTAATGAAGAATCTTTTAGTAAGTTTAAAAATCATGTACAAAAATAGGAACATCTTTGTCCTGATCCATGTAATCTACCCTCCAGTTTTTGGTACCATTGGCACTATGTAGTTGTAATGCTAGCATGCAAAGGTGAGAAGAGTAGCCTAACCACACTGTCTTGTTTGAAATATTGAACAGTAAAAGTACATTTCTAATTCACTTGTGTAAATGTGCAACAGTGCCAGACCAAATAACTACTGAGTACTGTGTTCCAATAGAACTGCAGCAAAATCATCTATCAGTATAGGAACTGGAGTTTCTGTGGTGCTGTTCTTGTCTTCTTGTCTTCTTGGGATTCTTTTGGTCTTAAATAAAATGTTAAAGATCCAAATTTAGAGCTGACAAATCAAAAAGAAGTCCAGATGTTTTCAACAATTTACCATGGTGAAATTTAACACAAAAAGGGAATTAGTAATTAAATGTTAAGGACTAAAATGTAGTGTGCATTCCTGACAAATGTATGTGAGTAGACATAAAAATATTATCGTTTGGAAACACTAAAGAAACTACAAATGTTTCAAAATTTTACTGGAGTAAATGTAACTGAGTAGGTGTAATTAGTTCCTATGTGCAACTCTTCAATCTACTGCCCACCTATTTTCTAAAGAAAGCCAAAAAAGATTCACTTGATTTTTCATGTAAGACTTCCTTCCAGTTTCCCAAAATTAAAGTTCCAGCATGCATGACCTATGAATGCATTTAATAAACCTTTTTAGCCATAAAGCTCCATTCTCTCTTATTCACTGAGGACTCTCTCACACACACTGACTCTCTCAGTTTGCAGTCTTGTTTTTAGTAAAATGGGATGAATAAAAAGTGGGCTGTGCTCTGGCATTCATACCTGTCACCTGTAACCCTCGATGTCCCCAGGAGCATGGATCCTGACCAGCGGCCTGAGGTTTGGCATCACTAAGCATCTTGGCCAGGCTGTGAGGGACCACTCTCTGGCCAGCACCTCCTCGAAGGTCCGTGTGGTGGCCATTGGAATCGCTCCTTGGACCATGATCCATAACAGAGACCTGCTGTTCTCTGCAAAGGTCAAGACCCCCATCATCACAAAATGATTTTACAGGAACAGCAAACATAATTGATGTTTACTGATGGAACAAAACTTTGTCTCCATTTTTGTTACATTTTAATTTATTATTTCTTTTCACATAATTTAAAAATGCCAACTGTCCTTTAAAGCGGCCATTGCAAGTTAATGGTCAATTGCAGGTTAAGAATGCTTTTTCCTCCTCATGTAAAGTCACTTTTTCTGAGATTTGGGGGTTTTGGTTCTGACTGTGATGACATATTTCATATTATTTGCAGAATAATTACTAGTAGTTACTGAATAACAGGTCTTCAGATTAATAACTCAATTATAAAGGGTTCATAGGGTTGATTTATAAATCATCTGAGTTATCAGCCAGCTCATTTTTATCTGTAGACCCTTTGTATAATAAAAGTCTCAATGGTAATGTGGTACTATTTTACAGTAATGGTAAAGCAGTCATTATCACTCCATCATATTATATTAAAAGTGTAGGTTTCATGTTATTCTTTAAATCTACAGCCTGATCAACCAGCAGCGTACTCCACAGAGGACCTCCCCCATGGCTCAGTGTACTCTCTGGACAGCAACCACTCACATTTCATCCTCATAGAAGAGGACCCACAGAGGCATGGAGCCACCAGTGACATGCGGGTCAAACTACTCAAGCACATCTCTCTCCAGCGCACTGGCTATGGAGGTGCCACCAGATTTGAATCCCAATTCACTTTCACACATCCTTATTCACAGTGATGATCTAAAGTTTTAAAGTAGGTTATTATAAAACCTCAATCCTTATTTGTTATTTTCACAGGCCCTGGAAGCTTCGAGATCCCTGTCCTGTGTCTACTTGTTCATGGGGAACCAAAGATATTACAGGTTTCAATTGACAGTATTTTCACATATTAACTCATTTAGCAGAATATCATGAAATACATTTCTGCTGAAATGCTGAAATTTCTGCTTCCTCTTAAAAATATGGGTGACAAGGTTTTTGGAGCAGTGCTATAGAAAAATCAGTTTTGGTTCTCTAAAGAACCTTTAAATGGATAGTTTATCAATATCTTTCTGCAGGCCCCCATAATGGAAATCAACTCTGATATTTTTAATTAATACAATAAATTATAATCCTTTCCACCATTACTTTTTCAGATAACTAGGACTCTGTAGGTTTTTTATGTGTGTAATATTGTGACTTTATGTTGAGCTGCTAGTGAGCAACGAGGGGTAAAAGGCTTCGGGGGAGACCTCATGGTTTAGGGTTTAAACGCAATTACTTTGCTTGCTCACCTATGAAGATGAAAATGAAGTTTGCTTCCGATTTTGTAAATCATAAATATTTCCAAAAGCATGTCACTTTTGTCGGAAGAAAACCTCATATCTCCAAAATGGTAACTTTACAGGAAAAGGAAAAAACCTACTTTGCTTTTAATGTAAGTCAATAAAACCAGAGTTTTTTCCAAGTTATTTTGGGCCGTTTCTTTTGGTCCATTCATCATGAAATTTACACACAATGTAAAGGGTAACAGCATTTTCAAATTATGTCAAAAACCGAAAAATGACAAAAATGGAAATACAAGGTTTTCTTCTGACAGCAGCGATTTATTCCATCAAAACGAATATTGCATAGTTCAACTAAGGGGCCTCTAAAAACAGGCAGAAACTGCACGTTATGGCTGCTGTGATGAGTGAAAGAGCCATTTTTACAAATAAAATATGCAAATGTGAAGAACCTCCACATACTGGAAGAGCCATTTAAGAACCCTTATTTTTGTGTGTAAGTAGATGGTTATTTAGTTGTGGCCAATAAACCACCACTACATTTACTACTGTTAAATTTTTGCTGCCTTCAACATGTAGAGAATGTACAAGACCATCCAGAACGCGACGCCCTGGCTGATCTTGGCCGGCTCGGGTGGTGTAGCAGATATTTTGGTTACGCTGATATACAGAGGATGTTGGGAGGCTGAGATGGTCCAAGAGCTACTGCTGGACACGTTCAGTGGACTCCACAGCACTGACGTCACCTCCTGGGTCAAAGTGGTGAGGAGCAAGGGCAGCTATACACCTTTTATACTTACTCTTCACATGATTAGCATTACATATGCAGAGAATGTACAATGAGAATGACATTTGCAGGGAACTTTTCAATATTGTTTATTTCTGACTAGATTCAGAGAATTTTGGATAATGGTCACCTGTTGACAGTACATGACCCAGAGCAGGAGACCTCTGAGCTAGACACTGTTATACTCAAAGCGCTAGTTAAAGGTAAGAATCCATTAACATACATTAACATACATTAAAGTTCAGATTTTTTTTCTTCCCTTATAAAGTTACCATTTTGGAGAAACAGGGTTTTTTTGACATCAGTGATTTATAACATGTTTTATTTTTATAACAATACTTTTCTTGAACCTTGACATACATAACCAGCCGTCATAATAGGTAACGTCCAGTAATATAACTACAGTGTCAATGTTATCATTACCATTAACTGTCATGACATATGTCACACTGGTTGACATGACATACTGAAGTACATAGCAAATATGAGCATGTGGCAATAACATGTCACGACATCAAACATTATGGCAATTCGTCATGAACCAGTAATGGAAACAAGACAGTTATACTGTTATATTTTGACAACTCACATCATATGACATCTGCCATTACATGTTCATGGCATGATTATGTCAATAATATGTAGCAGGATTCAAGTACAGTGTTTTTTAAGACGTTTTATGTCCTTTTGCCTTGTTTATGTTGGTGTATTCTTCTGTTCTCTTCTCTGTTCTTTTCTCTCAGCCTGTAAAAGTCAGAGTCAGGAGGCACAGGACTTTCTGGATGAGCTGAAACTAGCCGTGGCCTGGAACAGAGTGGACATTGCAAAAAGCGAGATTTTCAATGGAGATGTGGAGTGGAGTGTAAGACACTTGTGTTTTTGAATAAATTATGGAACCAAATTATATTATTGCAAAATCATCTGTAATAGATTTTAGTTCCTAATTAGTTGATTATAAAGGGCTATTTGATATATATATATATATATATATATATATATATATATATATATATTGTTTTTGAACCAATACATTAGTTTACATTCTGAGGTAAGATGATATTTGTTGAATTACTTCATATTTTGTTAACTCAATATATATTTTTCTCTTAGGCACAAGACCTTGAGGAGATCATGATGGACGCTTTGGTCAATGACAAGCCAGATTTTGTGCGTCTGTTTATGGAGAACGGGGTGAACCTGGGTGAGTTTCTGACGTATGGCCGTCTTCAGGAGCTATACTGCTCTGTGTCTGAGAAAAGCCTGCTCTTCGACCTCCTCCTGAAGAAACACCAGGAGAAACAACTCATGCTGGCCTCAGGTCGGACCCCTGGCCTGCCCTACATGGAGACCGGAGACAGACGGCCTCGCTTCACTCTGCATGAGGTCTCCAAGGTCCTGAAGGACTTTCTGCATGACTCCTGCAAGGGCTTCTATCAGAAACTTCCAGCAGTAAGTAGGAGTGCCAATATGATGGTAGGATAAAATCAAACATTATCACAACAAGCATTTCTGAGCATTTCATGAACATCAGCACTTCTGCAACACTGAACGACTGAATATACACTTTTATCAAATCCTCATCAAGCTGGTTTAAAAGAGCTGTTTAACTGGATATAGTGATGCACTATAAAATACTTAAAAGAATATTTTAGTAGATTTAGTAGCTTTTTAAAATGTTTTGCTTGTGTATTTTGTCTGTTCAAACTCATAAGACCCCAGAACTATGACTTAGCTTGATATGTATCATGTATTGTGGTTATGTTTGCCATATTGCCAAAATACAGGCAGCAGTTCTGTATCTTGTGTGACTACATGGATATGAAAATTTAGGGCAAAGACTTCATTTCCCAGATGCGTTTAGTGGAAGAACCAAGATGATATAGTATTTCAAGTGTACTTACTCTATGAAATACAAAAATAACAATGGACCTCCTTCACCAGCCATTCATAGGAAGAAATCTCTTAACCCACTTATACAGTTTTCACAAAGATTCTGACATTCACCAATGTTTTTTCTTATTTGGGATTTGTTCTTAGGTAAGAACAGAATCTATGCACACTCAAGAGCACAAAGGTGTGGACAATTCTGTGGTTTAAAAACACGTCATGAATGAACACGTCAAGCTATGCAGTTACTAGATTAAGGAACTAAAGTGTGGGCCCACATACAGGCCCTTTAGATTTAAGGAGTTAACTTTTGTTCTTGTTTGTATTTCCTCTCAGGAGAGAGTCAGCAAGGGTCGGCTCTTCCACAGCCAGAAAGACCTACCGGACCTGGATCAGGTCTGCGAGAACCCCTGGAGAGACCTCTTCCTCTGGGCCGTCCTGCAGAACAGACAGAAAATGGCAAACTACTTCTGGGCCATGGTGAGGCCCCACAGGCCTTTAGAGTGACAAGCTGATTTTCATAAACCAACTCTATTTACATCTTTATGGTTTTGTCTTTAGAAAGTCCATCTTATCTGTCAGTGTGTTGTCTGAAGCAAATTGGTTACTAAGTGGTTGCTGAAGGCTTTAACACATTTATGGCCCCAGGGCTAACAGTGGCTGTTGCAGTGCTCAATAAAAGACATACATGATGATAGAGCAGGGGCTATCTACTGTTTTCCCTCCATCTGTTAAGCTTGAATAATATCAAATGTCCAGTCTCTGAGGGGTTCAGTGTTACAGTAAGCAGCTCTCACATTGTATTTTGATAATGCATATAGCTCTCCGCTTATGGTTATTAGTATGAACAAGTCACAGCTTCATGGTGTTCCCAGTTTCCAGCGTTCATGTTTTGCCTGTGTGCATGTCATAGGGTCCAGAGGCGGTGGCTGCAGCTCTTGCTGGGTGTAAGATCCTGAAAGAAATGGCTCATCTGGAGTCGGAGGCCGAGTCTGCCCGCAGCATGAAAGAAGCCAAGTATGAGCAGTTTGCTTTGGGTGAGAATCACAAGTTAATATATAAACTACAACTAAAGAAGTGAACATCAACAGTTTACAGTAGCATAGAGATCTTGACGCCATCAATTTAAAGGGCCCATATCATAGAAAAACTCATTTTTCATACGTTTTAAAAATAAAACACATGTATGTAAACAATGTTTGTTTCAAAATGTACTATGAACTTCCCAGTCGATGCAGTCAATATGTGGGAACTACGCTGTAAAAACAGCTCATTTTGATTCATTATTTGTGATGTCACAAAAAACAACACCTTTACATATATTTGCCTATCTATATATCAGCAGTTTAGCTCCGCCTATTCATGCTGCTAGTCATTTCATCCATGACTGCTTTTTGAATGAGGCACAATACAAGTCAGCCAATCAGGACAGAGGTCATTTACATATATTAGTCTTAACGGCATAGTGACAAAAACAGCCTGGTTGATTTTAAACTGTAAACAGAGGTTGGAAAAGTGGTCATATAAAAAGAGTTCCAATGTTAAATAAACCAACATAAATCATAAAAATGAATGGTTATGATGAATGAATGAAATGATGAATGAAAGATTTTTTTCTCTTTTTAAAAAGAGCAAATTTTTTTGTCAGTATGAAATAATTTCACATATCAAATAGAAAGTTTAAGTAATTATTTTTTCACAAAAACTGCAAAACGGCACTACTGCTAAAATTACAACCTTGAGTAGTACTTCATATGTCTGTGTTTTTCTGTTTGTGTTGGCTTTAGATCTGTTCAGTGAGTGCTACTCCAACAGCGAGGACCGAGCCTATGCCCTTCTGGTGCGGAAAACTCACTGCTGGAGTAAATCCACCGTGCTGAACCTGGCCACCGAGGCGGATGCCAAGTGCTTCTTCGCCCATGATGGAGTCCAGGCAACAGATCACACTCCATCCATTTATTTTCAATGCATGAATTATGTTGATCCCTGGTTGTTTGTACTCATGCTGCATTTTTGTGGTCTTGGCCAGGCTTTGCTGACTAAAATCTGGTGGGGATCCATGACAACAGACACAGCCATCTCTAAACTAGTTCTGTCTTTCTTCTGTCCTCCTCTAATATGGACCAATCTGATTAAATTCAGGTATGCTCTTACATGAAACCATCACACTTTGTACCTGTATTTTGCAAAGATCACTGAAACTGATTTAATCAATGGCAGTTTCATTAGATCGGCATTTATTTACTGTGCTTGTTTCTCTGTGATTTGTAGTGATGAGATACTGCAGAGTCGTGGAGGAGGGCAACAGTTTGCAGAGCTGGACAGTTTGGACACAGAGAAAGCCCTGCTTCTTACCGACGAGGACCCAGCGTCAGTCTCTTTAACTCTGCAGCATAACAGTTTTCTTTTTTTTCCTGTTCACTAACCTCTCAACGGCGAATTCTATTGATTTTTCAAAAATTATGAATAACTCAATGGTTGAGATGTAAGCATAGTCATTCACAGTGGTTTGGTGTGAAGTACCTCATTATAAAGAAACTCACCTGCTTGGATTTCTTTACAGTGTTTTTTATAATGTTGACAATAGTAAAATTGTGTTAAATCCTAAAAAAATATGTGTTCTTTTGGAGCTATTTTACTTTAGGACATTGTGCATGTACCGCTCTGTGAGGAATAGATTTAAAAAATACAGTTTAGGCCAAAAAAAGTGTCTCAGGTGTCAGGCAACATATTCGTAACCATTTCATGCAACTTGAATTTATGTGTGATAGCTTTTAGAGGCATTGAACAGTTCAGATGTCTGGTTCCTATCACCACTACTGTGAACACTTCTTCTCAACCATTTTCTCTTCAATGGATTATTTCACATCATACCATTCTGAATGACTTTGTTTACACCTTACCGATTGAATTGTGCAAAACATTTGATGGAAAAAAATGTGAAATTCCCCATAAACCCCTTAAGTTTACAACACAGATTATAATGCTATTTCTGCCTTTTAATCTATGTTTATCCTTAAATATGTTAATTTCTCATGCTGCACATTTCACATTTCAGTTTTTTTTCTTGCTATTCTGACTAAAAATATCACTAATAAATTATTAGGGATCTGAATTCTATTCTGAATGTGTGTGCTACTCACTCAGAAAGCATTACAGTGCATCCAACAATAAAGGCAGCAATGAGCTTCTTTCACACAGTGACAGAACACAGAAAGCTCCTGTTCCACATGCTGATCCATTTCAACATGGTTAACACCAAACAGTCTCAGAGAGGTTCAATAATATGAACTAAACTTTGTGGAACTTACTGACTTGTCACTTCTCTTTCCTCTCTTTGTGTTATGTGTTGTGTGTAAGTGACTCAGAGGCAGCTGGTGACCCTGCAGACCAGAGCTGTAGCCAGGCCTGGAGTCAGTTCCTCCTGCGCCGCTGGAAACGCTTCTGGAGCGCCCCGGTCACTGTGTTCCTGGGAAACGTCATCATGTACTTCGCCTTCCTGGTCCTTTTCACCTACGTGCTCCTGCTGGACTTCCAGCCGCCGCCTCCCAAAGGACCCTCTATAGCCGAGATCATTCTCTACTTCTGGGTTTTCACGCTGGTGCTGGAGGAGATAAGACAGGTGTGAAGAACAAATATCAAGGACGCACAAAGTTTAGGGCTTGTCATAAACATTTACAATCATATTTAGAATTCTATTCAGATTAGATTGAGTAACTATTCTGCTATAGCTGTATATAGTTCAGATGGAGTCACACCTGATTAAAATAATAGTTGGGCTATGGGTCTATAGATCTTGGGCAATGATGAAATACCAGTATTCCAAAATCAAATGTCATTTTAAGTCCATGATCTGTATGTCAGCATATCTTACAAGCTAATTCATTTGGTTACAAAATAACATAATAATAATAATAATATAAGATTCATATTTGAATAATAATGCACAATGCACAATTACTGCTTATTTGTTGAGTTTAACATATTGGAAAAAAGTAAGCCAGAATATGGCCTGTGCAAAAATAACAGCATATATATATATATATATATGTGTGTGTGTGTGTGTGTGTGCGCGTACGTTGCTGTTGGAACAAAACCAAAAAAGGATGTGTTAACTTCTTTTCACTTTATTCACTTAATTTATTTTTTTAACACATCATTCGACCAGGTGTTTAGATCTCTGAGTATCTGCACACAACGTAATGCCAATTACATGCAAAGCAATGGCAGTTAGTCTTATTCGTTGTGGTTCATTTTAATCATACAAAATGTCCATTTTATTATGTTATACTGTCATGTTTCATGTTTCTTAGAGCTTCTTCACAGATGAAGACATGAACATTCTGAAGAAATTTAAGCTCTATGTGGAGGATAACTGGAACAAATGTGACATGGTGGCAATCTCTCTCTTCGTGGTCGGGGTGTTGTGCAGGTACAATATTTTACTGAGGCTGGACTGAAAGGTGCTTTTACTAAATGGAAGACCTCTCCTTGACCTCTTTCTTTCGTCTCTGTGCAGGATGATGGAAAACACATATGAAGCTGGACGCACAGTCCTGGCTTTGGACTTCATGGTTTTCACCTTGAGGCTCATCCACATATTCGCCATCCACAAACAACTTGGGCCCAAGATCATCATTGTGGAGAGAATGGTGAATGCATAACACTGAATTGTTTGAAATTTGAAGCCGAAAATTGACAAAATTTTGATGAACATTTTAGTCGATGCCTGACCTACAGCATTTTTTTTGTCGTTCTTAGATGAAGGATGTATTCTTCTTCCTGTTCTTCCTGAGTGTGTGGCTGATTGCATATGGAGTGGCGACCCAGGCTCTGCTGCACCCCAACGACCCGCGCCTGGACTGGGTCTTCCGCAGAGTGCTCTATCGGCCATACCTCCACATATTCGGCCAGATCCCCCTGGAGGAGATTGATGGTAAACTATTCTGCTTGTGATCTTTATTAACAATTATAAAACAAGGATTGGTTTTCATTTTTATACATATAGTTGTATATAGAGCAGAATAGCTTTTATACTTACACTGCCCACCAAAAGTTCGGGGACAATTTGTCTTCATTTGAAGATTTCTGAACAGTTTTTCCTGTTACTTTCAATGAAGTTAAAAAGTACACACAATGGCCTAAATATCTGTTAACATAAAACAGTAAAAGATATTTACTAATGCTTTGGGTATATATAACTCTTAGCATCATATTTACCATATTAACGTGTCTTCTTTGTTAAGGATAGTAGGTTTATTTTGCTTAATCAATGACTTTACTATGAAAACATGCACATTTGTATTGGAACTACTTAGAAGAGTAGCCCTAAACTTTTGAAGGACAGTGTATTTTTAATCACATTTAGCACCAGCTTTCCAGGCATGGATTAAGCCTAATAACAGATTGAACAGATTTCAATTAAGTGTCAAGCTTAATATGTGTCTGCAAACATTTGGCGGAAGTGTTTAATTTGATGTCAGCTGACTTTTTACAGTTGAACTACTTTCATTTTCTCTTGCCTAAAGCTGTTAGTTGAGATGCTGCCACTAGATGGAGACACAGCGCAGGTTAACTATGTTACCATTGCTTTACATTTGTCCACAGCTGCCAAAATGCAGGCTGATAACTGTACCATGAACCTGCAGGAGATCATTACAGGCACTCTGCCACCCTGCCCAAACATCTATGCCAACTGGCTGGTCATCTTGTTGCTAGTCATATATTTGCTGGTCACTAATGTCCTGCTGCTGAACCTGCTCATTGCCATGTTCAGGTGAGAGGGGGTCCTAATTAATTACTTCGATTATCAAAAAGAACATATCTCATTGCTGACTTACACTTCAAGTAAACATGCAGACTAGAGTGAAAGAACAAGCCTTTCAGCTCTAACAAGTTCTCTGTAATATCTAAGTATCACTTCTGCCTCTATTCCACAGCTACACATTCCAGGTGGTACAGGGGAACACGGATATCTTCTGGAAGTTTCAGCGGTATAATCTGATAGTGGAATACCACAGCCGGCCTGCCCTGGCGCCTCCCTTCATCATTATCAGCCACCTCTCCCAGCTCTTCCTCAGCCTCTTCAAAAAGGCAGAGTCCAAACTAGAGCACCTCGGTCAGTCACGCTCAGCCCTGACTGAGCAGAACTTCATACTGGTCAAGACTGAAACTTGATCTGAGACCAGTTTTACAGTTTTTCTTACTATAGATAGGGCTAGACTTTGGGTATGATAGAGATGTCCTAGATCAATGTGCATTAGATTATACATAATTGTATTATACATATATTTCAACCCCTTAAATGCATACAGTGGTGTGAGAAAGTATTTGCCCCCTTCTGATTTCCTCTATTTTTGCATATTTGTCACACTTAATGGTTTCAGATCTTATAATATAATACAAGCACACTGTGAGGAAATACCAAAAAAAAATGCAAATGATCATTACATTTATTAATGAAAAAAAGTTTAACACTTATACCACCCATGTGAAAAAGTAACTGCCCCTCCTAAACCTAATAACTTCTGCTACAATCAGTTTCCTATAACTGGAGATCAGTCTGACCGAGGAATTTTGGCCCACTCTTCTTTGTAGAATTGCTTTAATTCAGTCACCGTTCAAGATCCTGCCACAGCATCTCAATGCTGTTTTAAGTCAGGAAATTGACTAGGCCTCTCTGAACCCTTAACTTTGTTTCTTTTGCGCCATTCAGAGGAGGATCTACTCTTATGCTTCAGAAGTTTGTCTTGCAGAATAACTCAACTGTGCTTAAGAATCAGATCACAGACTGATAACTGGATGTTCTCCAGCATGATTTTCTGTTAGAGAGCAGAATTCATGGTTCATCAATTATGGCAAGCAGCCCAGGCCCTGAAGCAGCAAAGATACCCCCTCAATATCACACTACCACCACCATGTTTGACTGTTGGCATGATGTTCTGATTGTGGAATGCTGTGTTAGCTTTATACCAGGTGTAACGTGCCCTCTGTCTTCCAAAAACTTTCACTCTCTCTGTGGCTCGCTCGAGTCCCAGAGCCTTAGAAATGGCTTTGTAAACCTTTCCATACTGATATATGTCAATAACATTCATTCTCATCTCTATCTAAATTTGACTGCAGTGTTAGTGGGCTGTTCATTGAGATCTTTTATTGAACCTACTTCAATTTGCTGGAAAGGTTATATTTAGGTGATGTTTAGATTCAACAATCAGAAACAATGTGTCTGGTTTAACTGATCCCAGTTACCAACTAAATTTTGTTGATTGAGAAACTAAGAGGGAAGTAAATGAAATTATCATTTAAAAACTGTATTTTGTGTTTGCTCAGGTTGTCTTGTATTAAAGTTTGTTTGAAGATCTGAAACAATTTAGTGTGTTAAACATGCAAAAACAGATGAAATCATGAGCAGGCAAAAACCTTTTCAAAGCACTGTGCATCAAATATGACAAATCAAAATATCAAATCATAACAAAACATTTGTTACTATTTTGTAATGTTATGTTTTGACAAATTTACACTTTATAACAGTTTATCGTTCAAACTGTGTTATAAGTGCTGTGTTACTAACAACCTGAAGTATGTACGGATGATCAGTGAATCACCCGTGCATTTCAGGGTTAAGGCCGATTTCTGAAAGTGTTTCTGTTAAATATGGCAGAAATTTGGCTAAAACATTCCTTTCTGGCTACTTGCCACTTCCCAATAATGTAAGTAAGAAAGATATGAACTGGAGGGAATTTTACAATCAAATAAAACTTGACAATATGTTTAACAATATGTCAGAGAGGGAGCTGCCAGCAGGGCTGGACCAGAAGCTGATGACCTGGGAGACTGTTCAGAAGGAGAACTATCTGGCCAGACTGGAGAGGCGTCACCTGGAGAGCAGTGAGGAGAGACTTAAGAGCACATCCTCCAAGTGAGCAACTCTCTGATATTTATTATTTAGAATAGTTCAATGAAAGTCATTCAGAGTGGTTTGATGTGGAAGTGCATTGTAGAGAAACTTATTGACTTGACAATCACAGTGACAGGAACCAGGGGTCGCAGTGTCTACAACACAAATATAGCCATTTTATTTACTGTTTAAAATGAGCAGTAAACATACACATGAGTTTTATACGTAATTTTGATGATGGTGAAATGATGGTAAATCTGAAAAAAAAAATCTCTAGGTCTGCATTGGTTTTAGATTTGAATATCTTTTAAGATCATTTTTATTTACTGTAGGCCAAAATCTTATTTTAAAACTACCGTAAAACAGTGTCTCAGACATCAGGCAGAGTTTTCATTACCAGTTTATGTAATAACTTTCAAAGAGGCAGATTTTAGAGGCATTAAACACTTCTGGTCCCCATCACCACCACTGTGAATAATTCTGACTCAGTATGTTTCTTTAGAACAGAGCGTTTCACATTAAACTGCTCTGAATGACCTTGTTTGTATCTTAATGATTTAATTATGCAGAACATTTTAAAAATCTGAGAAATTCCCCTTTAACTGACCATACTGCTATTGTATTTCAGAGTGCAGAGCTTGTTGAAAATTGTGGGAGGATTTAAAGAGCAAGAAAAACGCTTGGCATCTATGGAGACTGAGGTAAAATACAGATAATATGACTGTACACAGTAAGGTGTAGGTGTAAAGTCTACAGCTCATCTTTTTCCATGCAAAATTTGTGTTAGTCATCCTCTGTGTCATCATTAATGGTCAGTTTATGATCACAGGACCACTGTTGGTTGGATATTTTTGTTTGGTGGCCTGTTCTCACCCCAGCAGTGATATTTAGGCGTTTAAAAATCCCAGCAAAATGGCTGTGCCAGGTAAACTCATACCAGCACTACACAAGCTATCATGTTGGTATAACTGTTAGGCTGAGAATTGTCCACCACTCATATAATACCTCACTCTCAGTGCTCTGATTCTTTTCCATTAACAAACAGGGTAAATAGGTGTTTTGAATTATACAGCAACAAATGTGCTACAGTCAGTAATTCTGAACCTACAAAGTGCTCCTATATGCATGTTGATAAAATGGCCAGCGAGTTTAGGAACAAGGTAGGTGTACCTGAAAAACTGGCAAATAAGTGTTAAGGCACACCAGTGTCTTCCAAATGAGCGTGATTAATACAGCCATAACCTTGTCCTCCAGGTGAGGTATTGTGGAGAGGTGCTGTCCTGGATTGCTGAATGCTTTGACAAGAGCACTCTAAAGTGTGACAGAGATGCTCCCAGAGCTCCACGTAAGTCTTTATCTTGGTATTCAACAACAATCCTCATTCCCAGTTCACTCTGGTAGTTGTTAAGGTTAACATCACAACATTTGTGTGCATTACAGGCACCAAGAGCAGCTGTAGCGGCAGCGGCAGCAGCTGTAGCAGCCCGAGTGTTCCTCAGCCAAGCACACCAAAGAAAGAGGAGCCAGAAGGACATCCAGGATACGGAGCGAACAAGAAACTGCCTTACATTGATGAGTGAAAGTGGCAGCACATACGCCACACTGCTCTCAGTTGTGCAGATAAAGTGAATCTTACTAATAAGTTTACTTTAAACAGTGTCTTTACTCAAGGATGCTTTACAGTAAGTTGAACGGTAACAATATACAGAAATATACACTGCAAAAAAAAATACTGGCAAATGAAAGAATCTTATATTTGTTATATATAAGCAATGTACAGTTGTGTGCAAAAGTTTGGGCACCCCGGTCAAATTACGTTTTGTTGATTTTCTAAGTGGAAGTAAGTTAACACATTTTCTACAGAGAACACACTTCTGCATGTTTTAATGCACAATTACTGTTTGTTTGCTGAATTTAACATTTTGGGGAAAAAAATGGGTTGTGCATAAAGTTATGGCACATTATATTTTATGTCTCAATTATTTATTTAGTTTCCAATATGTTAATAAATAGAAATTGTCCATTAAATGTGCAGAAAAAGTTTTTTTTTGTTTTAATGAAATAATGTTTGAAGACGTTATCTGCCAGTGCAATAAGATCAGTCTTACAATGAGAAATATTAGATATATTGCCTACATTTAAGATGCTCTTAGTTGCATATTATTTTTGCAGTGTATATGGATAGAAATCTAGTATACATGAAAAGACCTAGTATGCAAAGTCATAGTAGAAACAGGACTTATTATTAAAGTTATTATTAAACCTGTCACTATTAGGAATGAAATTCCACCCATCCAAAATTTCAAAGTAAGAATGTTCTATCAAAGAAGCACTGCCTTTTATGTCTGTTTTTTTTTTCCACTTTTCTAAATCACATATTTAAAGCTGTGTAATTATTTATTGCTGCATTTTACACTACGTATCTAGAATCTACTATGTTTTTGATTCTTAAGCTTTATTGTCTGGTATATCAATGGATTAAAATCACTAATAATATAAACATTTCAATTTTAATCTGTTTTGTTTCATTTCTTGAAGCGTCAAATCTTACAAAGAGATGTTCTCACTTAGGTGTCATAAAGTACAAGAAAAACAACTTGCCATGGTTGAGCCTCTAGCTCACACTTCCTCCTTCAAACTTCCCTGTTTTAAGTGCTATAAACGACTTTTGTAAATGATTCTGAAAAATGATCTGTTCTGACTTATCCTCATCTCCAAGCAGACTTCAAAATCCAAGAGTACTTTGCTGTTCTTAGCGTGTCCATCCAGATCCAGACTTTTAAGCACTGATTATTCATTATCAAGGAATGGCCAATACAGTGTCCTCTAAGTCAATAAATCAGTAACCTAGGGAAGTGAGAAAAAAAGGAAAAACACCATTAGAGAAAAGGACTTCATGAGTTTGCTTACAACACTGCCTGAGAAACACACATGCTGCAGTTTAGATAAGTCTGAGTCTTTGAATAAACTGAAAAGACAACATGTGAACTGTGGTAAGTGTTTCCATTTGTTATAATTAAGCCTGTTTTACTGTTTATAGCTGAACTTTACATGTGTATTGATTTTATGTATTGTTCTATCAGAGAGGCAACATGAGATGATTAATGCACTGTATTTAATGACTCATTACATTTATATCTCAACATAAGTAAGTCATTCTGTGAATTGACTGCCCTGTATTTAAAGGAACACTTATTGGGGATAAATTAAGGTCCCATTCTTTGCTCAGTAAAGCCTGAATTAGATACTTCTGAAATGGTTTATTCATGCCTTAAGCTATATTCATTCACCTGTACATATTTGGTGTTCTGTTATGTGAAAATCACTAATTATCACATTATTAGTTGTAATCATGCTCAATAAACACTTTGCTAAGACCTTGTTATGCAAATTACTGAGCATGAATTATCATCTAAATTCACACTGTATAACTGTATGATGGCCAGCATTCGATTGCTGTGACTTCTGGAGTTCACTGCTTTAGAGCTAATGAGAGTCACTGATACTTCAAGATGTATTCCATATTCTAAAAAGCAATTTCAGTCATTATAAATGTACAAATGTCACAACTTTAATACCTACTTATTAGTACTTTGATTGCCAAATAGATTGAATATGTTACTAATATGTCAGCACTGGGTTCCATACAAAATTTCAGTGGCTGAAACTGCACTGTAGAATATGGAACACATCTTGAAGTATTAAGTTAAGTGAAGACTTAACTAAATCAGTGAAGACCTCTAATTATGTAAATTCTTCATCTGGCTTCTAAAGAAAGAAGGGTTTAGATTCTGATATGAATATGCACTATGACATAGTGAGGTTATATAAATTGTTATCTGTAACTTCTGATCATTTGGTATGTTTTTATCGTAACCACTTCCACTGAAATAGGTGATGCCCTGAATTCACCTGATACAAATGTGTACATGATTCCTCCTGACTTTCACTTTACTAACTTTTAATAACTGGTGATGTAACATTGGCTGTTTTATTCATATGAAAGTGAATTTACTGCTGTTTTTGTACTTAAATACTTTATGTTCAACACTGCATGTTCTCTCATTAGCGGATCACCTTGAGGCGTCCCTGCCCTTCTACTGAAACTCACTCAGTGCTGACTGCTGCTTTTTGTTTAGTTAATCAGTAAACAGATACACACTATACAGTGTGGGTAGGAAGTTAGTGCACCACAGGAAGTTGACAAAGCGCAGCTTGCTCACCTGTCCACTTTCACAAACTCTCAACACTTTCACAACAAATTCAAGTCCCAGAAAACTCTATTTCTCAGCATGCTCTGAATATGACAACCAGGACACCACTAATACCAGAGTAGTTAGAAACATAGAATGCTGTGCAAAAGTTTTAGGCATTTAAGAAAATTTTATTTAATAATTAATTAAATGTAAATAAATAATTAAATGTACTTATCTGGGCAGTAAGCTCTTATTTGTTAAAAAAAAACCAAACACATTTAGAACAAACACATAATAACATTAATACAGTGAGTACTGGTTCTGTGTCTGTCAGTGTGTTTATCTGACTACTTCTAAACCTCTCCTTGAGTACTGGAAGCCCCGTATTATTTATGGTTATCATCCAATCCTTAGTTTGGCTAATCAGTGCTTCACTAAATGAAATCGGTTGTGCTGTTAATGGAACTAACGAAACTTTGGCCTGCGGACCACACTTCTGGGCAAACCTGGTCTAATTACTTCAGAGCATACCTTCTGACCTCCTGTAGGTTCTCTGTTCCTGATTGCACATTAGCACCTACCTGGAGTGAGGATGATGAGCTCGGGTCATCGGCGGGTCCACAGCCTGAGCTCCATGCCTCTGCCTCTCCTTCCTCAGCTGCAGGCCGGCTCCAGCACGCTGCAAGACTCTAATGTCAGCGACATGAACAGGTGACTGGAGATCACACCTTGCACCCAGACAGCCCTAAAGCCAACTGAAATCATCAAGTGAGCAAAAATGTAAAGGAATTTAAAGTGTTAAGGAATACTCCAGTGATTTCAGCTTCATCTGCTGCATTTGTAGCATACAGGCTATAATGGACAAAAGCTGTGATTTCTGTACTTAGAAAAAGAACAGACTTGAAACATTTAATAAGTACATGATAGCAGTTAATGAGCAGATGCTAAACTGCCTGCATTTTGCTATTTATTTCTTTCTGTTATGAAACATATGATTATGAAGAAACAATATTGGTATTTTTTATAAATACTGTTTTAGTATCTACTCTGCAGTCATCAAGGTGTTTCGAGGAGAGAGGCTGCAGATGAATGAACTCTACTCCTTAAACGAAAGCATCAGGTACGCACACTAAACAAGGCCTGCATAAGTAATGTTTAATAAGACACGCATTGACCATTTAAACTGCTTATTATTCAGTTCTTAATTTTAAACCTTACTACTATGATTATAATAATATGATTACTACTTAATTTTAAACCTTACTACTACTGATATGTATGTCATTTAGCTACTAAAGTAAGGAATTTAAGTGTGGATGCAAATGCAGACCCTTCCAGGTTAAGGGGTAAACAATCAGCTTAGAGGGGAGTTTCTCTGATTTTTCAATTTTTTTGCTAAATTAAACGGTTAAGATGTAAACCTAGTCATTTAGAGTGGTTTGATATGAAATGCACTGTTCTAGAAAAAACATACAAAGTCAGAATTGTTCACAGCGGTGGTGACAGGGTTAGGGATAAGATGTCTGAAGAGACTTTAATTCCTCTGAGAGCTACCTCCAAAATGACTTCTAAGACAATATTCTTGCATTAACTTACATTGAAAGTTAAGAACATATTTTCCTTCTCCTGTAAAATTACTTTATGGAGATATATGGTCTCGTTCTGACAGCAATGACATCCAAGTTAAATATCTGTGGACAAAAACTCACACACATTAACCCACATGCTCTTTTTCTCTGCCTTGTCAGATGGCTTCTAAAAACAGAAATGGGCTCGTTCATCAAGGAGTATTTTCAGGTACACTCTATCTTCAGCTCCTGGCGCCAGCACTCTGGTCCCAAAAGAGTGACTGAAACAGACTTAAAACAGACTGGATTTGTATTTCTGTGCCACAATGTGTTTTCCCAACAGTATTTCACGTCAGTGTGGTACAACATATTAGCATTTCAAATACTGTAGTTCAAACTGACCAGTAAAAATAGCCTTTAACACTAATATGTTTTTAGGAAACCACTTCCAGTAAATCTTAGTTCTCTTTTCTTGCTAACAGAATCAGCTTCTGCATAAAGGTCTTAGATTTATTTTGGAGGAGGTGCTGCTGTATGAAGGTAAGAAAGGAGCTCCGACAGATTCAATGTACTGTACATGAGTGCTGAGGATGACCGATTCATGATCATCTATTTCATGTCTCCTTAGGGGAGAGTCAACTCTTTTTCTTGGCTGATGTATGGCTGAGATTTTTCTCTGAGATTTTGCCCACATTGCAGGCTATTTTTTATCCACTGCAGGTAAGCCAACATACATTGTCTTAAAAACCACTTGAATTACATAATTTGAGAGCTTATGTGCATATTAAATTGATAGTTGGACAAAAGTCACATTTTCCTCTTACCCTAGATGAAGTCGATCGGCCACCAATTCTGCTATTGACTGATCAGTTTTCGTCCAAATTACACACCTAAATCAACACTTGCCTCAAAGCACAGCTGTACATATATAGGTATATATCTCAAATAGGTGATTCCATGTTTGAAGTGCCTTTTAGAAAACGTGTATTTAACCACTCAAAAATGTGTTAAGCCACCTCAGGAATCTTTTTTTGCTTGTTTGTTTAACTTGTAACTGTAAATTTAGTAGGGGGCGGAGGGGACATGTGCTCCCTACTCTTTGAAATAACACAAGATCATTTTTGTGGGGTAGCAGAATGGCTGTTGAAAAAAAGTAGCTTACACAGCTTGCATTAGGGACATACAGAGAGTACTCGATAAATCATTTGCATATTTGAATTTTGAAATGACTATTCAGGTACTTGTTCCGTTCCATCACAGGAAGCTGTAGAGACTAACAAGTCAACAAGACATACTTGCCAAGTCAGAATTGTTCACAATGATGGTGGTAGAAACCACAAGTCCACCTCTAAAAGCTCTCTCACAGAAAGTTATTAAATAAAATGATTAAATATGCTGCCTGATGTCTGACACATAGTTTTGTGATAAAGTTTTGGCTTAAAATGTATTTTGATCCATTTATTTTAATCCAGTCATGGCAGAGAGGTACATGCAAGGACCTTGTAAGGCAAAACAGTCCCCAAAGAAAACTTATTATTTTTAGATTTTACCATTATCAACATTGCATATAAAACCTAAGAAGAAATGTAGGTTCACTGGTGTTTTGGATAGTAAATAAAATGGCTATATTTGCGTTGTAGACATGATGACCCCTGGTTCCTATCACCACCACTGTAAAGAAATCAGAGTTTTTAAGTTTCTCTACAATGAACCATTTTACATCCACCCTTGATGACTATTTATATCTCAAGGACTGAATTTTTCAGAAATGTAAAAAACACAAAAACCTAAAATCCTCTCTGTTTAACGTAAGTGCTACCAAGGACGTGTTCTAAAAGCTGTGATTAAGAAGGCAGGTGTAGCTACTGCTAACCAAGCTTACTGGTCTTGCTGATGTAAGTCAGGTCCAAAAACAGTAAAAATATATTTTTCAGAAAAACTAACATGTTGGCACATCATCCACTGAGGAGAAAATACCCAGTGTAAGACAACAAGTCCGCATCAGCATCGTGTTGTACCAGTTAGCTTTAGTGTTAGCTCACATCTGAAGAGGCAGCCTTCATTACTCATCTAACACAAAAGCTACCAATCCTCCCCATCTTTTTCAATTATGAAACATCTTTTCAAATGTTTTCTTTTGCTTGTGGCATGTTTATGTTACTTATTTTTTAGCCTTTTAACACTGACCTGCCTTCAAGTCCTCCATGGAAGTTCCTACTTATCACATCAGGGATCACGAACAACATGATGTTCAAGTGGTTTGCCGAGAAAATGACATGAATGTCACATGATCTCATGAAAACAAATGAAAATAACTTATCACAGAAAACAGAAAAAATATGTGAATCCATGGCCCTTTATTATTATAATTATTTGTATTTATAGTAACATTTGTAGTTCTTTCAGTACTAAAGCAAATTGTGGTGCTGGGCTGCCATTAAACATGCATAGGTGTAAATCATTACTGATTAGCCAATCATTTACACACACAATCTCTCTGGCTCGACCACACAACATACTGCCTTTTATTTCATGATCACCTAGGCAAATGGCTCCCTACTCCCTATGTAGTGCATTGCATAGGTCTTAAAATAATAACTCTGGCACCCAAATAGTGCATAATATACAGTGGTGTGAAAAAGTGTTTGCCCCCTTCCTGATTTCTTATTCTTTTGCATGTTTGTCACACTTAAATGTTTCACATCACCAAACAAATTTAAATATTAGACAAAGATAACACAAGTAAACACAAAATGCAGTTTATAAATGAAGATCTTCATTATTAAGGGAAAAAGAAATCCTAACCTACAGGGCCCTGTGTGAAAAAGTGATTGCCCCCTAAACCTAATAACTGGTTGGGCCACCCTTAGCAGCAACAACTGCAATCAAGCGTTTGCGATAACTGGCAATGAGTCTTTTAGAGCACTGTGGAGGAATTTTAGCCCACTCATCTTTGCAGAATTGTTGTAATTCAGCCACATTGGAGGATTTTTAAGGTCATGCCACAGCATCTCAATCAGATTCAGGTCAGGACTTTGACTAGGCCGCTCCAAAGTCTTAATTTTGTTTTTCTTAAGCCATTCAGAGGTGGACTTACTGGTGTGTTTTGGATCATTGTCCTGCTGCAGAACCCAAGTGCGCTTCAGCTTGAGGTCACGAACAGATGGCCGGACATTCTCCTTCAGGATTTTTTGGTAAACAGCAGAATTCATGGTTCCATTTACCACAGCAAGTCTTCCAGGCCCTGAAGCAGCAAAACAGCCCCAGACCATCACACTACCACCACCATATTTTACTGTTGGTATGACGTTCCTTTTCTGAAATGCTGTGTTACTTCTTTGCCATAAGTAATGGAACATACACCTTCCCAAAAAGTTCAACTTTTGTCTCATCAGTCCACAGAGTATTCTCCCAAAAGTCTTGGGGATCAAGATGTTTTCTGGCAAAACTGAGACGAGCCTTTATGTTCTTTTTGCTCAGCAGTGGTTTTCGTCTTTGAACTCTGCCATGCAGGCCATTTTTGCCCAGTCTCTTTCTTATGGTGGAGTCATGAACACTGACCTTAACCGAGGCAAGTGAGGTCTGCAGTTCTTTGGATGTTGTTGTGGGGTCTTTTGTGACATCTTGGATGAGTCGTCGCTGCGCTCTTGGGGTAATTTTGGTCGGTTGGCCACTCCTGGGAAGGTTCACCACTGTTCCATGTTTTCGCCATTTGTGGATAATGGCTCTCACTGTGGTTCGCTGTGGTTCCCAAAGCTTTAGAAATGGCTTTATAACCTTTTCCAGACTGATAGATCTCAATTAAATTGTTTCTCATTTGTTCCTGAATTTCTTTGGATCGCAACATGATGTCTAGCTTTTGAGGATCTTTTGGTCTATTTCACTTCGTCAGGCAGTTCCTGTTTATGTGATTTCTTGATTAAGAACAGGTGTGGCAGTAATCAGGCCTGGGTGTGGCTAGGGAAATTGAACTCAGCTTTCCAAAGATGTGATAAACCACAGTTAATTTATGTTTTAATGCAATCACTTTTTCACACAGGGCCCTGTAGGTTTGGATTTCTTTTTCCCTTAATAATAAAGACCTTAATTTATAAACTGCATTTTGTGTTTACTTGTGTTATCTTTGTCTAATATTTAAATTTGTTTGGTGATGTGAAACATTTAAGTGTGACAAACATGCAAAAGAATAAGAAATCAGGATGGTGGCAAACACTTTTTCACACCACTGTATGTAACAAAGAGCCATGTGAGATTCAGTCCCATGTGCACAATTCTCGAGAGGATATATAATGCACTATAGTCCAAATTTCATAACCATTTTGGATTGAGCCATAGTGTTTAAGGGTTTCTAAAAATATTATGCACAGCCTTCCATGCCCTCCATATAATAAAAAGCAATGTACAGTAGCTACTTTGCCTCTTGACCACTATCTAACATCAGAACCAGAGCGAAGAGTGTGGGTCTGAGATTGCAGTACTGCAGCTCTGCAGTTAGACCCTTCTCCTTTAGGACATACTATCATTAACTGCTATTGCTTTTTTGACGCCCACAACTTGGAAATTCAGGGCTCACAGAAAAATCCCCACTAGAGTTTTCCACTAGTAAATACGACATTGTGGTGGCGTTCATTTGCCCTCACCTTGTTAATGGGATATTTCCAAAACAACTTAAAGGCAGCGTCACCTAAATCTGTTCATGCATTTGGCTGAAGTACTATATTTTTTCCTTACACGTGGTTAATGGGATATCTGTTAATAAACTCTAGCAGTTACTTAAAGATAAGAGTTAGTCAGAAAACACATCCCTTGCTTATGTTATTGATAATATTTTCCATTAAATCTCTCCTACTAATCATATTGAGTTTGTTACTACAAGCTAAGAGGGTGGTTTTAGTGAAAATGCATCATGCGCGCATGGAGCTGAGCCAAAAGAGTTTCTGTCAGTGTGCAGCAGTTCATCGTGAAGCAGCTAGCCCAACAGCTAACTTCACTTCCTCATGTGTAATTCCTGTAAAGAATATTGTTTGTTTTTTTGTTTTAATGTTTTCATTTAAAGCATTAGATATCATGAGAATGTATTAACTCTGCATACTTGTTTACCTAGATTGATGTATGAAATTTGCAAATCAGATCAAATTTGCACGAATGACAGACTCAGGGAAATTGATGTTTCAAGTATGAGATGTTGAATGGCTTCAAAGATTAGATTAGATTATCTTTGAAAGATATTTCACAGACTTGCAAAATAATAACTGTATTTTAAGCTGAAGTGTTGCAAAGTGCTGCAGACAGGTTTTATTAATATTTTAAGGTATTAATCTGAAACATGTACGTAGCTGTTGTAAAGGACACTCCACCTGTGTTTAAAATGTTTTACTATCACTTTAATGAAAATATTTCTAAATGTAATATTGGTGGGACACAAGTGGCACCAAATTCATGGAATCACCCAAACAGACTTGTTAACACAGTGTAATCTATGAAACAGGACCAAAATACACTGCATGGCTAAAAACAATAACCTACCTGTGTCTTTATTTCACTGGTTTCTCTCAGGGTCAGGAGCTGACAGTGAGGCAGATGGCCCTGCTGGCCTTCAGGGATTTGGTCCTGATGAGGGTTCCACTGGAGGATCTGCTGCCCACCAACTTATCTCTGCTTCCCACATCCATCACGCAGATGCTGCTTGTCCTGCAGGTGAGATTGCCTCCTGCATGCACATAGACACATATAGTTTTGATACCAGCTACACACTTTATTTACTGTATGTGCTTATGTGTGTGTTCAGGGGGTCCATGAACCGAGGGGCCCCTCAGTGGAATACTGTCGACTTGAGAAGATGCTGGAAATGGTGGTTTCTCCCTATCTGTGGAACTGTAAACACAAAAGTAATGTGTTCCATGTATACTCATATGCACTCAATTGCTAGTTTATTCAGCACTTGCATCTATGCTCAGTTTTTTCTACCATAAAAACAGTCAGTGGTGGTCCCTTTCCATTGCTGGATATAGGGTAGGTGTATTCTATTATATACATATTTTGTAGGTACATTGTAGGTATTGTAAATGGTGCTTCGAAGAACCAGCTATTCAAAAGCTCTTTGAGGAACTGAAAGTGGTTCTTGTATTGCATCCTTTTTCAGCACCTTTATTTTTAGTACTTCTAATTACTTGTTACCTTTTCTCTACTTCTTCCAGGCAATGCAGAAGAAACCAAAGAAACCAGACACTTCATCCAACCAGAGATAAAGATTACACAGCACATTTCAGAGGGCTCTCTTCTGTCACCTTTAATGGAGCAGGACGGAGAGACGTATCTGGATAGAGGGGCCAGCCTACGGCGCCACACTGTGGCTAATAGCCTATCCAGCATGTCCAACACGCAGCTCTCTGTTACTGATAGGATGCATTGTGGGTTAGTAGAAAGCTATGAAACCATTGATGAAATAAGAGAAGAACACAACAGGGGTATCTCTCTTAAGGCGGTCACACATTTTGAGAGCCAAAGCTGTTGAGAGACCATTGCGTGTACACTTTTTAAGGGAAAACCAAGACATATAAGCCTCAGTATGGTGCACATGTCAAATATTCATACAATATGTTGTATAAACCAAGCAAATACTGTTAAAAATAGACAAAATCCCTCAACGTGCCATTTTTGTTGCGGCAATAGTTGCTCTCTCTCTCCCATCCTTTAAGAAGAACATCAAGCTAAATATCTAATAAAGCTACAATAACTCAAACATATATCCTTCTGCCTTTCCAACTTTGGCTAGAGAGTCAAGTTAACCAAGAGAAAAACATTTTTGTCTTATTTTCCGTAGGACCTATGTTGCACATTTTTTAAAACAAACAAAACATTTCCATTTGGTTTATACATCACATTTTAATAGCAATGGACATGCACACTATTTTAAAGCATGCAAGTCTTAACAATCAGGCTCCCCTTTAAACCTGAAACATTCTGAACAAAAACCAAACAAAGAACCTGCCCTTCAAAGAGTAATATGAACATGATACATTTTAAATTTAGTAAAAATTTATTTTTCATATATTAAAATGTTCATTGGTTATATACACCAAAAAAATCAAAGTATCTGAACACAAAACATAGAATTAGTCAGTACCATGTGTGAATATTAGGTCACGTATTTAGTCTTCATAAGCCCATCTTAACATAGCTATGCAATGATTCTTGAAGCTCATGTGTTCAACATCCTGGGCATAAAATAAAATGAAAAAATTACTTTAAAAAAAAAGTTAATACAACGAGAGGGGTTTAACATGGTTTGCCTGGTGGGTTTCTTGATGAAAAGTTTCTCAGTGTCTTTGACTTTGTTCTGTTCCTTGCCTGAATACTAAACATTTTTGCTGCTGTCAGAACAAAACCTCATAGGTCCATTTTTGTTTTTATACTTTTAAAAACACAATTTGAAAAAATACAATGGGCTGGATGTATGAAGTTTTGTTCCAACGACAGCTCTAACTATATAGATCATATACATATATGAGATTTATGTGATTCAAACACTTATTTCATCCTGTGAAGGCCAAAGAGCCTGCTGTTGATGCTACATGGCATACTTTTAAATAATAGTCTTAAAAATGCCTCTGTTTTGAGTTATTCTGCTGAACAATACACGAGGCAGAAATGGACAGTTTTCGTCATCTGTCAAGCAGCATAATCTGAACTAATCTTAACCAAGCTGTTTATATGATGTAATGTGATGATGTGTTATGTTCATATGATGTGTGATGTACTTTGTCATTTTACTTTTATTTATTCTACTGAGTGCATTATGGGCAACAGTGTCTATAGGTATTTGTTTCATTGCGCAGCATTAACTTGTTTCATGAAGACATTTACTTCAAGAGAAACTGATTTTAGACATGAGGCTCACAAAAAAGAAAAGTTGAAACGAGTCTATGATTTCTCACTGGCACTCACAGCAGCAAAACTTGTGATGCTGGTAAAAATGGTCCTTTTCAAGCATCATCTGGGAGCGCTTCTGAAATAGAAATGCTCCAAAATTACTAAAAAAAAAAATCTAGTTGTATTCATTTCCATTCAAAGTATGGGTATGCACTGTGATATTTGTGGTGTTTTACACCTTGATGACTGTTTTAAGCCCAAAAACACTGACTTATAGCTCTACACTGTTTGCTTCCAGAAAAAAATACTAGAGCCTTCAACAGACCAAGCTCAGTACTGTCTAGTTCATGCTCACTTGTCAAATTGGCTGTTTATTGGAATAGCTAAAGTACTGATGTATGGACAAGTGTGCACTGAATTACACATAGAAATGTAATAATGTTCCTGTTATATGCAAAATACAGACAACAAACAAAGGCCTCTGAGGATCCATGTATTAATCTGAAGACAAAATTTGTTTCTTCAAAGTCTCCACTGATATATTTTTATTAAAAGGGTGTGTCTATGAGAACTTGTAGGGTAGAAGTGAAGTAGGAGAGACTTGAAAAGGCTCAAAGTGATGGCTCCGGGCCTCTGGGCTGCACTCCCTCCCTCCTCAGGCTCGCGTCAAAGCGTGGCGTGACCTCACAGCGTACCAATAACACATCGTCTTTCAGGAAGCCCCTCTGACGCAAGGCCTGCAGTTGCAAGAAGGTGACGTAGCCGAAGCCTTTGGGGTTGCGCTGGACCGTGGGCCTCTGGAAGGCCTGGAGATCGGGCTTGGTTTCCATCACCTCCACATGGTGCTGCCCCTCCGTCTGGTCCAGCACAGCAAGTCGGATGGTGCCCTGAAGTGGCCAGGATAGCTGGCTGTCAAACTCCCCCTGCATGGTGTGCACAAATAGAGAGATGTAGTTGGAACAACGGGGAGCACTGGGGGTTTGGAGGTGCAGTCGGAGGCAGAGTTTATAGCCTGGTCGACCGGTGTAGAAGGGTGGGCTATGGAGGACCACAGGGTGGCCTGCTTCCTGGCTGCGAAGATGGAGTGAAAACCCATCCAGCCGCCATACGTAGACACCTTGATACTGCTGGGCCTCCAGTTCACGTGTGGATTCCTCCAGCAAGGCCAGCTTCTTGCGCAGCTCAGTCATCTGAGTGGACTGCGTCTCGTTTCGGATGCTCAGCTCCCGCAGTTTTTGGTCCTGAATAACCAGCCGACTCTCCAGCTGCAGGACAGTCTCACGCAGCTGAAGCAGGTCCTGGCTACACTGACACTGCTCCGCTGGCCTAGCAGACGCACTATGTTCATCTGTGGGACAAGACGTCGGGGCAGAAGATGAAGGGATGAAGCCGTTTATTGTCTGGTTACGAAGGAATTCAGCCATGTAGCGCATGTGCATCTGTGTGAACTCTTGCATGTGAAGGGCCAGGTCGTTTCTCATCATCTTGGACAAAGACATGGCAAAACATCTCAGTCATTAGTTCTCTGAATACATCCAGAAATATTCAAGCAAATAATGGGGTTAAGAAAAGAAAACACAACAGTTCATTAGATGCTTAGCTTGCACTCACTGACATGTTCAAAAACGACAGCAACACTGCTGCACCCGATACACTCATACCAGCGCAACACCCACTAACTAGGCTTGCACCGGAAACAGAATCCTGTCATTTGGGTAACCGTGTGGAAAATAACTGTGGTAAACGGTTAAATTGGGACTTCCCTATGCAAGAGTACTTTTTTCTTTGTTTTACCGTTTCGTTCTTTATTTCCACATAAATTTTCTTCCAGTAATTTTGAGACTGTCCCTAATATTACAGTGGACACAAAAACAATTTTGTAGTAGTAGTGGTTGTAGTACAATGTAGTATATTGTCATTTGTTATCTTTAATTTGGCCATGAAACTGTAATTAATCTGGTTGGAAAGAACGAAATTACCTTGCATCTTCTGTCTGAGGCCATCTTGCATTGGGGTGGGCAATATGGCAAAAATATAATATCATGATATACAATATGAACCATGATTTTTAGTTTTTCTGAGATTTTCTAAGTTGGAACGGACAAAAATAAAACTTGTAGTGTCACATATAAAAATACAATAATAATAATAATTTTTGTAAAAATATTTATAAATTAAAAATGTTTTACAAACTGCACTGCACTAAATCTAATTAAACAGGTCTAATTATGCTAACTTGGTCATGAATCATGCAGTTAGTCAGTGTTGCAGTAATGACGACATCCCCAATATGCTCAGAAAAGCATATTGGGGCAATCACGTTGCCCACCCCCATTTCGCATGATGTCAAACTGTGGGAGAGCTGATATATGACAGTGTTTTTCCTGAGATCTGAAGCTGTTTTGTCTGTCTGAAACCTGACACTGTGGTCTAAGATATCCTGAAAAGTAAACCATAATGTAGGTGGCTTTTTAAACAGGCATGATCTAGATATCTGCTTTTTTAGACCGAACAATCTGTCTACCCATTATAAATATAATAGTTCAGTTATGTCACATGGGGGAATATTAATAACTTGTT
Organism: Colossoma macropomum; assembly: GCF_904425465.1. Classification (NCBI taxonomy): domain Eukaryota; kingdom Metazoa; phylum Chordata; class Actinopteri; order Characiformes; family Serrasalmidae; genus Colossoma; species Colossoma macropomum. Next base: position 12,444,898 of record NW_023494797.1, read on the forward strand.
ATGGTTTGCATGGTTTACCTTCATGCTTCATTTACATTAACACTATATCTGATAAAATAACTAGTGAGTGTAGGTACAAGGTACAATACCTAATAAATACCTAATAAATTGGCAACACATTGTAATCTAGCAAAGCACAATGTCTTGTAATGTCTGCAACACTGCATTACCTTTTCTCGACAGCCAAACATGCTGAAAGTACAGGCAACGGGAGCTTTCAGACAGTCTGTGTCACAGTGGGACGCCAACTGAAAACAACAAATACAGTATTATAAACTAGAAACGAGCATTTCCTGAAGAAAACGCAGAGTGATTAAACAGCTTAAACAATTCAAAAATGGTTCCTAGGCGGTTGCTATGTTATCCAAAGTGGTTGCTATGATATACCACATGGTTAATAGGATGTTGCTAATGGACTTGTATCATCGTGATTTAAGCTGGGTGCACAAACCATTGATTCTTAAGGGGGAAAAATTTAGTAATTTAACGATAATTGTACAAAAATCGTACGTCCCATCGAAAAGCTGTATATAATTACATATAATCAATTTCAGATCAAACTAAACATTATTTTGTAAAACGTGGGATGAGTTAGCACAGTTAGCATCAATCCAGCAGAAAAATAAGAAAAAGAAGACGAACTATAAAAGTGTATTTCCTGAAAAAAATGCAGAGTGATTGCGCAGCTTAAGAAGTGGCCAGGCAGTTACTAGGGTACTGCCGAACAGTTACAATGGTATTTTACGCAGTTGCTAAGGTGTTGCTAAGTGGTTGCTATGGTATCCCGTAGGGGTGCGGGAAAAACTTGATTCTTAGATGCATCGCGATGCGGACGTGAACGATTCTGAATCGATTCATTCAACGTCAAAAATCGATTTTCTAAATATTTAATTTATAACGTAATGTTGACGGAACGCAAAAGGCTGAACTGGAAGTGGGAAAGTGGAGCGCCCGGACTGTCTGTGGCGGCACATAACAAAAACACTACTGGAGGAGCGAGAAATTCAACCGGCTCCCTCTGCATTAAAAGCCAGGTTAGGTCGGGAGTCACAACACAAATGATAAGAAGAGCCATTTTGCCTTTCAACAAAGTCAAACCACCTCGGGAGCCACAACATTTAATGCCCAGTATGTCTCAGTGTGTGATAATGTCCTAGTATGGGCTAAAAATATAAACGAGAGCGCAGATTTACTTCCCTCTGCTTTAAGCTTTAGCTTTAGCCGCTTTCCTCCCATCTCCGCCAGAAAACTTTTCTTCAAAACTAGAAGCGTTTCTTGTAAAATGTCCGGCTGTTTTACGAGGCTGAAGTCGCTTCTCATTCGCCAGTTTCTCGTTCTAATTTTCCCGTTCCACCTTAAATTCTGCCTTAGGCGCCGAATGTAACTGCTGCACCATTTAAGGTGGAACGGGAAAATACGAAAGTTCATTTTCGCAACTTTTTAGAGAAAGACAGTCTCTCAGCAGATTTAACCAACCGCGCTGCTTATAAATGTGAATAAGTCTCCAAATGTTCATCTTAATCTGTTTCTTCGTTCGCTACTGGCGAGGCCAGACCTCGGGGCTATGTGACCTGCTGTCTGTTGTCTGTTCTCAGTCGTTGAGAACCAGGGGTTTCGCGCTATGCTGCACACTTTGGAGCCGAGATTCAGCGTCCAGTCTCGAAAATACACTCTCTACAACGAGACCAAAAGGGTGGCTGTAACGTGCTGCGTGGACTCATTACCACTGGATCTTATTTCAGGGTAACAGCGCATTTTATCGCAGATGAGTGGCAGCAGCGTCTCTGAATGAGAGCCTTCTAGTTCACTTGCCACATCACTTCAATTTGATTTATTAATAAAAGATATTTTAGATAATTAAAGCAAAGTATTTGTAATGATCCGTAATGCATTTACATTATGGATCATTACAAATACTTTGCTTTAAAACTACCAAGTACTCAGACAGTAGGAAGATAGAAATCATGTATAGAGAAAAAAGATGCATCGATAATCGTTTTATAATCGCATCGCAGCCCTCTGAATCGTAATCGAATCGAATCGTGAGGTGCCTAAAGATTCCCACCCCTAGTATCCCGAGTGGTTGCTAGGGTGTTGCTAGGCAGTTGCTATGGTATCCCACGTGGTTGCTAAGTATTTCAGGTGATTGCTAACACGCTGCTAGATCGTTGCAACCTTATCTCAGGTGGGTGCCTGGGGGTTGCTAGGTTGTTGCTATGGTATCCCAGGCTGTTGCTCGGGGGTTGCTAGGATCTCTCACATGGTTAACTGGCTGTGATTTAAGCTGGGTGCATAAACTTTTGCCCCTCATTCATTTCTATAAGGGAAAAAAAAATCATTTAGCGATGACTGTACGAAAACTGTACGTCCAATCAAAAAGCTGTACACAAGCACATCATTCTCTATCAGACTGAACATTCCAGAGCTGTTGCTATGCTATTCTAGGTGGTTGCTAAGGTGTTGCTAGGCAGTTGCTGGTGATTGCTATGATATCCCACATGGTTAATTGGGTGTTGCCTTTGGACTTGTTTCATTGTTATTTAAGCTGGGTGCACTGGGTGAACTGTTGCCTCACATTCATTCCTAAGGGGAGAAAATTCATTATTTAACAATGATTGCAGGAAAATCGTACATCTAATTAAAAAGCTGCATACAAGCACACCATTCCTGATCAGACTGAACATTCCAGAGTTGGAATGGTGCAGATATCTCGAAAAACTGCGGGATATGTTATTGGATAAAATGCAGAAGAAAATTAAGAAGAAGAAAAAGAAGAATCAGTTGCAAGAAACTTCACAAAAAAAATTTTGTACTTATCATGCACACTTAACAACACATTTTACTCACCTGATCCCGAATGAGCTCCAAGTTACAGTATTCACACACTGTATTCGCAAAGGGACACATCTGCTCATGAAACTGCAAACAGAGACAAAAATGAATGGGTAAGAGTCAGATTTCAGATTCATAACATGTCAGTCTACCCCCAAATAATTCTGTCGCAAGGCTAAACCATAAAAAATTTGACATTTAGGGCTTCTTCACCTGTTTTTCAGCAAACATGATGCTTGCTGCACAGTCAGGGCAAGTGACCAGGCGTCGTAAACATTGATGGTTGATGTGCTCTTCCAGCTCACTCTTCCACACTGATTCCTGGCACTGAGGGCAAGGCACTGTGGCAAACTTACAGTGGGGCACATGATTCTGCAGAAGCGAAATACATACACATCCTTTAATCAATACGCTGAAAAACCATAAACTAGGCAGTGTAAAATTGTGTGTGGTTGCCTGCAAACCAGATTTTTCACTGGTATCAGTAAAGGTTTCACTTCTTAGTAAGGAGGCCTTTTTAAACTTTGCTGCATTCTTATACAGTGGAATCTACTCATGAACTTAACATATGGGCATTAATGGGGAACTAATAGCATCAGCAGCTCTAGGAACAGGCAGGATGTTCATCAGAATCAGTGGAAATTACCTCCAAGCGCCTGAGCTCCATTTTCTCATTACAGCCAACATTGCGGCAGCGTACGGTGAGAGACAGAATTTCCCTCTTGGCAAAGTTATCAGGGAAAAGCTGATCCTCTGTCAGCACTTCATTGTCAACTGGACATTTCTGCCCTGTGTCCCTACCAGAAAGTTAAAGAACAGAGTCAAAGTTTTACTTGGTCACAGTTATAATGACATCAAAAAATTCAAGAGAAAACACATTTAAAAAACTTTAATCAGACAGTTTGCTTTAAGACTGTACTTTTTAAACTGAAGTAGAACCATACTGAACAAAAAAGACCAAAGTGTATTTAAAAGCTCAGAGCACAGTTTTGAAGAGCTTTATTGACCTAACATATCATTTAATCTGGAAAGGGACTTCCACCAATTGTTCAAAGCTTCCGCATGATTTAATTGTTAAAATGTTAACAAAGTAATTCAGAAAGGTATTACGTGAAAAACTATATTTTAGAGAAACTTATAGAGTCAAAAGTGTTCAGAGTGGTGGTGATAGGAACCAAAGTTTAATGAAGGATATTTAAAACATCCTTCACAGAAAGTTATCACACGAAATAGTTAAAAAGTTGCCTGTTGCCTGAGATATTGTTTTGCCATAGTTCTGAGATAAAGTGTTCACGTATGCATTCAAAGCAAACAGTCACCAAAGAAAACTATTTTTTGTTTTCTTCAGATTTTCCACTTTTTTTTTACAATCACCAGCATTAGATATAAAAACATTACAAGACACAATAGTGGTTTTGGACAGCAATTAAATGGCTATATTCGTGTTACAGACATTGCAACCCCTGGTTCCTGTCACCTTAACTGTAAAGTTAAACCTAAATTCCTCTTTAACTGATTATTGTGCTATTAAGTAAAGCTGTATTTGAAACTATATATATATATATATTACATTAAATGCTAAAGTTGCTCACCTGATGGATTTCTTAATACAGCTATTGCAGAATCGATGGCCACATGGTGTCTGCACAGCTGACCTCAGGCCCATCAAGCAGATGGGACACTCATACTTGCTCTCCAGTGGGGGGTCAAAATCGACGTCATAGCCCTGCTGGTCTGGCTGGAGGCTGGCTGACACACTCAGGGTGGAGGGGTTCTCTGTGGGGCTCAGGTAGGACTCCCGCTCCTTCTCCATAGCTGCCGCACAGCTGGACTGCCACATATACTCATTGCACGAATCATCGAGACTGGATTTTGTGTCACTACACGCCATCTATATTTGCAAAAGAGGGTATGAAAGACATGGGAAAAATTTTAAAAATGTAAGCAGGCAGTAATATAAATGTACTAAAACCACCAGAATATTCTAAAACTGCAATACACTTTGAGTGGGGACGCACAATCAAATGGGTATCGGCAAACAACCTGGTTACCGGCAGACACTCGTTTCAAATTTTTATTGACATCAAAGAGATGTTTAAATTTAGCATTAAATGCATTGTGCATTACAAAATATAAAGCCATATTACAAGCTTTATAGAAACAATGCCATGACAGTGAAATGAAATCAATGAGTGGCCAAATTACATCTGAGCAACAAAGACTGGATATCCTGCTACACGCAGATTTTTGAATCACAAGTTTATCCTTTCAGCAATAAAGACTGCTTACAACCTGAAAAGGAAGTAAAATTTTTACTGTCCGAAAATCCAAAAAGTAAAAATTTACCTCAAGCTTTTATTTCATCACATTTAAACCCATTATAAGGAAAAGGCTTAACATGGTTTAATGCACTAAAACAACAACCTAGGTACACCAAATCAGTTTGACTTATTATTGGTCATAAGTTGTCTCTGCTGCTGAAAGCACGAACCTGGGATTAAAAAAGAAAGTAACAATTTTATGGATTATAAATAACCATAAGACTGTTACTAGTTACTGTCGGATCACAAGTTCATCCTTTTAACAGTAGAGAGAACGCATGACCAGTAGTAACCTAAGTAGAGAGCTTTTGCATTCCTAGTTGCTGTTTTAGTACATTTAGCCCTGTTTAGCTTTTTTCACGTTAAGCGTTTTAGAATGTCCCTGCTGTAGAGACCCCAAGGCAAAGTTAGCCCAGGCCCCGAGAATGATTTAACACGGCCCTGGCAGAAACACCAATTCATTCATGCACACAGTCATGAAGACGAACACGTACATATATGTTTACAAGTACACTCACACAGAAACTAACCTAGCTAACTCCTGGGGCGGGGCCGACGCGGGAGAAGAAAAAAGCTGTTCAAAGGTTTTAAAAACATGTTTAACTTTCATATTACCGGCTTGCTGGCAACCTAAGTCGTGCAGCGGTTTTTAGTATTCCTCGATCTAGTTTTTAATTCTGTGTTTACGTCTTTCCTAAGAGAGAGACACAGTGATTTAATCCTGCAGAAAACAACAAACTGATCGCTGCCGCTGAGAGCTTAACGTTAGCGGAGTTAGCTAGTTAGCTAACTAGCTCTCATAATCGAGTCCGTCCGGCCACAAATTTCTCTTTCTGAAATTCCCGTTTTTAATTATCTACGTCCATTAAAGTTACATTGTGGAGGCTACTAACCGTCCGTGCTATTCGGCCCCTTATCACTCTGTAAATGTAGATTTATTTATCCATTTTGTAAATAGTTTCGGAACTTACCTCGCTAGCAGCGCCTAAACTGGTGAATCTAGCCGCGGCTACTTCCGCTATCCGAACGTCACTCTAACGAGGTTGCCAGATAGATGGGAATCCCCCGTGCGCACGAGGCCGCCAGGGACTACAGTAGTGTCCATAAGAGCCGGCATCAGGGGTTTCCATGTGAGTTTCAGTGTTGATTTACTGTCATTATTTTTTCAGATTATAATAAACGAGCGTTTGAGAGATATGGATTCCCACCAGGTAGAGAAGAAAGAAATCTTGTGCGTGTTGTTTTTCTACTTTGCTGCTTCTGGCAACCATTTTGGTATCTGGAAGTAATTTTGATTGAGTACCTCGAAATTGATTTGGTACCTCAAAAAAAATTATTATTTTACACATTTTGAGTGTAATTATACATTAATTCAAAATTTTGATTTTCAAAGTTTTGAGAAAATGAGTCATTATTTAGACATGGTCAAAAATTTGACACATTGCTTTCAGAAACAGAGAAAGAAAGAAAAAAATCTCTATCTGTCAGGAATGGGCTTCCAAAATAGGACATCATACAGGCAAAGAAAAAAGTGGTCTTTGGTCTGCATACCAACATGGAACACTTCATGGCACACATTAATAATAATAATAATAATAATAATATAAATAATAATAATTATAATAGTAATAATAATAATAATATTAGTAGTGGTAGTATCATAAACCTTATTTACAGAGCTCAACATACTTTACAAACAAGTGATTTAATAGTAATCAGGAAAATTAAGTAAAACAAAATGGAAAAAAAACAAAAACAAACTAAATTAGTAAATACAACATGGAGGCAATAAAATAAAGAAAATGTGAAAAAAGGAAATATACAAAATAAAATATAACACTAATTAAAGGTAAATTATGTTTTTTTGTAAAGTATAAAATACTTCACTGCTTATTAAAAAGAGTTGAATTCCATGATTTTTGCATTAAAAAACAAAAAGAGTCCTCTCCAATTTTTTTGTATTTTGGAACAAGTATTTACAGAAGCTTAGGTATCTGTAGACGTACGACTACATGTTGGAATTTAAAAAGACAGACTATTATTCTGCTTTGAGTGTAATTCTTTTTTTGTCTTATAAAGCGAGGACTGAGTTCTAGATAGTCCAGATAAGTGTTTTAACTCTGCAGGTCAGTACTGGTGCTCCTGCTCTTCCCAGGTGCTGGTGCAGAGAAAAGGATGAAAATAGGAGATTGAAATAAGGAAAACAGAGTGTCAGACATAATAAAAGAATTATCTGCAGTATAGAGGAATCTTGATATTAAATTATGACTAAGATATTATCCAATTATAATTAGCATTATAAATAATAACCAGCTAGAATAAATATTTTTCACACTGATTCCAGTAAATGTGAAAGTATTTCAAAATGAACTACATTTCATTTCAAAGTGATCTACTTGTGTGTAGTGGTTCAGTGCTGTTTCCCCTGAGCAAAAGAAAAAACAATGTGACAGTGATAGGGCAGTCGGGACTATTACACGACCATGACTGCTACAGTAATGAAAGTTGGTCATTTAAGCTACTCGTGTAATGAGTCCCGCTGGTCTCAGTAGGTGCTGTGTATTTCAGCCTTGATGAATAGGGGAATACCTTATTTGTGAAAACTGGATTTTTTTTTACTTGATGCAACAGCACAGGGTTCTGATTGGAGGCATATGGAAACCCTGCTGCAAGTCACATGCTGGGAACAAAACTGGGTGAGTAACTGCGCATGGCCCGAGGCCAGAGAGTGTTGAAGGAGTGTTTTATAATGAGAGCACCTTTGTACACCAGAGGGCAGACGATTAGAAGTAGTCAGTGCCTTCACTTAGAATTAACAGGGATGCAAACACACTCACAAACAATGTTAAAAAGGTGTATTTTTTCCCACAATATACGTCACACTCTCTTGCAAAAAGGATAAATAATGCCACCTGTCGAAGTTAAATTCAAGTAAATAAAAATGAAATATGCAAAGTTATAGCACATTTTGAGCAAAAGTCAGAGACTACCCTTCATCTATTTAATTTCCAGTCTAAACAGCCAACAACTACATTATTGATTTTTAGGAGATTTTTCTGAGATTAGGTTTGAAATAATCCACCTGCATAATGAAGGGGAAAATCAAAGGAAAAAGAAAATGGGACTCTTAACAACCATGCAAGACCTGATAGACAACAAAAAGTGTCCCCAGTCAAAAATATTATATTATATTTAGTTGTTGACTTTTGTGTGAAGTGCCGCCAGGTTGTTTTTGTCTCCTGTTGACAGTATGGATAGTGTTTTTCAGAATATCCTGTCTTCTGTTTGGGTCTTCAGGCTTCTGAATGTCTTGCTCAGAATTCCTCTGATTGTTTTCATCCATCTTGTAGTTGGCCGTCTCCTCTTTTACCATCAGCTGTTACAAGCATAATGATTTTTCCAGTGAACCAGTTCTTCTCAGAATATGCCCAAAATAAAAGCTTCAGTTTGGTTATCTGGGCTTCGAGTGAGGATGAAGCTTGATATGGATCCATTTGTTTGTTTTCTTTGTTGTCCAAAGAGTCTTCTCCAACACCAAAGTTCAAAAGCTTTTCCTGTCTCACTTGTTTATTGTCCAACTTTCATATCCTTAAGATGTGAAACCTCCAAGAAGACCACAGTCTGGACAATTCTGATCTTTGTCTGTAGAGACAAATTGTTGCATTTGAAGATCTTTTCAAGCTCTTTCATCCTTTTTCTGCCAAATGCCAATCTGTGTCATATTTCTTGAGTGCTGGATCCTTTGTTGGTAATAATTGATTAGAGTAGGCAAAGGCTGTCTGACATTTCCACATCTTCTCTGTCAGTGTTAAGCAGTCTTTCGTCTTGTCATAAGCTCAGTCTTCTTCATATTGAGCTGAAGTCCCATCTTTTCACTCTTTTCTTTAACCTTCATTATAAAAGCCTTCAGGTCTCCCAGATTTTCTGCTATGAGTGTTGTGTCATGTGTATATCGAAGGTGTTTGATGTTTCTTCCACCAATCTTGAATCCTCGATCATCTTCCTCCAGCCCTGCTTCTCTCATTGTATGTTCTGCATACTGGTTGAAGAAATATAGTCATAGTATGCAGCCTTGTCTAACTCCTTTTCCAATGTGGACTCATTCTGTTTGTCTATTTTCTGTCCTAACAATTCAGTGGAATGTGCCGGTTTTGAGAGTATGTTATGCTTTGCTACTCTGCAGTGTCTGAACTTGAGCACATTGCCAAGGACACTTTGCTAAGGAAATGGCTTAGAAGGCAGAGATAGCATGGATTAATCATTAACTAGGCTAACTACTTTAGCTGATGTTAGCTAAGTCTGGAAGCAATGAAAATATATTTCTCTGACATAACACATTTGCACATTGTCCGCTGAGGAGAAGATTCCTTGTGTGTAGAAGACAACAAGGCCTCATCAGCTTCCAGTGTCACACTTAGCTCTGTTAACTGATTAGCTGATTTGAAGAGGAGGCCTGTGTTAAAATGAGATTGTATATACCATTTTGACATTATTGTATTGTTAGAAAAAGAGCATCTCAGAGAGGCTGAGTCTTTCAGAAGTTAAGATAGGGAGAAAGACTGTGTGGGCAAATAGTGTAACAATTCAAGAATAATGTTTCTCAGTGTAAAACAGCAAAGAACTTGGGGATTTAATCATCTACAGTACATAATATCATTAAAAGATTTAGACAATCTAGAGAAATCTCTGTGTGCAAGGGACAAGGCTGAAAGCCAGTATTGGCTATCCAAGATCTTTAGGCCCTCAGACAGCACTGCATTAAAAACAGACATGATTCTGTAGTGGAAATTACTGCATCATGGAACTCAGGAACACTACTGCAAAAAAACACTGTCTGTCAACACAGTTCATCACTGCATCCTTAAATGCAAGTTAAAACTCTACTATGCAAAGAAGAAATCATATATAATAGGACTCTAAAGTAAAGTAAGTAAAGTAAAGCTGCTGCCTTCTCTGGACACGAGCTTACTTAAAATGAACTGAGGGCAAGTGGAAAAGTGTTCTGTGGTCCAACAAATCAAAATTTGAAATTCTTTTTGGAAATCATGGACACTGCGTCCTCCAGGCTAAAGACCGTCAGGCTTGTTATCAGCACACAGTTCAAAAGCCAGTATCTGTGATGGCATGAGGGGGCATCAGTGCACATGGCATGGGTGACTGGAACATCATTAATGCTGAATGATATAAACAGGTTTTGGCAACATAAGTCTTTTTCAGGAAAGGCCCTGATTATTTCAGCAAGACAATGTCAAACCACAATCTGCACATATTACAACAGCATGGATTTATAGTAAAAAAGTTAGGGTGCTAAACGGGCCTGTCTGCAGATCAGACCTGTCACCCACTGAAAAAATATGGCACTTTATGAAACGAGAAATACAACAAGAGACCCCAAACTGATGAGCAGCTGAAATCCTGTATTAAGTAAGAATGAGAAAACATTTCTCTTTCAAAACTACAGCAGTTGGTCTCCTCAGTTCCCAAATGCTTATAGAGTGTTGTTAAAAGAAGAGTTATGCAGCAAAAAACAACTTTTTTGGTACATGTTGCTGCCATCAAATTCAGAATGGGCATATATTTTTCAAAAAAACAATAACACCTCAATTTTAGCATTTGATATGTTGTGTTTGTACTAATGTCAAATAAATATAGGGTTTAAATGATTTGCACATCATTGCATTTTGTTTTCATTTACATTTTGCATAGCGTCCCAACTTTTTTGGAAATGGGGTAGGATTATTCTACTTATTTCTAGATATTTTTATTTGTTTTTAGTCAAATTATCTCACTATATTGTCAGATAATTTTAATTGTTTCAAGCACATCTCTGACAACAAGCAAAAGTATCTGCCAATAAAGTGGATAATTTGACTTACTAAAATCTCTTAAAACAAGTGAAAATGTATAAAAATAGGTTAAATAATTTTATAATACATTTACAATAATGTCATCATTGTATTGTAAATATTAGATATATCAACTAAATTCAAGATAATTTCACTTCATTTTTTGCAGTGTGTTCCTGTTTCTGTATAACACATAGGCGATAGTGTGAATGTGGATCATTGAGGCAAGGTGTGAGTTAACCATCATAGCCATGATTACAAAACTGATGTCAGCTTTTGGAATCTTTTCACTTCCCTGCTTTAGCTTGTCGTACTCCAGCCAGTCTCTCTGCAGCAGAGTACCTGCTCTCTGCTCACGCAGTCGAAGTGTGGATAGGTGGGGTCACAGTGGGCCTCTATTCCACTTATGAATAGAGCATTTTTTAAATAGCAAGGTCAACAATCTGCACTAACAAGGCTCCTCATTGAGTGCACTCGAACATGCAGATCGCACCCTCTTGCTCACACAGAAGTCCCTTCAAATAAACATGCACGTAGACTTTTTCTTTTAACGAACTTCCAACGTTGCTTTGTGGCTAAAAACCTGAACACGATGTCAGATAGTAAATTGCACAGTGAGTGAATAGAAGAAAACCATGTCAGCAGATGGATGGATACAGTCATAAGACAGCTCTACCTTGTTCCCCATAAAATTGCTTACCTCTTATTAAGGATCCTTTCCACATACGCAGTGTCACGGGAAGCAGTCAAAGAACCACTGCTTTTCATTGACATTTTAATGCTGGTAAAGATGCAGATGTTGTTAAAGGAATAGTTCAGCAGTTTTTAACGTAATCTATATCTGCCTCATTTGTTGCATACTGTTGAATATCCTGGAAGATCATTTTGACACATTTTTCTGCACTTAGAACAGAACAAAAACCTGTTTTATTCAAAACCTATATAATAAAATCCAATGGGCAGCGGTTTTGTACTTTGAGATTAGGTTGAAAAAATGCAGGAGAGTTCCTCATGTTTGCCAAACACTTTCTGGCCAAAATGAAAAATGTAAACATCACTACAATTGTTGTAAACATACTTACTCTGCAGTAAGATTTTCCAAAGTTGAGGAAAACCTCCTGAAGATTGAAGGATTTTGAAAACCTACAACTGCTTTGGGGTGTGATGGACTGTTTTGAAATGTCTTTCTTTTTGGTTTCACCACAGGGATTCCTAAATGCTGTATTGTGCAACACATGCTGGGTATAGTAGAGACAAAACACTGATGCATGAAAACATGAAAACAAAAGAAAATGTGGTTGAGAGTTACAATGCTGTGCTACACAATCCTGCATAACACAATAGATAACATAACTCTAGTTTTAGGGCAGAATATCCCTGTAAGGTTAGAAAGAAAGAGTCACTGGCCGTAGCTAATGTCATCCACTTATCTTTTAATTAATCATTATCTATGATTTATAAACACAAATACATTGCAGGTGTCCGGGCCTATTCCGCGCCAGGTAAACAACAAGATTTAATCTAGTTTCAATACTTTGCCATATCACTCTGTACTTGATTCATTCACAACATTCATAATCTCAATAAAGTAACAAACATTACAATAAATGAAAATAAACAAGGTTAAGGTTGTGGATTGGAGTTCATAAGTCTGATAGCGGAAGGGTAGGTACTATTACTAAACCGGGATGTTCTGCATAAGATGCTTTTAAACATCTTGCCTGAAGGGAGCAGTTAAAAAAGGTAATGTGCTGGTTGTGATATAGATTTTTAATGTTTTCTTTTCTATCCTTCTGGCATATATAGACACAACTGACCTGGTCCACCTTCCAGCTCCTGAAGTCAACCACCAGCTTCTTTGTCTTTTTAATATTCAGGCTTAAGTCACCCTGCTTCACTCCACTAAGGCTTCACTCCACCATGTCCCTGTATGCTGTTTCATCATCCTTTGACACCAATCCCAACAAAGCTGTACAATGTGACAGAATCAGAGTCTGATATACAGTCACTGGTATACAAGGAATATAGCAGAGAAGACAAAACGCAACCCTGGGGGGCACCAGTATTGAGAATTCGAAGAGTGGAAACCACATTGTTCATTTTAACAACCTGCTTCCTATTAGACAGAAAATCAAGAATCAAATAGCATAAAAACTGGTGACCACCAAGCCTCTGAAGCTTATCAAAGAGGCTTAAAGGCAATATTGTATTAAATGCTGAGCTATAATCTATAAATATGATTTGTGGGTATGTGCCTGGTGCCTCCAAGTGTTGCAAAATAGAATGTCAGCAGAATGACACAGCATCCTCAGCTGACCTATTCACCCTATATGCAAAATGGTATGTATCTATCCCAACACCAGACGGATGACTACAAATCAGTCTTTCAAAAACTTTCATAATAACAGAAGTAAGAGCTACAGGTCTATAATAAAAAACAGGCTACAATGGACTTTTTAGCTACAGGGACAATGGCTGTATCTTTAAAACATAATAGGAATCTACATGTTTTCAGTGACTGATTAAAAATATATGTTAAAATATTAGATAGTGAGTCAGCACAGTGCTTTAGGGTGGCTAGAAAGACTTGGTCAGGTCCAGTGGCCTTCCTGTAGTTCTGCTTCAAGAGCAAAGATTAACAAACTAAGTTGCTACTCGACTGTTTGTTTGGCTTCTCTAATGACCAATAGACTGAGCTGAGATCAGTAATGGTGGTGCATCTGAGTGGACATAACTGCTTTATATATCAAGTAAAATACACTGTTAATTTGCTGTAACTCAAGCATATCCTTTTGGATTCTGGGTCTACACAATTCTCAGTGTGCTTCACTCTTTAACAGACTACAAATCCCTCTTGTCTTTAAGAGTTACTTATGGTCTGACAGACATGTTCAGTAGCTGTGAGAGATCTACTGTAGCATGGGTGATTTAGGAATGTCAAGCTAGACACGGTAGCCTACGCAGAGGAAAGGGTAAGATATCATAGCAGCACAGTTCAACGTGCATCAGCTACCTTAGTTATCTAGCAACCGCTGGCTTTAACTAACAAAAGCACCTCTGTTCACAGGCCTTCGGGAGCCCACCTTTCACATGTGTTTTCTATTTAGCGAAGAGTGTTGCGCGTACGCTGCCGAGTGGGTCAGGCTAGGACAACAGAGCCATTATAAATGCTGTGTCTGTCCACTCAGTTGGACCCTGCCAGCGGTTGGGCTGCCCCTTGATACCCAGATAGTGGTCTGAAGTTTGCTTATTTAGTATAGCCTTGATATTCTTATCACTGGCCGTAACTGCCATCAGACTAGGTTGGATTAAACATTTGCTCTCTATGGGCAGTCTGATACCCTATCTGCAGAGGAGGACTGGAAAGTGGTAAAGATTAGCACATGCTAATCTTCAGTATAATGTTATCTATAACTGGATAAAACAACACAGAATTTGTGTGTCTATCACAGGAACAGAACTGCAAGGCCACATTTAGAAATTATATTTTCTCAAATGAGAAGTTCCTTCAAAAAAAGCTGTGAATGAAACTGATTAGCCACCAATTAGTATTATGAGGTCATGGTGTAGACTAGCTTCCTAGCTTCCAGTCTGTCGTTGGTCCGATGTACTACATAATTTGGACCAGTTTCAGGTGCAAATTGGACACATTCTGCCCACATATACCCAACAATTTTAACAACCCCATCAAATGACATGTTTTGTTGATTTTATGAAAATAAGTTACCTCATTCCCCAAAGGGAACACACTTAAATAAGGCATTTTCTTCTGCAAATAAGCTATAAGCTTCCATTAGCCTCATAGATTTAGTAGAAAACTAGAGAAGCAAACTTCAGACACCAAACATGTTTTGGCTGATTAGCTGCAATTACAGGAAAGGTTAAATACTGTAAATTAGATTATTGGCCAAATCCTTGGTTTAATAAAATGATCTTGTTCACCAGCTATCATGTCTTATTTACTGCATCATTTCTAGGAGATGCACCTGCAATTAAGAAGTCATATGCAAATGTTTATTTATACTACATGTTTTCTTGATTTTCTAAGTGAAAATAAGTTAACATCTTGTACAAAGAACACACTTCTGCACATTTTAATGCACAATTACTGCTCTGTTTAATTGCTGAATTTAACAATACAACATACTGGAGGAAAAAAATAATGTGACCTGTGCAAAGGTATGGCACACGCTATATTTATTTTTTTATTTTCCTATTTTTCCTATATTTTCCTATAACTCAGCACTAAAAATGCGCAACAATTTTCAGAACATGCCAGGAAAAAGGCCAATTGTGCTCCCCCTAGAGGATGAGTTAACTTACGTTCACTTCTAAAATCAACGAAACATGTAATTTCACCAAGTGTATTCAAACTTTTGCAAACTGTAAAGGTGCCAAAAAGGGTTCTATGGATTGTCACCACTAAATAGAAAAAAAACCACTTATAACACGTTATAATGTAAATGTTCTATACCAAATAAAGTTTTTTCCCCAGCCAAGAGCCTTTCTGAAAAGAGTGTATGTCTGGATTTAAGTATAAATGGTATTGATTGTCATCTCCTGTTAAGTGATGGGTGGCTCAAGGGAAGCCTCCTCTGAAGATCCCCAAGGAGAAGTTGGTTGGGGATCCATAACGGAGACTGCTGAGCCTTTCATAATCACCGGTCCATGCTGAAACTTTAGACTAGTCAGGGGCAGTCATCCATCATATTCAATCAGGAAGGGTAATGACAGTTGGAAAGTTGGAATATTGTAAGATTGCACATAATGACCCCCCATGTAGAGGTCAGAGTACATGAAGAAACTGTACTTAAATGTCTCGAATGTCTTAGTTGAGGTCACTGAAGCTTTTAGGGCCCACCACCCCTTCAGAACACTGTGACCTGTGAGGAGTGTCCAAACATGTATGCAGGTATGTGAAACACGCTAATAGTAATGACCTCAGATGTGGACGCAGGCTTTAATCAGCTGTTGGGGCAGGATCAGAAGAAAGCCAGCTCTGTTCCATAGGATAAGGAAACAGTGTTCTGCCACTCTCTTCTCCAAACATTCGCACACTCCGGAACACACGTATGCTCTTATTGGGACCACGAGTGGTCCGACTTTCCTGCAGGATGTGTGAACTGTGGAGAAATTCATCATACATGCATTTAAATTTGGCTATGACGCGCCACCCTCGTAATTCAGCCGAGAGGAATGGTTAGAAGTTGAAGAGAAGGATTCTTTTCTGAGAAATTTCAGGAATCCGTGTTTACTTTGGCTAAGAAGATTTGCAGGAGAAATATTTGTCCATAATAGAGGTCATATTGAGGAATTATATAAATAGGTAAATGAATGTGCCTAGCATGTGGCTCATGAATTACCAACAAATGCTCTTTTTATACTGTTATTTTTATACAGAGGCTACCTATCACTGCTATGTGATTGCCCTTATTACTTTTTTGGACTTTGTATGCAGAAAATAATTGAATTTGTAGTATTAGGCTATAGTTAGAGATGAATCCTCAAGTGCTGAGCAGATTAATAGCTGTAATTACTGTTAATTCCAAAGCAGCAAGACTAAACAGGAACAGGATGCACAACATATTTTTTTCAAATGATGTTCCATTCTTGAACTATTCCCAAGCAAAACATTGGGAAGTGTATAACAGTACAACTGTGTGCTTGAGTGGTTATGATGTACAAGATAGTCACCAATTACATGCTAAGCAAGGGGCGCAGTAGGGTAAGTGCATCTGTGTAAATGGGTGCTATTGATACTGGACTGGCGTCTCTCTCCTCTGCTCTGGGAGTAACATGGAGCTCCAGTAACCCATAGCTTACAATGCCCTGTTCACTTCCAGCAGGAAGTAAAATAAATATGTTCAGCTCTCTCCAAAAACACCATGTGAAGTTTTAACAGAAGGTCCCTGTAAAAGAAAGCCCATTTCCAGACAGCAGGGAGGCACTGAGCGCAAAACAGCTCTGGGCAGCTCATGGTTTTAGTGAAAGGCCGAGAAATTGAATCCAAGTGTCACAATTGCTTGCTGATTCTATCCTGTCGACTTCCACCATGCCTGTCCGAACTCTTCCTGGAGGTAAAATTATAACGGAAAACACAGGTATCAGGTCCAAGTTAAGTACAGGTCAGAAAGGTACTGACATTCTTTAGGACCACTTATGGGCAACATGGCATGTTTTAAATAAGCATATATGAATATATCATCAGCACCTGGAAAAAAGCATATATAATTTTTCAGTATTTACTGTGTCCACTTTTTGCCTTTATTACAGCTTCCATTCTTTTCAGGAGACTTTCTTTCAGTTCTTCAAAGAAAACAGCAGGGATATTTTTCTCTACCTCCAAAGTTCAGTCTTAGAAGTTGGTTTCATTTTCTGCATCTTACCATCCAAATAATGCCAAACACATTCTATAATGTTGAGGTTTGTTTGGTCTTACAAAACAGAGCTGCGAGATTTTGTTATGACACTGACAACATAAAAGATGGAGATGGAGAGAGTCTTTCATTTCTCTTCATCCTCCTGCCAGGCAGCAGAGCAAACATTTGAATGCCAGGATGGGCAGATAGCGGAAAAGTGCCCAGAATGACAACTTGCTGAAGGAACTCTGCGTCCTAGCACAGGTTTGTGAAGAAGCTTTCACATTTCCCCTGAGCTTTGGGTTTTCTCCTCTTCTATAGAAGCAAGACTGCCAGAGAGGAGGATGGCTGATGCCTTTCAAGCATTTGGCCTTTTTGATGAAAAGAGCCCTTGAGCACATCGAAATGTCTGCCGGTCCCTAAAGGCTTCATTTGAAACCGTGTGTGTCATCAATGTCAATCACTGAGAATTGACTTAATAAAAGCAACTGATTGGTTGTCGATTGCAAGATGTTATGTTTGCAAAGTGTCCAGGTGTAGATATTAAGATAATGGGATCCTCATTTATTCGACTAGACTTTCCTGTCATGTTCCAAAACAGTTCCTATTACTGGACATAATCTGTCATGATAACTCATGACAGCATATGACATCTTCCATGAGATATTTATGTCATGGTTATGTCATTGTAATGTTGAAGTAAGGTTCAAGTTAAGTGTTACCCCCTTAAAATACCAGGCTTATTACATACTAAGGGTTATTGTTCAGTAACTACAGGGACTTCAATGCAAACTGGCTGAGCTATTATTAGGTTGTAGATGTGTGTAATAAACTTTGGGCCTGCCGGTGGGCCCTGGCCATTTAAGGGTTTAATCAAAATCCTTAATCATTTACAAAACAGCTGTTTGTTCTGTTTCAAATTCTTTCAAGTTTACCCAAGTTAAACATAAAAGAACAAAAGTAGCTCCCTAAAAGGCCATTATTAAAAATGCAACTCTTAAAACAAGGTTTTCTCTGGTGAACACTGCAACGATTAAGAAAGAATCACAAATTAGAAAAAAGTATGGCTATGGACTGTGAATGTGACACATGCACTCAACTGCACTGGCTGAACAATAGGTTGCTATTGGTCGAAGTATCATTTATATTGCTTTATTTTGAAGCCATCATGGCAATTGACGGGTGAAATAGAGGATTAAATGCATTATTCACCTCTGTGTGGGTTTCCTCCGGGTACTCCGGTTTCCTCCCACAGTCCAAAAACATGCAGTCAGGCCAATTGGACATGCTAAATTGCCCCTAGGTGTGGGTGTGTGTGTGACTGTGTATGTCTGTCTGTCTGTTTGCCTGCCCTGCGATGGACTGGCGACCTGTCCAGGGTGTATCCTGCCTTCCGCCCAATGACAGCTGGGATAGGCTCCAGCACCCCACCGCGACCCAGAAGGATAAGCGGTTTGGATGATGGATGGATGAATAGGAAGAAGAGACAATCTAAATTCTTAAAACACGAGTAAAGTACAGAACCTTAAAAAAAAATCATACCTAAAGGGGAATTCCGTCAATTTTCATAATTTCATGAATGCATGATTAAATTGTTAAGATAAAAACAAAGCAATTCCGGATGGTTTGATATGAAATTTTCCATTCTAGAGAAACGTGCCGAGCCAGAAACTTACTGAGTCACAGTGGTGGTGAGAGGAACCAGACATCTGAAGCACCGCATGCCTTTAAAAGCTACATCACAGACAGTTATCACATTAAATTTTTAAGAATATACTGTTTGATGTTTGAGATATTGTTTTACAATAGTTTTGAGATAAGGCTTTGGCCTAAAACATATTTTTGAAATCCATTCATGGAAAATTACAGGCAAGCAGTCTGCAGAGAAAACTTTTAGGTGTTTTTATTTAATGCTCAGAAGACACGTATAGGTTCACTGTTTGTTTTAGACAGTAAATAAAATAACTATATTTGTGTTATACACATCACAATCTCTGGTTTCTATCACCACAACTGTGAAGAAATTTGAGTCTGTAAGTTTCTCTACAATGAACCATTTCACATCAAACCACTCTGAATAACTGTGTTTACTTCTCACATAAAACTATGCAGATATTTTGGAAAATTGGTGGAATTCCACTTAAAGTACAGCAACAAAAGTATTTGTATGCTGCACTTCTTCACATTTACCATCAAGCAAAGAACACTTTAGATATTCCTTTAGACCTTAGTTCATGCCTTGACCATTAAAGGTAGAGAAAGTCAGACAAAGTCAGAGAACGGCGGACAAAGCAGTCATACAGGGAGACAGTGGGGACCTGTTTGAAGTTTGTTCCAAGCAGTTCAGTTACAGTTTTCAGTTCAGATCCGAGCCAGAATGAGCAACCCTGCCCCTCCCACTTAAACCTTTCCAGGGTTTGAACTCAAACAGCAGCTTGAGCTCCAGAGCTCTGGAGCTAAAGGACCAATAGCATGGATGAGGTGATGGAAATAAGTGCATGATCTATGGGGCAGGTCAGGAACTGGATTTTCTTTGGGCTGAGTGCCCTAAACAGTTACGCCCTTAGCAACACTGAAGCTCCTATTGGCTCATTCAAATCAATTTAAATGGAAATAGTTTCAGAGTCTGAAGTAACTGGAATAAATTAAATGAACAGTTTGGGAAACAGTTTTCAACTGGGAAAGCTGCAATGGGTTATACTTAAAGTAATTATTCTGTTGTCAGAATGTCTGAGACATTTATCCATGGCAAGATCACAAAAGCACTCAATAGGACTTCTGTTATGTGACAGCTCAGTTTATATATGATAGTATCAGCACTGTGATTGGATTTCTAGCTAACTATTGAGAAGAGGTGCAGAAACAAGTCTTGAATTTGTGCTAGAGTACAGTGATGCTGAGCAATACAAAACAACACATGAAGCGTTGCATAAAATGTAACTGCAACTAGGTGTACATACAGGCCTTGAATAAAAGTCCTTAAAACCTTATCAAACCACAAATCTTGAGAGGAAATGGGGTAAATAAGCGTAGTATATGTTATTTTACACCACTCAGAGAGTATGTTTTTTATTACATATGCTGCTATTTCCTTTGCAGCTGAATGTTTGTAGAGAAGCACAGGGGTGGGCCAGGCTGCTGAATGAAGTCCTCTGTCTACGTATGCTCCAGCCCTCTTAGCGG
This sequence comes from Colossoma macropomum, assembly GCF_904425465.1. Classification (NCBI taxonomy): domain Eukaryota; kingdom Metazoa; phylum Chordata; class Actinopteri; order Characiformes; family Serrasalmidae; genus Colossoma; species Colossoma macropomum. Next base: position 12,465,439 of record NW_023494797.1, read on the forward strand.
TTGTTCACCTCCTCCAATTAGTGTAAGATAAATTATGCATAAAAAACTAATTTTATGTAAAAATTGCAAATGACTTCATAATCTGTTTTTGAAAAACATGTTTTCCAAATGAAGAAAAGGTACTTAAAGGCAATCCAGTGTTACATTACACCATACTTAATAGTTAGTATGTGGTAATTATACACTTTTGAGATTTGAGATTTTAGAAATGGTTCTGACTGGTTCTCCACACTAGTCAGCCAAAAGATAGTATAACCTTTGTTTCATGCTAATTAAGTTTTTCTTATTTTTTATTTCTTTCCTTGATGTTAACTTATGACTTTTGTATGGCCTAATGTATAAAAACAATTGTAATCCATTTTTACATGATTGTTTTCCAACCTCTCTTTATTCCTTAGAATTGAACAGGCTGTTTTTGTTACTGGGCCTCTAAGACTGATATATGTAAATGATCTTTGTCCTGATTGGCTGCACTGTATTGTGCCTCATTTACAAAGCATTTAAGACTGAAACACTCAGCATGATTGGGTGGAGCTGAACTACTGTAGGCTGAATGGACAGACATTCAGTGAAAATCACCCATCTTCGACAGGCCACAAACTTAAATATGGCATTTGTCTGCTAATTTTAGTTCACAGTTTTTATTTATTTGCTGAGTGTAGCATATTGAAAAAAACAATGTTGTGTTTAATTGTGCATTAAAATGAGAATAAGTTCTCTGTAGAGAATGTGTTTGAAAATCAACAAATATGCACTTTGACTGGGGTGCCCAAACTTTTGCATACTGTATGAAAATGCATTGATTTTTGTGACATCACAAAACCACTGAATTTAAAATGGACTTGCTGTATATGGACTGGGAAGTAAACTGTATGTTTTAAACTTTACAAGTGTTTACATTGTACGTTGGACAAAAAATGAGGAAATGTAGTTTTTCCACAATACGAGTCCTTTAAGGTTATGAATCAAAAACGCAGCTAATTATGGTCTTCATTTTTAACATGAGTATCAAACATAACCCTGCTGAAAAATGACCATTATAAACCATTAAGATAAAAACCTAATGGTTTTGCTTTCTAATGGGAATTGGCTTTCAATAGAAACCACTAGTTTCCTGTAGAACACCTTTAGTTCACATTAGCAAGCCACCAAATGCGTTTAGAACCAGCCGTTGCTCACCTGTTTAACCATTGGGCTCCTTTACATAGTGATATCAACCCATTAAAACAGCCAAAATACATTACAAAAATATCAGGAACCAACAGGAACACTTAATGGTTTCTATATACAATTCATTTTTATGTTATGAAATATGTTTTCATATTTTGTTAGTTGTATCGTTTATACCCACAGTGCGCATGTGCTGCAGAGCACCATTACATCATTTAATTCAACATGCCAAGATAAAGTTATGCTCTCTTTTACTCCTCCTCATCCTCTCTCTCTCTCTCTCTCTCTCTCTCTCTCTCTCTCTGTCAACCCCCCTCCTCCCTCCCCCATTCTCTCTCTCTCTCTCTCTCTCTCTCTCACTCTCTCTCTCTCTCTCCCCCTCTCTTCATTAGCTCTGACAGCTAAACGTGTTCCCTGGGTTAAGTGGGTTTCTTTCTGCTCCTTGCTCTCCTACCTGAGACCTGAGCCGGTGAGCTGACGAGACAGAAGGGAGTTTTGTTCGGTAAAGGAGATTTAAAACCAACCTAAAGTGACTGGATTATAGCTTCAGGAATTCGTCTATAGGAGAGACTCTTCCATCAAACAGGTAAGACTAATCTGCCACTTTTCCTCACAAATCAGCTGCACATACCGGCTGGGTTTGCTCAGCGGTGGATAAAGTTGGTCTTTTTTGTGTACTTCGTTATTAATACTAAGGAGGGTTTAACGTAGTGATGCTGCTAATGCATGAATTATAGTCCGTGTTCATAAATGAGAGCCCTGTCAATGAAATAATAAGTGAAAGTACTTACCTAAAACAGCTTGGGTAAAAAGTCTTAGGTCCAAAGACTCCTCAGGTGCTGAACTCCCAGTAGAACTGCAGTGGAACTTCTTAGCACATCCACCGTCTATCATTTTAGGGTCTGAAGTTTTGTTAGGTGCTTTTCTTCTTCTTGTTGACACATTCGGTGTACAATGAAGTGCTAAAGCTTTAAAGTGATCTTGTGTGAGGGATTCATTTTGGTATAGCATCTTCATGCTGCTGTAAAGAAAGCACCTCTGAGAAGGTTTTATCAGCATAGTATCTCACTGGATAAAACAAGCATCGGCATCTACATCCATCAAGGCGACTGAATATAAAATCAAAGTAGAACAATGGCTAGATTGAGATGTATCTATGATTGTATGACAGTTGTTTGTCATCAAAGTGTGCTCGGATTTTTGACAGTATAGGCTGAGTGAAAAGTTGCATTGTGGAACATAAAGCTGACCCCCTAATGCTTTTGGAAGATAAATGAATATGTGCTAAGTCGTTACTGCGACTTACAATTGATTTAAATGGCAATATTGAAGAATCATAGAAATGACCATGCATGCTGAAACTACACCGTTTGCTGAAAGTTCTAAGCATTCCTTTCCAGTGTCCCAATGAGTAGCAAAACATGAATAGGCCCTGTCTTTTCCATGATAATAAATTACTTCTATTTGAAATTATTAGTCAATTATTTGCAAGCTCAAAAATTTGAAATGGCCTTTCTATACTTATAGAACCACAACTGTTTGTCATAGTTATTAATATAACTACTGGTCTATGCTTTTTTCCCGTTTTCTTTATCCTCTCTACTCTGCATGAGATGAATTTATGGCCATTCAGGTTGAATTCACATATTGATTACTACAGTATTTCATTTTCCATGTCTTGGACTGGTCTTCCATCAGTAGGGTTTTGAAACCTGGCTGCTGAAGCCACAGTGAAGAGATCCAGACCCTCCCACTCCAGCCACAGCTGCGCACACACACACATGCACACACACACACATGCCCGCATGCACGCACAGTCACAAGGCTGTAAGCAAGAGGGATCAGATATTAATCAATATCTCAATAGTCCTTTACTAGTTTCAAGGAACCATTTTCAGATGTTTATCGGTTGAATCTTTTATTTAAACTCTTAGACTTGTAAGAAAAAAAAAACATACTACGCAATACTTGCAGGTAAGGAATGTTACATGGTGATGAGAAGTGAAAGGTCATGACAGTCTATGTCTATGAACTGGAAAATGTCTATTTTCTGCAGGAGAAATTTTCAAATTCAAGCCAAGCCAAGTAGGAAAAGATGTGACAGGAGTGTTAAAGTTAAAGTGCAAAAATATTAGCCAACTAATATATATGGAGGTTCTCCAATATATAGAAAAGTTATTCCTTGAAGAACCATCCTTGGAAATGTTCTCTCCAACTAAAAGTTGATCTGTGGAATTTCTTCAAAGAGTGTAGCTTCCACTATCACAGCATTTAGTCAAATTTAAAGGGTGCATATCATAGAAAACTGAAACTTTTTTTTAAATAAAAGAGTTTGTTGTGAACATTTTTAAACTTTCAAGACCGTTCACTCCCCAGTTCATACAAAGCTGCAAAAACAGCCTATTTTGAGTGTATTGTTTCTGTGACATCATGAAAAACTGCACATGCATACATACATTCATATATCCACCATATAGCAGTTTAGCTCCACCCATTCATAATGAAGTTATAAGTGTTTCAGCCCAGACTGCTTTTTAATGGGGTTCAATGCAGGGCAGCCAATCAGAACAGAGATCATTTATATGTAGATACACCATCAAACGAAGGCACTATAACAAAAGCAGCCAGTATAATTCTGATAATGAGAGGTTGGGAAATGGTCTTGTAAACCCACACAAAATGAGTGGACCTCAGGGGAAAAAGCAAAATACAAGGATAATGAAAGTTATGGGCCTTTTAAATGCAATCAGGGCTAGAACTAGTATTACAAAAGGACATAAAAGGAAGAAGGCATGCTGCCAGATATTACAGAGCTGTGCCACTGATACTGCTTTATCAGTCATTTCCCAACAGCTTTGACTCTAATTATAGTCTAAAATGCTTTACCTTGCCACAAAAAACATTTGGTAGATTTTCAGAATGACAGATTGTTTTACTATGCTGTATATAGCCTGAAATTACATTCAATTCAACTTTTTTAGCATAACTTTTCTGTTTATGGCTTCTGTATAAAAATGTATGTTTCTTGCAGTTGGGTTAAAAGCGTTCACATCATTAATTTCTGTCTCAAACATAATTTTATGTTGTTTGCTTAGTGAGAAGAGGGGCGGGGGTAGCAGGGAGGTAGGCAGGAGTGAAGTGGAGAGAGAACATCTTGAACAAAAAGCAGTCAATTTGCAGGTTTACTCAGCTATAAATAAGACACTCTTGGCTTTCTAAGTCATGGGTAAGATTAGTCTATGAAGGAATAGTTACTGAACACTCAAGAGAAAGTCAAACAAATACACTCTCACTCTTAGTGCTGGCCAACACTGGCATACAGTCACTTGAACTGAGCCTAAAACTAAGGCTTTCCTTGTGTGTCAAATATTTGAGGCAATTTTTCCAAACAACCATTTGAGATGCAAGAACAGTAGGCCTTTCTTTATTCGTCCATGGCTGGCATCTGAGAATTAATGACACAATAATTCCCAAACTGCCTGATGTGAAGGCGATGGTGTAGAGAGAAGTGAGTTTCCTGTGCTTTTTCTATGGAAATTACAATGCGGTCTGGATCTCACAGAGGTATGAATTGCACTCACAAAGGTGGCTTGTTCTGGGCGTGCTTTTCCACGGCACTTGAAGCAGACTGGTTTGATATTGTATATGCTGCCAGCCTATGAGGTTTAAACAGTTTTTGATTGTGCTTTTAACTGCAGTGGCTCCATTTCCAGTTAATTGTAGCATGCTAATGTTTTACTTACTGCTGTATATTTGCTGAGTATATAACCCTTTATAATGAAGTGGTTCAAATATTTTCTTTGACTTCTAGGTGAGCCATGACATCATTGCTGATACTGTGTTTGTGCCTCCGGGTAATCTCAGCTACATGGTCTTTTCAGGATTATGTATATACTGGTGAGCAATTTTTTGCATTTTGCTTTGATTTTTATCAGTCGTTGATGTTATTTTAACAAATGCACTTTCTAAAATATAAATAATGTAGAAATATTGTGCTGCATAAATGGATCAGTTTGGTGATGACTGCTACCTTTGTGTTGTGTGCCTGGTGACACAGGTTTTTGGGACATACTGTGTAAAAATTAGAGCTGGATGATTAATTGTTTTCATTCGAAATCAAAATTTGACAAAGTGCAGTTTTCAAATTGCAAGAGCTGTGATTTTATATCCTTAGTTATTCACAATTTTCTTTTGTGGAAAAATTCAAATTCACAAATATAAATGGAAAAGCTTATAAACTGGCAGTCTTGCACACTACGTTGAGTATTCAAATCTTAAACCTGAAAAACAGATATTTGCAAAAAAGACCTGGAGCTTCATTTATAGAAAATAATCACATTTAAAGTGCATTAGGTATTTTCCCCAAATCGTTCAGCCTTGGTGAAAATACTGTAGTAATGTTTTGTAGTATTGTATTAAATTAAGGGTGAGCAAAAAATATAACATCATGGAAGCTAGGCCTGTGCCTGGTGACAATTAATCAAGTTACTATGGTAACAGCCCCTAGTGACTTATTTACCTCGGTTTAAAAAGTCATATATTTATAGATTATTTCATGTAAACCAGAGTGAGACACTTGTATTCCCACACATGATGTGATATTCTACATTAATACCCCATTTATTGTGTCTACCTAAGGTGAGATAACTCGAGAAATGCAGCTGTTGAGCTGCACTGGATGAACACGCTTGAGGGGGGTGGTGGGGCACTGTGTGCTTTTGGAGCAGCAAGATATCATGCCTGTACAAAAAGCTGCCTATGCTTGGTGTACATTTTAGAACATCCTCAGACCACAGCATCAGTTTTCAGACTGACAAAATCGCTTCAGGTTTAGGAAAAACAATTGGACATCATGCAAAACATGTCATAGCAAAACAGATTCATACAGAACAACTTCAGGCTAAGCAGTCACAGACATTACGGCCACTAACAAAACAGCTTCTGGTGGTTCGACTGACATTAGCAATTCCGTTCTTCCTTACAGTTCCTTCTGTTCCTCTTAATTACATTTTCGTGGCCAAATTAAAAATGACAATACACTAAAACACAACTTTTACTAAACTTTACTTTCGTTATATTCTTTTATTTGACATAGAATAAGCTTCAACGCACATGCCATCACTGTGTTTGCCCTTACGTCTACCGCAAAGTTAGGAACTATCTCAAAAATACAGGAAGAAAATGATTTTTTGGCCATAATTTATCACAATAATGATAACACTCCCATTTGTAAAATGAATTACTTTGCTAATAACTGCTGGTTTGATCTATATCCCAGAACCTGAAAGTACCCTCAGTGTCAGCATTCCTACTGAGCAACCTCTCCGTTCCTTAATGGGGGACACGCTGGTCCTACCCTGCTTTTTCCAGGATAACACAGTCCACGACCCTGGAGCTCCCACCATAGCACCTCTCTCTCATCGCATCAAATGGAGCCTCATTACCAAAGAGAAGACCACAGACATTCTGGTGGCCTCTGAGGGCGTGGTGGCAGTCACCGATAAGTATATGGACAGGGTGACCATGGTAGGATACCCCATGACCCCCACTGATGCCTCCATTAAGATCACAGAGCTGCTCTCTAATGACTCAGGAATCTATCGCTGTGAGGTCATGCACGGAATCGAAGACAACCATGATACCATTGATGTCCAGGTGCAAGGTAATTACAATGGCCCAGTATCCCAAAAACATCTTAGTGTTAAGATTATCTTAACTGTTAGCGAGAGTGTCTCTACCATTCAGGAATCATTTCTACTAAGGTGCTTTTGGGAAACCCAGCAAATGTTAGCAGTTTTTAGGGTAGTATTTTGTATTCATTGGTAGTTAACTGAACTGTTTTATGTTAACTGATTGGCCACACAGTGCCATACCTACCAGTAATTACAAAATTCAGGGCTGCAAACTAGATTCAAGATCCAGTTTTAAACACCTCTGTTCTATAAGGAGGTAATGTGGAGCTTGAAGTCTTTTACTGTATTATTCTCTATAAAGGGAGTTTGCATAGCTTATTTGTGTTACTAGCTCATATTAATTCTATGAGTAAAGAATTTGTTTTTCAATCTTGATTCAGGAGGCAGCTATAGTGGATCACACTGACTTACACCTCCTTTATTCTCTGTGAATAGAGTTAGTAGTTAGCCTTTTTGCCGTTACCCACTACAACTGTTAATTAACACAGTCAGTCAAAAGTGCATTTCTGAATGGTGATTCTAACTATTTGATCTTTTTGCCCAGGTATCGTGTTCCATTACCGCGCCATCACCAGCCGTTACACTCTGACGTTTGAGAAGGCAAAGGCAGCTTGTATTCAGAACAGTGCTGTGATCGCCACTCCAGAGCAGCTGCAGGCAGCTTATGATGAGGGCTACCACCAGTGTGATGCAGGCTGGCTCGCTGACCAGACTGTCAGGTCAGTTCAGAGGCCACTATGAATGGTCATTTTAGTGCTCTTCCTCGAGACTCTGCAGGGTAATCCACTGTGGTATTAATTACAATCCCTTTGAAATCAACACAATTCTTGCTTAAAGATTTAAACTGTTGAACGTGTAGAACTTAAATAGTTTATTCATGAGAAACTGTCACATTTGAATCATGTACATTTGTGTAAACCACAATTCAAAAGTGGATGCATTTTTCTTCCTGAGGAATGGTTCAGGAAATAAGAGGGTTTTTTTGAGTAAGTAGTTGTACCTGGAGCCTCATAACCACATCAAGAACTCCCTAAGTCAAGTCAAGCCAATTTAAGTATATTGTTATTTGCATTCAGAAGACAAACAATGAAAATTCAGTTAAATTATCATGGTATAGTAGCATCAGGGTTCCGTTTGTGCCGGAACAAGCCAGATCCAGCACTCCCTAGATTGGATCCAGCACCTCGCTCAGATATTGAATGCATCCATGCAATAATCTGTAGACATGTATCAAGGAAAATCATAATCTTCCGTCATAATCATATTTTTCCACAAACCATTCAATATGTATAAATAGCTAAAGGGTAACATGCTTTGTCACCTTAGGCAATAGGACGCATGCCATGTAATTTCACTTACAGCTCTTGTGTGGATGCATGTGGTAATAGAAATGGTATAAAAACAGCACAAACACTGGTTACCACTCACAAGTGCACCACTACGTCTGATATTTCATCCCTGGTGCTTTATTGAGCTCTGTTGATAACACTGAGCAAAACAAGGTTGTGCCGATACTGAGCAAAAACTGGGTTGTGGCAAAAGGTAACAAACAAATAATCAAAAGTACCTTTATTTGAGAATTTATAATCAATTTATATTTCTGCTTTGCTTTATTTTGCTGAAACTGTAATAATAATATCTTGTTTTATTTTCCAAGGTATCCCATCCACGATCCCCGAGAGGCTTGCTATGGTGACAAGTATGAACTTCCAGGGGTCAGAACGTATGGTGTGAGGGACACAAATGAGACTTATGATGTGTACTGCTTTGCTGAAAAGATGACAGGTACACAACTTTAGTAACTTCTGGAAAATTTTGAAATGTATACATACTGTTCAGACACTAACATCATCCCATGCTCTGTTACAGGAAGGGTGTTCTATTCAATGTCGCCTAAAAAGTTCACGTTTACTGAAGCTAAGGCCCAGTGTGCTAAACTAGGCGCTAAGTTAGCCACCACTGGCCAGCTGTACCTGGCCTGGAAGGCTGGTATGGATGTATGTAACGCAGGCTGGCTGGCAGACCAGAGTGTCCGCTATCCCATCAATATCGCCCGGCCCCAGTGTGGGGGAGGTCTGCTGGGAGTGCGAACTGTGTACCGCTTTCCCAATCAGACAGGCTACCCTCTGCCAGACTCACGCTATGATGCTATCTGTTACACAGGTTCGTACATCCATAGATTCCACTTTAACCCTTCTTATCCACTTGCAACTCTATCAAGATATTTGCCTTTGCTATTCTTTCTGGATTTGGTTGAGTTTCTTTTGGTATAACGAATAAACTTAAACTACAGGCTTTACAGGCTAATGAGTTTTGTCATTATAAGAGTGAGGAATTGAAGTCTGGGCCCACACACAAGACATTAATGTTGACTGTTTCATTCACTGTAGTTAATTTGAACTCTCCCGTGACATACAGTGGCCCCAAAAGGATTTGGACATTTGTGCTATATTGAATTCATTGTTCAAGGAAACAAAATATCAAATCAAGAGGTGTTTGTGTTAAACAGACTGATTGCAAGAGTGTTAATTTCTTTTTGGCAAAGTATTATTTCAAAAGGTGGCTTATCGTTTGAGCAGTTTCTTTGCAGATGTCTGCAGATTTGCATTTAAAATGCTTTTGCTCAATTCTGAGTTTAACATTTTATGAAGTAACCTAAAGAAACTTCTGTAACCTAAAAATATCTTGTCTTTGTGGGGCCAAAGTGCAATGTTTGTGGTGGGCCGAGGGCCAAAATACGGAAGTTTGGAGAGGCCATGAGCTGTTGCTATAATTTTCTGGATTGTTATCTTGAGATAATGAGTTACTTATCTTGTTATTTCAAGATAACACCTTTGTTTTCTCAAGATAACAAGATAATTAACTCGTTATTTCAAGATACCAACTTTGTTGTTTTTTAAACAGCATATATCAATACATTACATATATATCAATACAACAATAAATTACATATATCTTTGATTTTTCAAAGAAGAAACCTAAATTAACCTAACAAATATCCTAAATATGGCATTTTTCTGCACATTTTAGTGCACAAATTCTGTTTTTTGATAGGTTTAACACATTAGAAAATGCATAATGGAAAAATAAAAAAAATAATATTTTTATATTTAATGTTTATTTGTTTCCAACATGTTAAATTCAACAAATAAACAGTAACTGTGCATTGACGTGTACAGAAGTGTGTTTTCTATAGAGGATTTTCACTTCAGCAAAACATGTAATTTGACAAGTGGTGCCCTTTTTCCATATGACTGCACATAATAAAAACATGTTCTCATGTAGAGAGAGAGAATGATGATGGTAGTAGCTCTAGACCTCTAGAAGCTAAATGCTGACAGTGCAATTCTCTGAGGCTGTTTTACTAACAAACATGGTCTGTTTCATTTAGAAGAAGATGAAGAAGGTTCAGCCCTACCTGACATATACCCAGATATACAGACGACCACAGAGGCAGGAAGTGGCACGCTAAGCGTGGGCATAGTGACAGACCGCCCCCAGGAATTTGTCAAGCACACCTCCACTGAGAGTGAGCTGCTAGGCAAGGTTGTGACCCACAAACCTCTCACCACCACTGCTGATTTCACGTACGTAGAGCAGAACGTCACCCAGCTGCCCCTGTTGCCACCACCCAGCGCCACAGAGGACAGTACTGACCTCATAGAGGGAGTGACCGCTCGACCTGACCTTGAATTGGAAATTCGCCATGAAAATATAACTGATGCTCTGATGTCTCCTACTGGTAAGTGATGTGTCGTAAAATGCTGTGCAGACACATACATTACAAGAGAATGTTTACATTAGTGTAGAGCTGCATGGTAATAACTAATATGATTGCTCATAATTAATAATAATAATAATAGTAATAATAATCTTTATTTATATAGCACCTTTTATAGATTAAATATGTAGATCAAAGTGCTTCACAACACAAAGTAAAAACAACAGAGTCAGAAGAGAGCAAAGATAATCAAAAATAAGATAAACAAAAAATAAAAATGCAACAAATATAAGTATTAGCAAAAAAGGGGTATATTAATGATTAAAATTAAAATGCACAAGATAAAAGTATAAATAAAAATACAATAAAAATACAATTTAGTAAAAGTAAAGAAATATGTTTTTAACTGTTTTTTAAAAACAGTGAAGTCAAGGAAAAAAACAAAAAAAAATTATAAATAAATTTAAAAAATAAACAAAAAAAACAAAAGCATGGATCAATGCCAAACCTTGTGCTGTATTCCTTAAATGATAAAAAAGCAGTTTTGGTAATATTATTAATATGTGGTTTAGAAGTTAAATCAGTGTCTAGAGTTACACCAGGATTCCTAACTTGAGTTTTTATTTATAGAGCCAGATTTCCAAGTCCATTCATCACAGTTATTCAGTTAATTCAGGAACAAGGTAGTTGTCCTTTAACATTTGAAAGCAACGTAAAACATGTTATAGTAACATGTACAGATGTTAAAGCACATTACAAGAGTTAAATAAGAGTTAAATCACATTCATTGAGTGTGATCTTTTAAATGCTAAATATAAACAAAATAAATTAATGAGTGATTTCACATCTGGGGTGCCATTTAGCCTTTTAGTTTCAAAGTGACATTGTCAGTCAACATTACAGTACCATAGAAGATAAAGATAAAACATTGAAAGAACATACATTTGCTCTTCCTATGATCTTCAGAAAAATTGTGATAATGTTGTTTTCTGTTGTACCTGTGTACATGGAATTCCACACATTCCGTAGTGGAGAACATGTTCAGGTAACAGTGTTGACTGAATGTTGGGAAACACAATTAGAATTATTTTCCATACCGTATAATTAATGACTCATGAAAAGTAGATGATAAAAGTATTAGATGTTAAATGGATTCACATATCAATGCAAAAAATAACAAGATTCCTAAGGCATTTAATGGTTATATTTCAAGATAAAGTGTAGTTGTAGTGTGCATAATTTATCTGAATTATGCTCATCAGTTGTAAATGTAATATCATTAATAATATGATGTAATACCATATTTATGGAATCATGCATATATGACAAAATAATATCCGCAAATTTGCCTACTTAAAAAATTGGCGATTCATTTACTCAGCATGATATAATTTAATACCTCAGAGTCATTTAGCCGGTTATTTTAGCCGGTTAGTAATTGAGGAAGCCAAAAATTTTGATCCCAACTAGAATGTAATTAATTGTGCAGCCTTACATTATTGATATTTTCGTATAGGCCTAGTATTGCTTTATTTCCAATGCATTCATGTGACAATTTCAAGACACTGTCCTACATGACTCAATGTTCTTTCTTTTCTAATCCTCCTAGGTGTTGTGTTCCACTACAGAATAGGCTCCAGGCGCTATTCACTCACCTTTGTTGAGGCTCAGTTGGCTTGCCAGAATATCGGCGCAGTGATTGCCAGTCCCCGGCAGCTACATGCCGCCTATGAAGCTGGCTACCACCAGTGTGATGCAGGCTGGCTGCTTGACCAGACTGTCAGGTGACATTTCTGTAGTTAGCTGACTTTTATGCTTCCTGAACGTCTTTTGTCAATTATGTGCATAATAAAGAAGCAACACAGTCAGAATGATAAAGAAGCAGGCAAGACAGAGAACAGCTGCGTTAGATATAATATCCTGTATATATATATATACAGTTGTTTGCTGCCCTTGATTAAATTATATGTTTTGTAAAAAAAAGCGAAAACACACCTAACAAATAAATCGAATTCGTACGTGAAATATTTGAAGAAAAATGCCATTTTTTTCTCAAAATGTCAAAATGAAGGTACCCTATTGTGTCCCCACGTGAGAAATGTTCTGGTGATTTGGAGCACTTGCCCGGTGTGAGGTCTTATGGACTACGGCCTGCCAGTGAGCGCTATGATGTGTACTGCTACATGGACAAACCGAGAGGTACATTGGCTGCAATTCTTGAATGTATTTAAGATGTATTCAGCTTTGGCTGAAGGAAATTGCTCCCTTTATACAGTTAAATTATTTACCGTTTATTGAACTTACATTCGTCTTGATGCACAGCTATATGAAAACAAACTTAAAAGTATCTTGTTATCATTTTGCATGAAGTGCTTCTTTTTACTTCAAACATAAAAGACTAAGCAAAATAAACACCCACGCTTATCGCTTTTTTCCAGGAGACGTTTTCCATGCAAGTTCATTCGAGGGATTCACATACGATGAAGCAGTGGCTTACTGCCAGGGTCAGAACGCTTCTTTGGCCTCCACAGCCGATCTGCATGCAGCCTGGAAGCAGGGCTTTGATAAGTGCCGTGCTGGCTGGCTCATCGACCGCAGCGTTCGCTACCCCATTAATAACCCCCGGCCCGAGTGCGGAGGAGGAAAATCTGGCATCCACACAGTCTATGCCTTCCCCAACCAGATAGGCTATCCTGATGTGCACTCCAAATTTGATGCTTATTGCGTTAAAGGTATAAATACTGGCACAAACTGCTGTGCACATCACTTTACTGGTGGATCATAAAAATCTGAACAAAGCTTACATCCAAGTAAATGGCTATTGAATATCTGAATATTTTGCAGTTGATCTCCACTTGTATCTCAATGAGACTGTGATGAATGTGACAGTGATAGAAGAGGAGATAGTAAACCTGACCATCATACCTGGCCTTCATAGTCAAGGTAATGTATTTGATAACATATCTTAAACTTTAAATGTGTTCTCTTGTCAGCAGTAAACCATGGCCTCAATCCCCAACCACCCTTGTCCCATTTTTTTTTGTTAAAAAGTGATAAAACATCAAAATTGAACAAAAATAGTTCAGTCTGTTCTATTGTTATTGTCAATAAAATGTTTTGACAGTTTGTCTTTGAATGTGCCTCAGCCAATCAATGGAACTATCCATTTTGTAATTTCTTTGCCATAATTAATGCCCATTTTACTAAATCTGCCTCTTTTTGTTTCCACAGTGAGCCCCTCCATTGCTCCCCCTATCCCCATGGAGCCCTCTGGTTCTGGCTCTGCAGGCCTAACAAGTGGATTCTCTGGTGATGCATTGGCTAGCGGTAGTGGGGAACAACCTAGTGGAAGTGGAGAGCAGCCTAGTGGAAGCGGGGAGCAGCCTAGTGGAAGTGGAGAGCAACCTAGTGGAACCGGGGAGCAGCCTAGTGGAAGTGGAGAGCAGCCTAGTGAAACTGGGGAGCAGCTTAGTGGAAGTGGAGAGCAGCCTAGTGGCAGTGGAGAGCAGCCTAGTGGAACTGGGGAGCAGCTTAGTGGAAGTGGAGAGCAACCTAGTGGAAGTGGGGAGCAGCTTAGTGGAAGTGGAGAGCAACCTAGTGGAACCGGGGAGCAGCCTAGTGGAAATGGAGAGCAGCCTAGTGGAAGTGGAGAGCAGCCTAGTGGCAGTGGAGAGCAGCCTAGTGGAAGCAGGGAGCAGCCTAGTGGAAGTGGGGAGCCCCCTAGTGGGGTGTCAGGCATAGGAGAAGACCTTTCAGGATCTGGGCTCAGTGGAGACGTTGGCTCAGGCCGAAGCGGTGATGGCTCAGATATATTTGTGATCTTCTCAGGAAGTGATTCCATCCTGTCTGGGGATGGATCAGCTTCAGGGACACCTCAGGAAGCTGAAGAAGGCAGCACAGACATCCTCACTTTCATCCCAGGCCTGGGATCGGGCTTCTTCAGTGGGGAATGGTCAGGATCAGGAAGCGGTTTGGGTCTCGGCTCAGAGGAGAGTGGTTCTACATCAGACCAGTTCAGCAGTTCAGGAGAGAGCGACGAGAGTGGAGGACTTTCCGGCATCTCTTCAGGACTGGGCTCCAGTGAGGAGTTCTCCGGATTCAGTGGCTTTCCATCGGGCTTGCTTCCTTCTGGGGACTACAGTGGTTTCTCTGGGCTCACCAGCAGCAGCAATGGAATTATCATGATGAATGGGCGAGTGGTTGGAAAGGTCCACTCCCCTGAACCTTACAGCTCAGGAGCTGGGTGGAGCACAGGTGGATTTCAGTGGGTCTGGAGATCATTCAGGGTATGTAGATTTATCGGGGTCTGGAGTAAGTGGCACTTTTACTGCGATCAGTGGTGACATCAGTGGTGACCTCAGTGGTGACCTCAGTGGCTCTGGGAGTGGCTCTGGATTTCCTGGAGTCACCTTGTTGGGATCAGGTTTCACAGACCTCACAGGCCAGCCCAGTGGAGAACAAGAGGCTTCTGGGATTTTGGTGTATGGATCAGGAGAGGGGAGCGGATTTGTTTCTGGGACCTCTGGAGACACATCGGGAGCATCAGCCAGTGGGGATGTACCATTATTATTTACTAATGCTAGCTTGGTAGATGCTTCTGTCAAACTTACCCAAAGCCAGGAGGCTGACAAAGGCCCCATAGAGGTCAGTGGAAGTGGGAGCGGGAGTGGACTATCTTCAGGCAGTGGAGACCACCACACTGCAATTGATACTAGAATCCACCATGCTTCAGCCAGTGGAGAACGATCAGAGGTTCTTTCAAATGATATTCCAACAGGCCTACAGCTAGCTCCATCAGGACTGCTTAGTGACACTGCAGGACCACTGGAGGGTCTATCAGAACCTAGTGAAATTATCTGGAAATCTCATTCCACAACGCCTGCACCTGTAGCTGCTACCACTACTGAACCTTCGTTCCCTCTACAAACCCCGGCTGTCATTGAGATGCCTGCCATGGAGAATGGTGAGTAGTGGCATAGCAAGAATTTCATTTTAGGAGGCCCTTTTTACAGCTTGGTAAGGCAGCTAGGACGCATCATGTCCCATAGACATTGCTATAGTGAGATTGACAACCAACAACTAGTCAACTAGCTGATTTCATTCTAGCTTCTATAACCAGAAAAAATACATTTTAAATGCAACACCTGATTGCATTTAACTGCCTAGTTACCATAACCACAGTGATTAAGGGCACAAGACATATATGTCTGTAGGGAATGGTTCAATTTTCTTGTTGTTTTCATACATTGTTCCATGCAGTATTGCGGAGTTGGTTTAAAAACACATACATCACATAGCTGCTACCGAAAATGGTGATGAAAAAAGAACTTTGGATGTCAGTTTTATTTGTTTAAGGTGGAAATAAAGACAGAGATGCAAAACTCTGCGCCTTTACATTCATCCTACATTATAAGAGTGCAAAAGGAATAACGTTTTGTATTAGCATTGAAAGACCATTTTTTCTTTAGAGCATTCAGAATCTGATTAGGGGTGGGGATCTTTTAATTGAGAGAGTGTAGGCCCCGCCAGGTCCCTCCGTAGCTACACTACTGATAGTCAGTTCAAGTTAGCAATGCTGATGTGAGTGATTAATGCTTAGACAAGAAGTTCCCGTCCATTTATGCTGATTCATCTATTTCAAAAGTTTTAGTTCCTCCTGTCTGTATCTGTTTCTTAGTTGCTGTGGACCCATGTAACCCAAACCCCTGTGGTCCTGGCTCATGTTCTGTACAGGATGGGGTCGGCTTGTGTCACTGCCCACCTGGACTGATGGGCAACGAGTGTCAGTTTGGTGAGTAAATTATACTGACTTTGTATAATAACCAAATTTCTTAACCCTTTCAAGTGGTTTGCTAATGTGAAAAGATGATGAGATGTCCTATTCCATGCTTGGCACGTTTGTGCTCTGGTCATTGTGTCTTCTCTAACCAGTAGAACTGCAAACATACTTTTCTCACATATTTTGAAATGATATTGACTTTTTGTTTGTGTTTCCTGTAATGAATTGAACACATTTCTCTCTGTCTGTCATTGTTCTCTCTCATTGTGTGTTTTGTCGTTTGATCTGATTGTCATCCTCACAGAAACGTCCACTTTGCAGGTTGTTTGGCATGTGTGTGTATGGTTATCTGATTCTGACATTTACAGGACCCCACAATTAGTTCATTTCATTGCCCCCATGTGTTGTTTTTGTTCAGCACTGCTTTTGCTGTAGTATGACCTAGGAATGGTCATATTTATACACTTTTCCACTTACCCCAGAGTTAGTCTACTACCAGATTGTTTGGCTTCAAAATGTAGCTTATTAGTTTAGTGATAGAGCTACAAGGCTAACGTTGCCAGCAAACATTAAAGGTTAATAGCCACCCAAATCTTTTGTATAAATGCATCCCAAAAACTTATATTAGCCTACTCAGACCACACCCAGGTCTTTGTTGAGGTCACACAGACTTGTCAGTATGGTTTAGGACACAGCATGACTGTGAATTATAAACTTCACCAGATATCTGAATGCTTCGGTCAGATGTTTTGGACAGCAGTGATGTTTCAACTCCCATATGGTCACCACAGATTATGTTTGTGATTTCTGTTATTTCTACTTATAAATAAATGTTTATATTGAATGTTCAAATTAAAGATATACAGTCAG
Organism: Colossoma macropomum; assembly: GCF_904425465.1. Lineage (NCBI taxonomy): Eukaryota > Metazoa > Chordata > Actinopteri > Characiformes > Serrasalmidae > Colossoma > Colossoma macropomum. The sequence continues at coordinate 12,482,672 of NW_023494797.1, forward strand.
TTAAGCTGCTCTCTAAACCTCATTGACAAGTTTGCGCCACCTCAATGGAGCAGGTTGAGAGAAGTTTTGGGGATGTATTTATGGAAAAGATTGAGGTGATTGTTGACTTCTAGTGTTTGTTGCCAAAGTTAACCTCATAGCTCCAGAACTAAAATACAGAAGCAAAACCTAGACACCAAACATGCCTTGACTGATCAACTACATCTGGGTTAAGCTGTATAAATTGGATTTCCTGCCATTTCTTTAATTAGAACTTATTTTCCAGCCTGTTGCATGGCTACTAACATCTGCTACTTGCCCTTACTTCTGCCTTTCCTTGATTTGAATCTGACCCTTGAACTGATGCAACTCTTTGTGATCCATATATTCAGGTCTTTCATTTTGAACCGCCATGGAAATATTTGGAATATTTGGTTCCTCTTAATCCGTTAGTGGGTTCAATCAGCATGTTGCATTGGTTCATGATTTCCATAGATCATACTTTCTTATGATTTATGATTGCTAAGCATGACCCACCTCAAGGGCCTCTTTGCAGCCGTCAGTCTTAACCGCCAGAACCTTTATTTGCAGAGGTTGATGTGTGCCATTCAAACCCTTGCGCCAATGGAGCCACGTGTGTGGAGGTAGAGGACGCTTTCAAATGCTTATGCCTGCCCAGCTATGGAGGGGATCGCTGTGAGATCGGTACGAGGTCCGCTTCAGCTAATTCTACTAACAATCTCTCAAAAACAACCAAACCAATGCCATGAAATGCAGCCTTGCATGTCCACAGCAACGGCTGATCTTTTGGAGGCATTGGTGTTTTGGAACATGATGCTTATGAAAGTCTATTTAACTAGCCAGTCATGTTTTAGAGACGATGAGTGGCTGGAGGAAGGATGTGGTAGAGGAGAAAGTGCAGTAAAGGAACAAGTAATTCCATTACAGGTCAGAATGAGAAGGCACTGAACACAGCCCTGCCCCTCAGACAGGTAGGGACATAGTCTCAGTACTGTGTACTGTGGCTGTTCTGTTCATGATTTCCATGTAAGCAAAATCTACAAATAGCAACAGGCCTTTTTGGTCCTCCTCGTGTTCCTTGAGGTGTTTGTTCTCGACGTCATGCAGAGGTGAATTGTAAGCTAACTTTGTGCTGAGGTTGTGAGCTGAGGGGAAAAAAACTTGTTTACTGAGCGTGTATTCATAGATTCCTCATCTACTGCGTACATGACTGCAAACAGAGGGGTCTAATTCTGGTTTTGGAGGGCCGAAGTCCAACACAATTTGGTCTTGTCCCTGCTGAAACATACCTACCAAATCTGGGAACTAGCTGCTGAGTTGAATCAAGTATGTTTGAACAGAAAAATAATCAGTCCTTGCTTAATTAAAGCAGAATTCATCAGACACAGCACTGCTGCTGGAGTTTTTAAACACTGTGTCCACTCATTGTCCACTCTTTTAGACACTCCTACCTTGTCAGTCCACCTTGTAGACGTAAAGTCAAAAACAATAGCTCATCTGCTGCTGCACAGTTTGTGTTGGTCATCCTATAGTCCTTCATCAGTGGTCACAAGATGCTGCCCACAGGACGCTGTTGGCTGGATATTTTTGGTTGGTGGACTATTCTCAGTCCAGCAGTGACACTGAGGTGTTTAAAAACTCCAGCAGCACTGCTGTGTCTGATCCACTCGTACCAGCACAACACACACTAACACACCACTTTTGGTTGGTAAATAAAATCATGATATTTGTGTTGTAGACATCATGACCCCTGGTTCCTGTCACCTATCACCAAATCTTAGTCATTAAGCTTCTCTACAGTGCACCACTGTAGAGAATGACTTTCTTGACATCTCAGTAATTACATTATACAAAAATTGAAGAAAAATAACATTGGAATTAACTTTAAGGCTCTCTATCACTGGAGGGGAATGCTCTTGTTTTGACACTTTGACTTTCTCTACAAAACTGTTATGCAATTATCCTTGTCTTTTTCCACTGAACTGTGTGAAATATAACTGGTTTGTACTAAATATTGGACCTCAGTTTTGCCATAACAGGTTCTGTGGTAAGAGTCTGGAATAAAGTGTGACTCCCACCCTATCATGTGTCGCTGCAGATGTAGAAAAGTGTGAGGAGGGCTGGACTAAATTTCAGGGTAACTGTTACTTGCACTTCTTGGAGAGGGAGACCTGGGAGGATGCGGAGCAGCACTGCAGAAGCCTTGGAGCTCACCTAGTCAGCATCACCAATCGAGAAGAACAGTTTTTTGTCAACTGTGAGTGACGTCCATAGCCGTGTCTGTGTGGTCAGTGCATGTTTGTATGATTTTCGTTTGCAGGTCTGCACAATATGATTGAAGCACAAGTATTGTGATTGTTTTGACATAGATTGCACTTGCATGCTTTGTATATTACAAATGCAATGGAGAATCCATAATGTTAGGTTGTCACAATGAAGAACAAATGACCTCATTTATTTTGTTCTATATATTTTTATCAAAGCAGAAACAGAACTACTCATATGGAACTGTGGTTGGTCAAAATTGCTTCCAACAAAATAAAACATTTTGAAAAATTTTTTTGATTGGTTAAAGTGATCATTTGCATAATGCACAGTATCAGCATTGCAAAGACTTATGCACTATGACAATATTTATTTCATTTATGTTATAAATTGTCAATCGTCAGTACTCAGTGAACGTCAGTGAACTCAACCGCATGTTTCATTACAAAGAGAGTGTAATTAGTCCTGTTTATATGTTTTAAGGTAGCACAGTATATAAAACGCTGAATAAAAATCATTGTATTCATAGTTTTTTTATAGTACTGTTAAAATGTGGCGCTACTAGGGCTCTTTTGTCTGTTTATTGAATCTCAGAAAAATGGAACACCGTGATGCATGTTTATTGTCTTCAAATATTGTGAATTTATATTTATTATATTTATTATATGTGATATTATATTTTTACTGTATCACCCACCCCTACCCCTATGTGGATTTATGTGTTTCTTATTACTGTCTTTTGTCTCTCCATTATAGCCCATGCTCAGGACTACCAGTGGATTGGACTAAATGATAAGACATTTGAGAATGACTTCCAGTGGTCAGATGGAACCCCGGTGGTAAGTGTGTTCAGCCGCCCCCTCAGTTCACCCCGCTGAGAGACTTTGATGCTATAAACAGCCTGGTTTGGCTGAGATATAATGCTTGACTGTTCAAACTTTCCTTCTCAGCAATATGAGAACTGGAGGCCTAATCAGCCAGATAATTATTTCAACTCTGGTGAAAACTGCGTGGTCATGATCTGGCATGAAAATGGCCAATGGAATGATGTCCCTTGCAACTACCATCTTCCATTTACATGTAAAACTGGCCCAGGTAAGGAATAGATATAAATACTTAAATAAAATGTTGATTTACACTTTGAAATTTACTTTTTGTGATTACATTCAGTTCTGCTCATTCCTTGTCTGATTTACTGTTGCTCACACATCTCACAACTTTTAATAGAAGATAATGCAACAATATTTTATTTCAAGTAATTTTGTACTATTTTTGGCCCATTCATCATGATTTTTTATACAATGTAAAGAGCATTCTGTAATTCTGTAATCAAAAAAAGAAAAAAAAACTTGGAGATACAAATTTTTTTCTTGACATCAACAGTTTACAGAAACATTAGCTATTTGGTTTCCTTTTGATTTAAGTTTGAAAAGAAATCACACAGCTCGTGCTCAAGTAGCCACCCCAAAGCAGCTGTAGTTTTACAAAAGTTGCCCCCAACTTCATGATACATTATCAGAAAGGGGTTTTCACTGTCTTTAAACTGTAAAATCTTACTCTAGAGATTATTGTGGCACTGCTATAGGATGCAAGTAGATATGTTTATAACAGATATAAAAGTGGTTCAGGTTTTTTATTTTGTGTCTCTTTAAAGTTTTTTGGACTGATTCTTTTTCCCTTAAGTTGTTTTTGCTAGGCTACTTTTTACCAACACTTGAGTCACTATTTCACAGAAGTAACAATCTTCTTACTTGAGTATAGATACTGTACCCATCTCTGAATATGAGCCCTTAGTTGAATCTAGTTTATTCTGTTGTTTTTGAGTAACAAATCTAGTTTCTCTTTAGTCACATGCGGCCAGCCTCCTGAAGTGAAGAATGCCAGGATGTTCGGGAATAAGAAGGAGCGCTATCAGGTCAACTCTGTGATCAGATATCAGTGCAATGAAGGTTTCCGTCAGCGCCACCTGCCTGTGGTCCGCTGCATGGCAGATGGACACTGGCAGAAGCCACAAGTGGAATGTATAGCCCGTAAGTGATTTGCATTTCACCTATACATATATAGTTGTATGCAAAAGTTTGTTTTTGCATTTGAAAATTTGCGTTAGTGTTAAAAATTGTGCTTTAAAATTAGTGGAAACTTGCCATATTTCAGTTTGTTCCATGTAGAGGATGTGTTATAATATTTTCACTTAGAATATAAGACCAAATATCATATGAACTGTATGCATATGATACTGCAGGTCATACAGAATGGTCAAGCATTAACCATGTTTTAGCCACCTAGCAGCTAAACAAATATATTTTTATTTTACTAACCATTAAATGTTCCCATATTTTTATAAAATATATGAATATATTAATCTTATTTTTTTAATCACAGAAATCAAACGTGGACTACTAAAGAGATTCATCCAGCGTCAGTCTGCCAGAAGAACGTCATTGGAAAAGCACCTCTCATGAGCTAAGACGAGATAGTTAAGAGATTTTTTAAAGAAGCTATTTTCTGAGGCCCTGAATTAAGATTAAGTTTTGTATTAGAAATTCTCCCCATCCTGTACATACTGTCACCACCCACATTATAATATACTGGTTTGAGCATCACTCATTAACAGTACAGTCATCTGTTTTGTTATTATTATTTTTTTCACCTCACCTAACAGTTCACTTTATTTATGAAAGTAGTACTATTTCCATAGTTAGTGTAATTGGATCGCCATGCTTGCATCTGAACAAGTCACAAGATTTCAGAGACTTGGCCTTGTAGGTTCATTCCAGACCTTTTCAGGCATTCTTCAGTGTGTCTCCAAATATCTGTTTAGTTTTACAAAACCTTCCAGAGACGGATCTTTCATCCAGACTGTCTGGAATTTTGTGGTGAAACAGAAAAGCTAAGAACTTGATGCGGCCCGAGCGAGTGCAGTCCTCCGTCTGAGAGGGACACTGGAGTGAGTTTCTTGTTTTCTTCCTTGAACACCATAATATCGTAGCAAGTTGCAAAGATTTTACAGCACTTACAGTATACAGGCTAGTATATGAACAACAAAACAACATTTTGAAGTATTATTTTCATCTGTAGTCTATTAGGATGGATAGCAAATTCAGACATATTCATAGCCATAATGGAGAAGAGGTTTACACACAGCTAATTTATTTTTACGTAACCATACAAATTATGAAAGATCATAAAAATATTGCTTTTTCTGGTAGTTCTGATAGACATTATAATGTGAAATTAGATATATTTATTGATTTCTCAAAATTATCTAGCAGTTTTTCCATCTGTTTAGGGCCAGCATATTCAGACATGAAAAGCTTACAAAATATATTGCACTTTATATATAAAGATTACAAAGTAATGCACTGAATTTAATTGATTCAAATATGAACATAATTAACACATGAATAAAATATATTACATGAACACTAGAGATGGCAAGATACCATTTTTTCTTTTCCAGTTTTGAAACCTTCAGTATCTACCAATACTGATCTGATATTCTTAAATTCTCAATATTATTATTATTATTAAGCTACTCAAGCACTCAGGCATGTGCTTGAGCCCATACACTTATAATAATAATAATAATAATACCTTCCTGGTTGGCATACATAATGATTATATAATATATAGCTTCACCCCCGGGTTGGCTCGTTTCACGAGATTCAGGGCTCTTGTGCACCCCCTCTAGTGCGGTGCCGACTACCTATGGATTTTGTCTCAGTCAGCTCCAACCTGTCATAGATACATGCATGTTAAAAGGCCCATATTCATTACACATTAATCTGTTTTATTTTTCCCTGAGGTCCACTTATAACATTTATCATTCATTTTTACATGACCAAACCTTTCTATACTCCTTGTATTAAACAGGCTATATATTTTTTTTACTGTGCTTTAATTGATATATGTAAATGAGTTGTGTTCTGATTGGCTGCCCTGTAAATTCATAAATATTCAAAAAGCAATCTGAGTTGAAAATTTTAATGGAAGTTAAAAGAGAAATAATTTATTCCAAGTAATTTTGGGCCGTTTCTATTGGTCCATTCATCATGAAATTTTGAAATATAAAGGGCAGCTGGCAATTTCAAATTATGTCAAAAAACTGAGAAATTCTTAGTTTCTATATATGGACTGTATGGAATGTTTTGAAATTTTAATAGTGTTTACAGTTCACATCAAACTCTTTGATTTAAAGCAAGTGAGGAAAATTCAGTTTTCCATGAGACCACGTGCTTATACCAAATAGTGAAAACACAGATTTCCTGAAAATTGGAGATTCTGGTTTGATGCCCTGCTCCAGCAAGAACGCTCTCACATCACAATTAAACAGTATTATTTTGGGCTTTAATCTAGACTCTTCATACTATATTTGCCTTTGATTGAAAAACCAATTAGAATATCATCAGGAAACAAAAAACATGCTGTATGCTGTAAATGAAGTTCAATTCCATTCACATCCACACAGAAAGAATTATACAACTGGAAACATCTCACCACATAGCGTGAGCGACTGCTATTTCAGAACAGATTTGTTACAGGATTGGATCAAATTTAAACTTTTTTTGGATCAGATTCGATCTGATTCAACATTTTCTACTGATTTCTGTCTGTGCCATCTCTAATCAAGACATTGCCAAAAGTTGAGTAAACTCAAACACAAATTTGTGTTGGTGTAATATATATTATTTACATGAAAATGATGTACACAAGTGAATCATGTAAATTCAGTGCATTACTTTGTTCAGTGTACTTCTGGCAAAAGCTGGTTTTGACATACAGTTCTAGGAAACCCTTTAATAGGTATAGAACCTGTACATTGTCTGGAGGTTATTAAAGCTTTTCACTTTCACACATCTCTATTAAAAGAATGGCCAGCTAAGGAACCATCCACTGAAGGACCCAAAAGTGGTTTTTCAACAGTGAATCATTATCTTTAGTATCGATGCCAGATCATGTCGAACTCTCATCACAAATACAACCTTAAAATCATTTGTGCAGTTTATTTTCATGTTTTGCCTCACCGCGAGCTGTGCAGGGCACAGTACTGCGAGACCAGCATGA